>NW_026000223.1:3907762-4009081 GCF_001458135.2 Marmota marmota marmota
AAAAGTGATGGCTGTAGGGAGAGCCAGGCTAAAAGAGAGCCTATATGTACTGTAACCTGTAAGGCTAGAGGCAAGACTGCCTAAGCCATTTGGAGAGAACATCTGGCCCCAATTTGTCCAGATGCTGTATACAAATTTTGGGGACCTTTTTGCCTAGCTGCGTTTCAATCTTGGTTTGGTCCCATAGCTTCTTCTATGTGCCTATTTCTTCTTTTTGGAAGGGGAATATTTACTCTATGCTACTATATATTGATATATGTACCTTGCTTTTGATTTTCACAGGGGCTCATAGCCAAAAGAGTTTGCATTGAATCTGAGATGAAACTTTAAACTTGAACTTTTGGGCAGTATTGAAACTTTTAGGATTCTGGAGACTCTGGGAAATGGATTAATGTATTTTACATTATGAGGTGAACATGAGCTTTTGGGAGCCAGGGGTGGAATATTATTATTCGCATATGAGGTTTCCCTTCAAACCTACTATGTTAATACATCAATATTTAGGGACAAATGATTAGATTATGAGAGCTGCAATCTAATTGCTCTATTTTGGTTTTAATGGACTAATTGGGTATATCTTTAGTCTGGTGGAACATGGCTGAAGGAGGGGCATGCCTGGAATGGGGATCTTTCCTGTGGCCCCTACTCCTCCCTCTCTGCTCCCTAGCTGCTATGAAGGGAGCATCTTCCCTTCACCATGCCCTTAGAACATAATATGATATCTCACCTTGGGTCTAGAACGAATGTAGTCAACCATCTATGAGGTTTCATCTATGCACTGAGACCTCTGAAAGAACTAGCTTGAAAGTTCCCTAAGTTGTTCTTGTTGGGTATTTTGGTCATAGCACTGAAAAGCTACCCAACACGGGCATTGGTAATGTAGTTGTTGTCAAGGGAAAAACCTAAATAAATCCTGAAACTCCCCTTGCTTTTCATTGATCACTAATTTTGGAGGGCTCACAGCTGAGTAATACATTATTATTCCTCTACCAGCTCTACTATAGAGGACACCTATGACTGATGCTACCTTACTAGTTACAAATGTTCTGTGAAAAGTAATACTGTCTTGTCTGATGAGAGTGGCTTTCCTGTTATCTTTTCCTGTCCTTTGGGACACAGTTATCTTTCACAATATTTCCCTGTTCTGACAATTTTTTTTTTTGTATCCTGATAGTTAATTGCAGAGTTGACTATTTTGGGGGAAGGAATGAAATGTGACATAGTCATAAGACTTTCTAATCAGTACATTTCCTTTAGATTTACAGAACTCAGAACCTCTGGTGACCTACAGAAAACAGTATGCAGTGTGCCTGAAAAGCGGGCCTCCTGAAAGTTGTAACTACCCTGGCACACACCCTTCTGATATTCCTGAGAATCCCTGTAAAAGCTTGGTGCCTACAATCCCCAAGAAAGATGGCTTTTTAAAAGGGAAGTGTCCTCATCTTTCAAATTGCCGACTTATTGCCAATAAAGCTCTTCTTCACCCATTAACTGTCTTTGAATGTTTGACTTTATTGGGTGGCAATGGAATAATTTCCCCAGGCTTGTCTATTCCTTTAGATCAGAGCTGATCAATAAATAATAATTAGCATCATGTGGCTGTTTATATTAAAATTAACTAAAATGAAATACAATTTAATATGTAGTTCCTTGGAGTCATACTAGTCACATGTCGACACTCCAATAGCCACACATAGCTCTTCATGACTATGTTTATGATAGAGCCAAGGGATGCATCCATCACTACAGAAAGTTCTATTAGACAGTGTTCTTCTAGGTTAGGGAATGAAAGCCACAGCCTGTGGGAAAAACACATCCTGCTCTCTGCTTTTGTATATTAAGTTTTGTTGGAAGACAGCCATACTGAACCCTTTCATATTTTCTTTGTATTACAATGGAAGAACTGAAGAGTTTTAACATAGACCAAGTGTCCCACTAAGTCTAGAATACTTAATGCCTCTCCCCTTTTCAAACATAACATTTGAAGACTCCTAATCTGAAGTACAAGCTCATTGAAGTTCAAAACTCCAAGCATGTTTCATTTATTTGGGGTCCTGTCATATTAAATCATGTAGTAAGAACCAACAGTCTTAGAAAATTTGTCTGCAAGATAGTAAATATGTTAACTTGCTCAGCTATGGTAACCATTTCGCTCTGTATATCAAAACATCAAGTTGGACACCTTCAATTTCTACAATTAAATAAACAAAGAGAAGAAGCCCCAAAGTTCCATTTCCCATAAGTGATGAAGCCAGGATTAGAAATATTTCATCTGATTCATACGACGTGTTCATTTCATGCCATTATGCTGCCCCCTGATCTTCTGGCATCATTAGCACGCCAGTCAAAAACAGGGTTTCCAGGAGCCAGGGGCACCAGTCATAGCCCCTGTGGTTGGGCTTTGTTTTCAAACATGATTTCTACCTGTGGGGTCCTCTCCTAGAGCAATCACAATGGATAATAGAAGGGAATCTCAAGACTCATTTGGACTTCCATTTCTTCTCTCACATTATTTTTTCCTGCTTTCCAGTTTGTTCTCTCTACTTCAGGTACAGTGATCTCCCTTTCTCATGAATCTGCTATGGTCTCAAAGGCTAGCACTTTGCAGTTGCCGCTCCCTACACATGGGAAAAATGCTGTGCAGGGTTGTTTGAGTTGTGCACCACACATACAAAGCTGGCTAGGATCTCCATGATGCCTACAGTTCCCTTCCCTCTTTTACTTTCTCTCTAAACTATGTTTACTATTGTTTCCTCGCACGGCATTCCTAATCTCCTTTACTCAGTTGTATTTTCCTTAACATTTATGTTCTAACACAGGATAATATTTAATTTATTTACTTATTTTTGGTTTATTTTCTATCTCCCAACCCCCACTTGGAATATAAACTTCAATGGATGAAGAGTATTTCTGTTGTTGCTGCTCATTGATCTTGCTTAGTGATTTGGAACTAAAACTTCTGCTATCTTTCTCAACGTGTGCTGGCTGGCTGACTGCCATATTGAGGGGTCAGGAGTGAAATATTTGATTAAAATAACCATTCCAATGATAAGCACCTTTGCTTACGATTTTGGTTGAGTTCCCCCCACCCATTTTTTTCCCTCTAATCACCAAGGACCTCAGCTCTGTATTTTGAAATCTGAATATATTCATACTGTGTAGGTATACATTTGAGTAACTCACAAAATGAGAATGATGATTTAAAATGTAGAATAATGAAATTTTATCTGTGAGTATGAGTGAATAGGGATCAGGTATAAGAGAGTGAAAAAGAGGTACTGAGAATACTGGTATTAATTAGAAAGGGTATGATGTGAGGGGCAAATGTTAATAAAATCTGTGATCACTGACCACAGCTAAATATGTGGTGGCCAACGTCCTTTGAGCAAAGTTTGTCCAATGCAGCTACCAGGCACTCATCTCACCATTGGTACTGAGTAGTTTTGGAGAGTTTTACCGAATCTGAAAGACATTCTGTTTTTTTGTTTTTTGTTTTTCCTTCCTGTAAGATTTCTTTTTCTTTTTACAAGAAAAACATAAAGATTGTCCATAAATCAAATAGAAAGGCAGTAAGAAGTAGAATGAGGGATTCTGTTATCCCTCAGGATTCTCTGTCCATTTTTACTCTCTAAATGTTTTGAAAGATCAGTTCTGTTCCTTTAAATCATTTTTCTTAACTGAAGCAAACAGTATCTCACCGCTATTTCAAAGAATTGATTAATTTTACATAATCTGGGAAGATAAGAAAATCAGGTTCAGTGCTGAGGAGCATTAAAAGAGTTTAGTGCAACGTGCCCTTGCTGTACAATTTTGTGTTCATGCCATCTTTTAGCTTTCTTTGAAGTGTGACTGAAGAGCCTCATAATAAAAATAATAAAGCTATGAAATTCAGACTTTGAATCGGATAATTAGTTTAGAATTTTTTAAGTTATGTGGAAGGGAAGGGTAGAGAACAACACAAAATAAAACGAGGGACTGATTCTCACCAGTACAAACTCATAATTGAATTCATACAAATGGATGAATATTTATTGGTTATCAGGAAATACAAACCACTATCATGCAGAGGCTGATGGATCCAACTTAAAATAACACACCTTTGGGAGACAGAAGAGCAATATAAAGTAAGGAGAAAAGCATATAGTATCTGATACTCATTTAGCATTGTTAACTTTTCAGGTGTGTTTGTATTTTTTTTTGCAATAATCGTTTATGCTCGTGTCTAAAAGAAATGTGGCACACAAAAACAGAGACTAAACTGCAAAACACTATAATCAATTAAGATTCTTTTGTTTGTTCCTGTGTTCTTTGTACTAATTTTCCTAATAAATTACCATAACATAGGTAATTTCAAGATTAAATCATTGGTGCAGAAAGTATGAAAGCATTTATTTATTTATTGAATGTATTTATTTACTTTTGGAACTGGGGATTGAACTCAGGAGTGTTTTGCCTATAACCGACCTCCCTAGCCCTATTTATTTATTAAATTATTTATCTCTCTTTCTTTTTTTTTAATTTTTGAGGTAGGATCTTGCTGAGTTGCTGAGGCTGGCCTTGAACTTGCAATCCTCCCCCTTAGCCTCTCATGTTGCTGGGATTATAGGCATGGACCACCAAGCCTGGCAAGTCTTTCTTTTCTATGTTGACACCCTGACCTCTGGTGTCTTCCCATTATTTTCACCTCTATATTTATTCATCTCAGATTTATTTATTTTTTATTAAACTCTTTAAAAATATATTTTTAAGATATTTCATTGACACATAATTGTAAATATTTATTGGCCAGGGTGACATTTCAATAAATATATGAAATATGTAATGTTAAGATAAGGGTAAATGGCATATCCATTACCTCAAATATTTATCATTTGTTTGTATCGGGAATATCACAATTCTGTCTGGTGGCTATTTTTTAACATACAATTAAATGTTGTCATCTATAGTTACCCTACTATATCACAGAACATTAGGAGTTATTTTCTAACTGCAGTCCTGTACTATTTTTATTGTTAAATAATATTACATTGAGTATATATAACATTTTTCCTTATCCATTCATTCATCAATAGACACCCAAGTTGAGTCTATATCTTAGCTATTATAACTAGTGCAATAAGCATGAGTGTAGCTCTTTCTTCAACATATTTTAGCCTTTCCTTTGGGTATATAAAATGTAGTGGAATTGCTGGATCATATGATAGTTCTATTTCTACATGTTTTCAGGAAACTTCATACTGTTTTCCATAATGGATATAATAATTTACAATCCTACCAACAGCATTATGAGTGTTTACCTTTCTATATATCCTTGCTAGCATTTGTTATATTTTGTCCTTTAGATAAAAGACATTATAACTGGGGTGAGATATTTCATGATGAATTTTATTTGCATCTCCCTGATAATTAGTGATGTTAGTCATTTTAAAAATCTTCATCTTAGTCAGTTACATATCTTATTTTGAGAAATACCTATTTAGTTCATTTTCCCATTTTCACTTGAATTATTTAGTCTTTTGACATTGAATTGTAGGAGTTTCTTAAATTCTGGTTATTAGCCTTTCTAGCATGAATAGTTTACAAATATTTCCTCTCTTTCTGTAGGTTATTTCATCACTCTGTTGTTTGCTTCCTTTGCTGTGGAGAAGAGTTTGAGTTTGATAGTCAATTTTTTTTTGTTTCTGTTTACCTGTATGTTTTTGTGGTCATATAAAAGAATCATATCCCAGAGCAATGTTCTTAACATTTCCCCTGTATTTTTCTTTTTTTTTTTGCTTGTAGTCTCATAATTTTAGTGTATGTGTGCACACATACACACACACACATATTTGCACATTGGTATTGGGGATTAAACCCAGGGGCACTTGACCACTGAGCTACATTCCCAGTCCCTTTTTATTTTGGGTCACAGTCTCACTAAGTTGCTGAGGCTGGCTTTGAACTTGCTGGACTGTTGCCTCAGTTTCCTGAGTTCCTAGGATTACAGGAGTCACTGGGATTACAGGAGTGCACCACTGTGACCAGCTAGTTTTAGGTCATACATTTGAGTCTTCGATCCATTTTGAATTGATTTTTGCATATGGTTAGAGATAAGGGTCCAGTTTAATTTTTCTACATATGGATATTCAGTTTCTCCAGAACTATTTATAAAAGAGACCATTCTCCACATCAATGATCATAGCAGCACAATTCACAATAGCAAGACTGTGGAACCAACCTAGATGCCCTTCAATAGATGAATGGATTAAAAAATGTGGCATTTATACACAATGGAGTATTACTCTGCACTAAAAAAATGACAAAATCATGGAATTTGCAGGGAAATGGATGGTATTAGAGCAGATTATGCTAAGTGAAGCTAGCCAATCCCTAAAAAACAAATGCCAAATGTCTTCTTTGATATAAGGAGAGCAACTAAGAACAGAGCAGGGAGGAAGAGCATGAGGAAAAGATTAACATTAAACAGAGAAGAGTGGTGGGAGGGAAAGGGAGAGAGAAGGGAAATTGCATGGAAATGGAAGGAGACCCTCACTGTTACACAAAATTACATATAAGAGTTTGTGAGGGGAAAGGGAAAAAAAACAAGGGAGAAAACTGAATAACAGCAGATGGGGTAGAGAGGGAAGATGGGAGGGGAGGGGAGAGGGGATAGTAGGGGATAGGAAAGGTAGCAGAATACAACAGTCACTAATATGGCATTATGTAAAAATGTGGATGTGTAACCGATGTGATTCTGCAATTTGTATTTGGGGTAAAAATGGGAGTTCATAACCCACTTGAATCAAATGTATGAAAGATGATATGTCATGAGATTTGTAATGTTTTGAACAACCAATAAAAAAAGCAAAAAAAAAAAAAGAGACCATTCTTTCTTCAATGTATGTTCTTACAGTCTTGGTTGAAAATCTGTTAGATATAAATACATGGATTAACTTCTGTGTTCTCTATTCTGTTCCATTGGTGTATGTTTCTGTTTTTGTACCAGTACCATGCTGTTTTGGTTACTATAACTTTATGTTACACTTTGAAATCAGACTGAGAATGGATAAAGAAAATATGTTATACATACAACATGCATTATATATATATATATAATGTGTTATATGTACATATGGAATATTATTAATCCATAATAAATGAAAATTCGTCAATTCTGGCAACATGGGTGAAATCGGAAGACACAAGAGAAATAAATCAGATAGAGAGAAACAAATACTACATATTCACACTTATATATAGAAATTCATATGATGAGTTTGGAAGAATTCCCAATCTTTCAATTTATATTTTTGATTAGTTTGAGAAGAATTGATGTTAGTTTTTTTTTTTTTTAAGATCCAGTAGAATTTAGCATAAATCCACCCAGTTCCAGGCTTTTCAGTGTTATTACTAGATTAAACTTCATTGCTTCCTGTTGATCTTTTTGGATATATTCTGTTTATTAATGAGTCTTTTTTGGTAGTTTATATGAGTCTGGGAATTTATCCATTTCTTTTAGGTTTTTCAATTTGTTGACGTACAGTATTTCTGTAGTACCATTATAATGTCTTCTGTTTTTATGTCTGATTTTACTTATTTGGGGGCATCCCTCTTTTTCATTGGTTAGTTTAGGTAAAGGTTTGCAAATTTTATTTATTGTTTCAAGAACCAACTCTGTCTTTCATAGGTTTAAAACAATCAAGTCTCTATATCTCTATTTTGCTTATTTCTGCCTTGATCTTTGTTACTTCTTTCCTGGTACAAATTTTAGGTTTGGGTTGTTCTTGCTTTCCTACTACCTTCAGTTGCATCAATTATTTATTTGAAATCATTCTTTTCTTTCTTTCTTTCTTTTTCTAATTTTTGTAGGTAGTTGTCACTATAAACTTTTCCCACAGTACTGTTTTTGCTATATCCCATAGATTTTGGTATGTTGTAATTTCAGTTTCTTCATTGTCTTTAAGAAAATTTTAAATCTCTTTTTTAATTTCTTTATGAATTTATTTGTTGTTCAGGAGAACATTCTGTAATTTACATGCATATTTTTCAGTTTCTATAGTTCTTCATGGTGTTGATTCCTAGTTTTAGTCCATCCTAGTTAGAGAAGGTGATGTTATGGTTTTAATTTTTTTGAATATCAAAAACATGGTTTATCCTGAGAATGTCTCATATCCTAATGAGAAGAATGTATATTCTACAGCTGTTGTATGTATATATCTGTTAGGTCCATTTATCTAAAGCATAGTTTAATTCTAAAGTTTCTCTGCTGATTTTCTGTCTGGATAATTTGTCCATTGATGAAGGTCAGGTGTTGAAGTCCCTGATGATTTTTGAATTGGAGTGTATCTCTTCCTCTGGATCTGATAATATTTGTGTTGCACATTTAGACAGTCTGGTGGTGGATGCATATATTTACCACTATTACATCCTCCTCCTGAATTGATCCTTCTATCATTATTAATGATCATCATTGTCTCTTTATAGATTTTTACTTAAATTGTATTTTACCTGATATGACTACAGCTATTTCTATTTGGTTTTGACTTCTTTTTCTGTGCAGTATCTTTTCCCATCTCTTCAGTGTGTCTTTACTAGTGTGATGAGGTTCTCATATGACCTCATCTTTATATCTCCCTTACAGTGTGTTGCAGATGTAGACATTCTGCCAGAAAGAAGCAAATTGTTCACATTGCTAGTGTTACAGGTTCAGGAAGCATGATGGGACCCAAAATATACTACCTCGGGGCTATTTTTTAAATCTATAAAAAAATCAAAGACAGCTGAGTTACATTTTCCATATAATGAACTTAATAAGCCAGCTTTGTTACTGAAGCTTAAGATGAGGGGTAATGAGTGACTTGATCTCATCTAAATGGTACAGGCATCCCTTTGATGAGATTTCAGGTAACTGATCCTTTACCTGACCTGCAGCATTGTATGTGAAGTCAGTTGTGTGAAACGAATCTTGTTATCGCCAAGGCAAAAAAGGGAATTATGTATGATGGACAGATTTTCAAAATATGGGCTATCAGCTGGAGAAGCACAATGGTGTGACAGTGAGTATATATAAAATCTCCTAAATAATTTAGATTCATTTAAACAAAATTACCCCAAAATAAGCCTAAGTTTTAATATTTGTTTTCTTTGAAATCTTTCTTTTGGAATTGTTCTCAGAGCACTGAATGCATTTTTCTTTTAATTATTTTAGCTTGATTGTAGCACAGTTGTACCTTTTGAGCCACGGAGTGGTGATTTTCACAAATGGCCAAAACGAATTTGACCACATGTAAATAATAGTTTAAGGATCAAGCTAAATAGCATTGTTTTTAATCAGAAATAATTTTTGAATAATTAAAATTGAATTGGAGGGTTTTTTTTAGTAATACAAGTGCTTTCTACAAAGACAGTCTTGAAACTTCCTTTGGATTGTGACTGGATTAAGGAATAGGTGTGACATGCATCACAGACACACTCTACCCTCTTCTCTGTGAAAGGTTTTAGCTGCTACGAGGGAAGATTCTAAATGAACAGAAGACAGTGTCAGCGAGGTCATCTGTCTTGTTAAACTGCTTCAGTGAGTCACCCTGGGGAGCTTGCATGACACCAGGCCAGTTCAGCAACATAAGGTTTATGGAATGGCCATGAAAATTCATCTGTCATTTCTTTTCTGAGCTTTATCATGTTTGAAATGAGATGCTTCCCATTAAGAAGGATTATTCCATTTTAAACCTTTATGTCTGGTACAAAGAAAAACAATAGGAGACAAAAAAACTTAAATTTTACTTTTTGTCAATGAGGAAATTGCTTTTTTGCTGACGAAACTAACTCTGAGTTAATGTTTTTTTATGGAGCAGAAAAAAAAGGTATTGTCTACATAGATAATCTAAGTACTGGTTTTAACATATTTACAGGGGTAAATCTAGTTTTATTTTCTTAAAAATTATGTCTTCCTTTGTAAGTTTGGTGGAATGTTAAATGAATAAAATAGTGCATTTTGACTATGAAATCATTTGTCATGAATTTAGTTGTAGGCAAATTTGTTCAAGTATGAGAGAGGGTTGAGAGAGGGTTTTTATATGGCAGAATAAACAAGTTGTATGATCGTGTGTTGAGCATGAAAATCAGTAGAAGAGGAGAAAAAGAGAAAGATATCAACAAAACTTAACCTCTCATTTTGGAGGTTACAAAAAAATCCAATTGACCTTTTTAAAAGCATCTAATTGTCATGCACCCAGGTACTTTCCGGGCTCAAACTGGCAGTCAAACATCACAAGAAAGGTTATTCTTGTTATTTAAAAACCTACATGAACCAAGAAGTATAGTGCATCCTTAGGGAAATTCCAATTAAGCTCATCATGGTCTTCTATTTAATTAATTAATTACTTAATTTTTGTCAAGTGTTTTGAAGATGCTAAATGAAATGTATGTGCTAATTAGTATTATTTATGAAAAGCAAATAAGATATTAATCCTTTTCATTTCCACACAGGTACGTCATTTTAGCTGGCCATTATGAATCCAAGGAATGGTTGTCTTTCTGTAGTTTTGTAAGATATAGAATACGAAGAAAATGTTGTATAGATTCAGACATGACTGATAAGAACTGGATAATACATTTTCTCTAGCTGATATTTTATCTAGCCTATATTCTGTAATTTTATCAGTGATAAGGTGCCTCTGTAGAATAAAAGAGAAGTGGTGTGTAAATGTCTAGTGGTGTTTTACAGTGTTCTTTGCATTATTTAAGTAAATTTTAGAATTGTATGAGAACCTGGAGTTTCTGCATTAATTTAAAAGGAGGATTTAAGGCAGGTAGGAATAGAGAATCATTTCCCCCGATACTACTCACTGGAAATTCTTAATAGAGTTGATGTTTCACCATATCTTCCATTTTTGCACCATTAAAGATAAAAGGAAATTTCCATCTATTTGAGGTCAATTAGATTCTGGATCTTACCGAGATATATATATAGTGCTCATGAATATAGAATCAAAGGAAAATACTGGTTGTGACTTGTGAAACACACATACCATATAGGAAATGAAGGGTGACTGTGACAGCTAACAACTTCCCAGGTTCTGCCTATACCGTGTTTCCCACTCATCACCAGATGTTTCAGCCCCCAAAGACAACACAATATGCCAGAAGAACAGCTCAGTAGCAATGTTGGAGACTTTGAAACATGTAATCTTTGTTATCAAACCCAGTGTAGCTACAAATCATGTTTTAAATATAAAATTGCAGTAGGTTTTGCAACCTTTAAATCTTTTCTTGTCATTTTATGTTTTTGGTGTTAAATTTTGCTGTGTTAATGTCATCTTCACTTGGTAATATTTACAGCACCTAAATCAATGTTGAGGACACACAGAATATTGCAGGATCAACTCTACTTATTCCAAATACACTTTCATATTTTGACTGCCAGACCAGAGTTCGAGAAATAACTGCAGTAGAATGATAATGAGAAGTTTAACAGTTTTATGATGGTTGAAGCTGACTTTATGAAAGTTGATAAATTTCATCTTGTAGGTTTCAATTTCTCATTCCCTACCGAGAGATGGGGAGAATACATTGATGCTGCATTTCAAATTGGCTAGATCAGAAGGAACAGCAGCTAAAATCCATTACAACCCAATTACATCCATCAGCTGAAGCTGTGTGCATTCACTCGTGAACATCAGCATTTAATCCATAAAGAGGAACTAATGAGAAATTTGAAAATGGAATCCACGCATCAGTAAGTTTGGAGAGATTTTTCTGGGATTAATGATCTGCCAGAGAATCTTCAACATACTGGAAAGCTGTTCTCCCTGGGTTTGTTTACTGACCAAGAGGGGAAAAGAGGAGGTTTCCTTCTGTCTGTTCATCAAATATTTGAAAGACTTTGCTCATCTTAGTCCTTGAAAATGGGATGCTGTGTGCTTTGGAAATCAGGTATGTGTTGGTGGACACTACTTTCATTGAATGAGAAAAATTAAATTATTGGGTGAGGAGTTCCCACATAGAGATTAGTAGAAAGTTTCCTAAACAAACTCTTTCACTTCTATAGATACTCAGAAAGCATCTTGTTTTTTTATGTGAGACCTGGGAACACGTTTACATTGCTCATGGTGGCAACAATTTTATGCTACAGACATTTAAAAATAAATCGTGTTTTCCCACCCTTTGGTGATGGCATAAATAGAAAGAAATATACTCCTTGTTAAATGGCATTTGCTTAAGGAGGAACAAGGGATTTTATAGATTATGTGTCCTAAACTTGTTCAGTATTGAATTACTTTCTGTGTTTAATTTCTGACTTAATAAACATATAGCTTGAGAAAAAAAACTGAAGCTTAAAGATACTTTGGAATTTCTTCTCATCTGGTGAAATAGTTTATGTCAGCATACAACTTAGAAATATTGCTATACGTGAGGTCTGGAATGTAGATTTATCAGATAAAACACATGTATCTGTGGGGTGCGTGCGATCTGACCTCCTATGATAGAAAGAGATTGGGTTTAGTTTGCAGTATATAAAAGCAGATCTGTAGATTCTATTTGCAAACAATAATAGATGGTGTAATTTGTCCTTCTGTTTCCTGAAGTTGTGGGAGTATTTTTATCCAAGTAGCTCATTATCTCAGTGACTTTAATGGAGCTTAAAATAGCATTAGATTCTTTTTATACTATGAATTCTATTTGTAGTCACTTGAAATTTTAGGAGAACATTAGTTTCTTTCTTTCTTAGGAAGGTAAATAGCAAAATAATTTAGACTTGGGATTTTCAGTGAAGGGAAGCCATGGGAGGATTTTCACTGGAGGAATAACACACATTTTAGAGTTCCTATGAATTAGCTAAGATGCATTGGGATGAGTTATTGATGGAGTACAGAGACTGTTGCTGGATATTAAGTAAGAGTGGATTGGGAGAAGAGAGATGTTGAAGGATATGAAAAAAAAAATAGAACTGACCAAAGTTGTTGACTGAAATGTCAGGACTTTGTGTAGGGCAATAGGTTCTTGGTGGTTCCATTCAATGGGAGGAGGTACGAGGGCAAGGGAAAGTAAGTTCCCCCTTGTGTTGGTGGTACTCAATCTTTTGAAAGTCTTTTTTGGGATAATGTGCATGGAGAAAAGGCTCCTGGAGTAAGCAGTGCTGTATTCACACTTGCAAAGGACTGATGAAAGACCAGGGTCAGCTGACCAACCAGACCCCGTTCTTTCTTATGAGTAAAGAAAGCAATCAACTGAAAGACTTTTAAGTAAGAAATTAAATATAAGATTCTCTGTGAATATCAAAACATACCCTCAGGCACTTTTAATATAATGTGGGTGTTTTTTTTTTTTTAAATGTTTCCATTTACATGTGTCCAAAGATCCAACTCTGCCTAAATAAAAGAGTCAGAAATTCAGGCTGTTTCAAAACTGGGCCAGGTCACTCAGCTATTGGGAGAAATGCCTCATTAGTAATTTCCTCTCTTTGGGATTTCTGTGGGATCACAAGTAGTAGGTAGATATACTTACTTTTTTAATCTTTTAATTATCTTTTAGTTCTGATCCCACTGACTCAAAACTAAGAAGCTGAAGTCTGTATTTATGTAATGGGGAAGCAGTAGAGTATGGAAAAATAATTAAAGATTACACCGGAACATGTGAAAATGGAGGAAATGGACAGAGATTTGAACTGCAGAGATAAATCAATTAACCATGTTTTTTAAAAAATGTGCCCACAGTTTTCACTGAAATGAAACTCGACAAATGCAGAGCATCGAGGGTAATGTCAAAGGATTTTTAGATGCAATTGCACAGCTTGCTTGCCTGTTAATACATCCTTGAAGATTCATGACATTTGTAACTTAATAAAATTAATGCACTAGTAGACTATGTGAGGGGTTTCCTGATCCTTACTCTGTCCCTCTTGGTCTGTTAAGTTGTTGCTATTTTTATTTTCTACCTTCTTTATATTATTTTCTCATTACTTTGTTTCTCTTTCTTTTTTTCCCCTCTAATTTTATCTTATTTCTTTAGCAAGGCATAAAGAAAAATAGGTCCTAAACTATATTTAATTATGATTTTGACACATTTCCATTAGCAAGTAAGACAAGGGGGGTTTTTCTGAAGTTACCTCTTTCTAATCCCACATCACTGCAGCACCCAAGTTCAAATTTATTGACACAGCAATTATTAAAGAATTGTAATGAGTTGTGATAAGACAGGTTAAGGTCTATTCAGTTAAACACAGTAGACACAGATTTTCTTTTCATTTCTTGAAATTTTAAAATTTGAAATGATTATAGACTTTCAGGAAGTTAAAAAGATAGTACAGAGGAGTCCCAAGTACCTTTCACCAAGTTTCCTCAAAGGATTGCATCTATTAGCTCCATTGTACAGTTCTGAAACCAGAAATGTGAGATTTTGGTACTTTTATTACATGTAGATTTCTATAACTGCCACTGTAATCAGGGTATGGCTCTTTTACATATTTCAGTTATTGTATTATTTAGTTCTAAAGTTTCCATTTATTTCTTCTTTATATTTCTATTTCTTTGCTGAGACTTTTAATGTTTTCATTTGTCTCAAACATGTTTGTGATTAATTTCTTATTTGGAACATT
The DNA here is from genome assembly GCF_001458135.2 of Marmota marmota marmota. NCBI lineage: Eukaryota > Metazoa > Chordata > Mammalia > Rodentia > Sciuridae > Marmota > Marmota marmota. The sequence continues at coordinate 3,922,338 of NW_026000223.1, forward strand.
GTTTTGATGGCTGCATGGAAATCCTTGTCAGATAATTACGACTTCTATTTCATCTTGATTTTGCCATTTGTTGGTTGCATTTTCTCATTTAAGTTGAGATCATTCTAGTCCTTGGAGAAACAGGTGATTTTTTTATCATATCTTTGACCTATTGAGTATTATGAGATCCTGGATATTGCTTGAGTTTTTGTTTTAGTGGGCTTCCTTCTGATACCAGAGTAAGGGTGGGAGTGACACTTTATTAGTGCCACGTGGGGATGATAATTCAAATTCCCTATTACACCTCCTCAATACATCTGGGAACAAGAAGGGTATCTTACTCCTGCTGGGCAGAGGTGGGATATCAGGCTCCATACTAACCCAGTATTTCCCTGGGTGGGAAAAGGCAGGGTGCCTTATTACTGTTCCCCAGGTAGGTTTCACTTACACTGAATTGAGGGGTGGTGCCGTACTATCTCTGCATAATGATAAAAGTTCCAAATTTCCACTTGTTCTCCTCTGATGCCATCAGTGAGGAGCTGAAGGGTGCCTTCCTACTCCTCCGTGAGCTAATCAGCTTTCTATCACCATAATTACTAGCTGAGATAAATCATCTTAGAAAGAGAGTTTATTTTGGTTCACAGTTCTGGAGATTCCTGCCTATGAACAATTGGTACTGTTGCTTTTGGGCTTACAGCGAGGCAGCATATCATGGCCAGAGTCATTGGTGGAGTAAAGCCACTCCCCTCGTGGCTAGAATGCACAAGCTAGGAAGAGGAGAAACTGGGGCCCCACGGGTCCCCCTGAAGGGCATAGGTCCAATGACCTAAAGACCTCCCACTAGGCTTCCTTTACCTCCCAATAGCACTAAGCTAGGGACAAAGCCTTTAAAACGTGGACCTTTGTGCCAACACTTGAGTTCCAAACTGTATTACTGGGTAAAGATGGGAGCCCATGAACCCCATAGGATCACATTGTTCCTTGGTGGGTATGAAGGTACTAGTTCTCCACTTGGCCTTCTCTGACACCACCCCAGTGTAGGAACTAGGACGTATTTTGGTGATGGTAGAAGTTTAGACTGTCCATTTGGCCTTTGCTCATGTGAATGAGAATGAGACTTTGTTTTTTATGTGATGTTTGTATAAAATACAAAGGGCTGTTGTCCTATTAGTTTTCTCTTCTGCTATCTTTCTCCTTTCCTGTGATTTGGTTATATAGGCCTGTTTTTTTTTTTTTTTTATGGGGTTTTTATTGTGTATTGGTGGTGGTGTTTCCAGGTTGCTGGCTTCTCCAGCACACAGTCTGGGAAATATGAGGCAAACAGAAGTATTAAGAAACACATGCGTTAATTCCTTGGGACTTCAGGATTCTGAGCAGAATGCTGACTTTCTTTGCTTTTCAGAGTTTCTGTGATGGCTTTATGCCGCGACCCCTCGCCGGCAAGGGAAAACAGGATTCTTCTTTCAGCAGTTTATTCAGGCCTTGATTCATGTATCATCTTCTAGTGACCCCTCGCCGAGCGCCCAAGCACAGCCTAATAAAGCCTCCAGCATACCAATTTTAAGCTGCCACGTGGACCTTTCTCATAGGGTGGTAAGGGATTACGTGCCAATTCTCCATATTAGGAGTTGTTTGTCACAGGCCACAGTGGAAGCCGGCGCCATCTTCTAATGGCGGCCACAGTCTAATTAGAACGGCTCACCACAGTTCCCCCTTCTGTTTTATAAAACAATGCAGGCGAAAGTAGAGGTCCTATCCCACTGTGCAGAAGTGGCTGCAGTGTATGGTTCAGTCCTAAGGAGGGCCCTTCCCTAGACCTGGTCCCATATCAGCCGACGCCTTTTTTCGTAGGGCGGGGCGTGGACGTCAAACCCGCATGCAATAGGACATGCTTTCCTTGAGGTCCGTTGAGGGATCCCTCAAGTGCAGTGCCTTGCCTCGCATCCTGCATCGTGACGACGGCGAGAAGTAGGATAACACAGGTAGCCTGGTAATAATGACAAGATTTAAGTTGGCAACACAATCCCTAAGCCCCAGAGGAAGGTAAAGAGTCTGTAGCCGAGAAGAAAGACCAGTCCTGAAACCCATCTGCGTGCAATGGTAACAAGACCTGCAGAGTGCAAGGGCTATTCAGCACTGGAAGAGAATAAGGAAGAGGACATGCCAATCCCAGTGCAATGTGAAACTCACTTGGGGTGCAATGGCCCTGCCCAGAAATCACTGTTTAAGATGTGCAAGCCAGATTTGTGGAGAAATGCCATTTTCTAAGGCCGCAAGAGCCTGTACAATCATGGCCTTTTCTTGTGCATGGCGAGTTTTAAGGCGACAGAGAAGCCACAAACAAAGCACAACACCGAAGCAACACATTGCCCCCAAAATGCCCACTCCCACCCATTCCTTCAAAAAGGAAAAGGCAGAGGATAGCCAACTGGTGAATTGACCCAAAGTCACTGGTTCGACACGGGTCCTATTCAAAACAGCAATCTGAGTTAGTTGAGACTGGATCCAGTTTTCTGCTTCCATGGACCAGGTTCCGGATAGATACTCTCCGATGATGCGGGAGGCATTTCTGGAATCATTAAATCTGACAGAGGTTATACATAAATGTGCACGTTGATCAATACAACCCAAATGTACTAGATCAGACAATTCCTCAACTTGAGCTTGAAGCAGATCTATCCTTTGATTAGCAGCCAGAATCCCAGATAAAATGTGTTGATTAAGTCTACTTTGAGATTCAAGTATGGTGGATGTTTGTTGAATAACCTGATTGATAGTGGCAGCAGTTTGTACCTGGCTGGCCATGGCTACTCCAGCTGTAACTGCTGCAGCAGCAGATACCGCCACAGCTGTCACTATGGCTGCCGTAATTCCAAAATCTCTACGGGCTCTAATCCATTCAACAATAGGAAAAGCCTCTGGATCTGCAGTAACCGGAATTGGGACAAAGGTCGGAACTTTCATAACCACTGCCGTAGTCCAGGAGCCATTCCAACACTCAGACAGATAGCAGGTAATATTAGAACAATTAAGCATCCCCTGTGATGTATCATTAGCCAAAATAAACAGGAACGGAGATTGGAGACAGACTGCTGCGGAAGGTAAGGTAGCATTAGATAATTGTGAATTATTTGCAGCAATTTTAAGCCTCCTACCTCGCTCCGAGTCTTGGGTACTGCCAGAAACATTAAACAGCCAACTTTGGACTCCTCGTAATTGAGCCAAAGCGGAAATATCAGCTGTGGCTCCCTTTTCATTGGAAATCAACCATGGAAACCAGGACCAACCTGTTCCTACAGAGGAAGCATTGCTGGAAGAATTATACAAATATCTTTTGAGAGAGGGGGAAAGAGAGAAACCTTTAGCGACCTGATGTTTCTCCCAAGAGTGATCTTGACAAGGCGTGAATATTGGGGGGAAGCCATACTCAGGGGTGCAATAAGGAGAAGCCTTAAAAGGCGTGGCATTAGAGGTCTGATTAGAAGGAGACAGCGGAATTAACACCTGGGAAGTAATGGCCAGAGTGGTAATATTTAACTCAGATGTATTTGTCGGGACTCTTCTTGTCAGGCGTTCTGGAACCCACACCGGCTCCGTCCGGTCCCGGCCCCCGGCGGCGCTCCGCTTTCTCCGCAGCGTGAGCCCGCTCCGCAGCAGTGCAGGCAGGTCCTTCAGCCGTGGCCGCAGCGACGCCGGCGGCTGCTCGCGCTCCGGCTCGCGGGCGCTGGGACTGCGGCGCAGAGCGCTGTCCGCCGCCGCCACCGCCGCGGCCAGGGCCGGGTTCTCGCACGGCGGCTGCATCTTGACTGAGCCCACCGCCATTCTCATGCCCAGACCGCGGCCGCGGCCCCGGCAGCTTCTCTCAAAAACATCTGCAAAGTGCTCTGCTTTACTTTAAGTCCTTTTGAACGTAGCAACCCATCTAGGGCCAACAAAATTGGGCTTGAAGAGGTAGCGCCCATAATGTCTCCAAAGATATAATGAAAGTGAAAGTACAAAAATCCCCGCTCTCTCCTTTTCTACGGAGGAGCGTTCCGTTCTATGAAATCCCCGCTCTCTCCTTTTCTACAGAGGAGCGTCCCGCTACTTACTTGCGGATTCCCACTTACCTGGGAACTTACTGGTGCACCACCCTGACTGCTGAAAGTTCTGGATCCTGGGTTCGAGGAATATAATTCCCCGTCCGGGCCACCAATTGCCGCGACCCCTCGCCGGCAAGGGAAAACACGACACAGGATTCTTCTTTCAGCAGTTTATTCAGGCCTTGATTCATGTATCATCTTCTAGTGACCCCTCGCCGAGCGCCCAAGCACAGCCTAATAAAGCCTCCAGCATACCAATTTTAAGCTGCCACGTGGACCTTTCTCATAGGGTGATAAGGGATTACGTGCCAATTCTCCATATTAGGAGTTGTTTGTCACAGGCCACAGTGGAAGCCGGCGCCATCTTCTAATGGCGGCCACAGTCTAATTAGAACGGCTCACCACAGCTTTATGTATAATGTTCATTTCCAGAGTATTTGGTGATACTTAAAAGGAGTCCATCGTCATCTGTAACTGTGAGTAATAGGGTTTCTAAAACTAGAAATAGTTCCAATAGCAAATATCCAAGAGAAGAAGATTCAATTTGGGTGGCAAAAGAATCTACTTTCTCTGAGCTGTGTTCCTTCTATTACTGCTTGACAGTTACACTTCCTTGACTATCTCTCTGTTCTGCTCTCTCTCATAAACTTTGTTCAGAATAGTAAGGAGAAGGTACCACACACCCATTTCCTATCACTCATTTTATGTTTTATTTTGACCTCAGCCTGTTCCTCATCTCTTTTGGTACCAAATACTATCTAGTTGTTTATATTTAGTAAAGGAATAAAAAATTATTCCAGATTTTTTTTAAAGAAGGACTTAATGCAAGAAATTTAATGCTTAAAAAAGAGCTAGAAAAATTAGAGTAGGGGTTTCCATCCCTGAAAGCATTCAAGGGCAATTCTCAAAGCTGTGATCCTGAATGAAGTCAGAAGCTACAGCTACAGCCACTTTTGCTGCCTGGATGACTGCTGTTCCCTGCAGGCAAAGGCGGTGATGAGACACAAGTGCTCAGAAGCCCCAAGTACAGACAGATATCACCCTGACCTTGCTCGCTGAATGAATAATAATAGATTTCTCTTGCCCATTTTAACCTGTACAGTATGTGTAACAGCACATTGGCTGAAACCCATGCACGTCTGAAATCCCAGATAAAAGTGATTGTGGCTCAAGAAGGAGCAGGGGGGAGGAAGAGTTGGCAGTCTTTCACCAATGGATAATAATAACACAAATACCAAAGGAAGACACTTTGCCCCTTAAATTTCAAAATGGTCATATTGGTGAGAAAATAAGTTTGAAAATCAAGATGTGAAAAATGAACAATTTTAGCAGATGCCTGTAAATCCCAGAAGCCTGGGAGGCAGAGGCAGGAGGATCAAGAGTTCAAAGCTGGCCTCAGCAAAAGCCAACCTCAGTAAAATCCAGGTGCTAAGCAACTCACTGAGACCCTGTCTCTAAAAAAATACAAACTGGGCCTGAGGATGTGGCTCAGAGGTCCAGTGATCTTTAGTTCAATCTCTGGTACCTCTCCCCGCCCCCGCCAAAAAAGAGATGACCAATTTTATACGCAAAGAAATAGCAATAAAGAAAATATCAATAAAGTTGCATAAAATAATCTCTGTGTTATGTCACAAATTAATAACATAAATTTCAGGAATTGACTATAGATTATGGAGAAATATATTTCTGTGGATATTATTATGTGTATGTCTGTGACAGGATATGAGAATCCATGAATTCAATGGCAATTATAATTTCACCCAATCTGTAAGAAATGAAAATGGTATTAATTCAGAGTTGTCACTTTTTAACTTATTTGGTTTAGCTTAAGTAACCTTACATCAAATGTTGAAATATTATGGTAAAGAATATCAAAAGTATAAGAAGGGACATTTATTCATCTTGAAAATATGGAAAATGAACTAGCTTTGGTCCCTTCCATGAATTTTCATTAATTAAACTCATATCTCAGTAAATATGAAGTCTGTCAATACATCTCCACATGCTTTTGTCACACACCATTGTTCTCTATTTCAATTTCATTCAAGATTCCAGAGAGAATCATTTATAGTCCATCGTGTAATCATCGTGTAATCTATGGACCAAACAATTATAGATAATTCTTCTTTGTTTAATTCAAGTATTTGCATAGTATGTCTTGGGGGTTTTTGTTTGTTTGTTTTTACCAGGGATTGAATCCAGGGGTGCTTACCATGAGCCACATTCCCAGCTCTTTACTTTTTTTATTTAGAGACAGGATCTCATTAAGTTGCTTAGGGCCTTGCTGAGGCTGGCTTTGAACTGTGATCCTCCTGCCTCAGCATCCTGAGCCTTTGGGATTACAGGCATATGCCATGCCACCAAGCCCAGCTGGTTGTATTAATTTTAAGTTCCGTCAGAAATAAATGACTTCCAGTTACTACAAATTTGTCATCACTTGGTATTGTCCAGTTTGTTTTTGTCATTCTAATAGGTGTGAAATGGTTTTAATTTGCACTTCCTTGAAGATTAATAAAATTGGATAACTTTTCATGTGCTAATTGGGAATTCATATGTATTCTTTAATTAAGTGTACGTTTGACACTTCGCTAATTCATTTTTCTTCTTCTTATTAAATTATAAGGGTACATTATATATTCTCAGTATAAATCATTTGTTGAGTATTGCAAATATCTACTCTAATCCTGAAACTTACCTTTACACTTTAACAGTTTCTTTTACTTTTTTGGTTTTTGTAATGTGGTAAGCATAAAGCAATGACTCCACATTCTCCTTCTATCCAATTCCTGGAATCTTTAATCTACTTTCTGTTTCTATGAATTTGTCTATTTTAGATATTTCATATAAATGGAATCATATAATATTTGTCCTTTTGTGTCTGCTCCTTTCACATAGCATAATGTTTTCAGAGTTTATCCATATTGCAGCAACATATCAGAATTTTGATTCTTTTTCTGCCTGAATTTTCCCATTGTGTATGTATACTAATTTTTATTTATTTATTGATGAACACTTGTGTTACTTCTGCATTTTGGCTGCTTTGACTAATATTGCAATGCACCTTGGCATTCCAGTACCTGCTTGCATCCATGTTTTTAATACTTTCGGATATACATCTAGAAATGGAATTGTTGAGTCATAGTGTTATGAGCCAGGTTATATTGGCAATGACCAAACAGACTCAATTTTACCCTGAGACTCCGTGTCATGTAAGAATCTCTTCTCCCACCTCTGTACCTATCAACAGTTGCTTTGCATAGCATGTTTGGCAACACAAAATGGCAATAGTTATACAATGTAAAATTATTCTTATTTTGGTTTCCATTTTTCTTGGAAAAATGTACCCTATCAGAGATTGATTGTCTAGATGTTAGTAACCATTCTTTAACTTGTAATCAACTAGGGATGTTTTGACCCACTTCCCCTTCAGCTTATGGTTTCAGATCTCATGACATTTGTTTATGATTTTGAATCATAGCAACAGCCACTTACGATGAATATGGTTTAGGAATATAAAAGGTATACTCAAACCCCAGGAGGGGGTTGAAGGGTATAGACTTGCAGACTGCCCCTTGGCCTGCCAGCTGGTGAACCCAGAAGCTGGCTGATGAATAATGGTTCTGTCTCCTGCTTTAATTTCTACTTGGTAATTTATTGCAATTTCTCCATAACAACAGGGTGATTCTGTTTTGCTTTTTGAAGAACAACCAAACTCTTTTCCACAATGACTGTATCATTTCACATTTACAACTGCAATAGAATCCCTGGGTTACTCAATCACTGAGCTACATCCCCAGCCTTTTTTATATTTCATTTTTTGAGACAGGGTCTCGCTAAAATGCCCAGATTTGCCTAGAATTTGCCATCTTTCACCTCATTGATTTGAGTAGCTGGAATTACAGGTTGCGCTGTCATACCTTTCCCCTCCCAATTCTCCTTTTTTTTTCTTCCTTCTTCTTCCTATTTTCCCCCTTATTCATTCAACTCTTTCTCTCTTTCTTTCTTAAAATAGCTGTTGAGTGTAAAGTGGTATCTCATTGTAGTTGTGGTTTACATTTCCCTAATGACTACTGATGTTGAGAATCTCTTTAAAATGCTTATTAGCTATTAGTACATCTTCACTGGAGAAATATCTATTCAAGTTCTTAGCTGATTTTAAAAGTAGGTTGTTTTTTATAGTAGGTCTTCATTCTTGATATAAAAGCCTTATCACATATACAATTTGCAAATATTGCCTTCACTCTACAGATAACAAGTGTTCATTGTTGTACAAAAATTTTAATTTTGATGAAGCCCTAGTTATCTATTTTTTCTTTTGTTTATGGTGCTTTTAGTATTATATCTAAAAATTAATTGCCAAATCTGATGTTGTATATATTTACCCATATGTTTTTTTTCCAGGGATTTTATGGTTTTAGCTATTATAATTAGGTCTTTGATCTGTTTTGCCCCCCCCCCCCCTTTTAATGTTTTTGAGTTGGAGTCTTGATATGCTGTCCTTGGCCTTGAATTCACTATCCTTCTGCGTCAGCTTCATAAGTAGCTGGGATTGTGGAAATGTCCTGGTACACCCAGGTCCAATTACTTTTTATATACTTAGGTGTGTGAGGTAGGAGGTCTAGTTCATTTTTTTAGTGTGTGGAAACTCACGTTGACCAGAATTTCATACGGAAGATACTGTTTTTTCAAATTAAATGAACTTAGCATCCTTGTCAAAAATGTTGAAACTGTTGATATATGGGTTTGATGGTATCTTGAGTTCCAGTTTATTTTTGACTTTCTTGGTTAGTATTGTTTGCTGTTTAAGTCTAGTCTAAGAAACTTGTTTTCTACACAAAAGTCACAAAAATTTTCTCTTTTCTTTTTATTTGCTGGGGACTAAACCCAGGGATTTAGCATGGTAGACAAATGCTCTACCTCTGAGTGATATTCCCAGCACCTGTTCTAATTAAATTTTATATATGGTGTGAGGTCAAGATCAAAGTTCATTTCTTCCATATGGATGTCTATTCTCTCAATATATTTTACTAGAAAGATTATTCAATTCTGGTGATGCCTTTCTTGAAATCAGTCATTTATGGATGGTATCTTCTAGATTCTCTTCTTCCATTGATTTTGATGACTATCCCTACATGTATACCCTATGCTTAATTATAAGAATTTTACTCTAAGTCTTAAAATTAGGTAACTAATAAAAACCATCCAATTTTGTTCTTCTTTTTCAAATTGTTTGGGCTATTCTATGATCTTATCAGCTTGACCATATTTAATACAAATGTTGTGGGATGACTATATTTGATCCATAGATCAATTTTGAAAGAATCGTCATAAATATAATACCTTACAATTTATGAAAATGGCATTGCCCTCCATTTGTTTAGGTATTATCTAATTCCTCTTATTGACATTTTGTTCTTTTCAGTGTAGAGATGTTCTACAATTTTATTGCATTTATTTATAAGCTCTTTTTTTTCTTTTTGAGTGCTCTTAAAAATACAATTAAAAAAATTCCTCTGTAGTTATTTGTCACTAACATAAAAATACATTGATATTTATGCATTGCTTCTGTGACATTGCTAAATTCATTTATTACTTCTTAGTACATTATTCTGGGAAACCCTTAGATTTTCTACAGTAGGCAATCATGTCACATGCAAAATTAAAACATTTTCTTTCTTTCCTTCTTTTTAGCCTTTCTTTCTTCTCTCCTTTTTTCCTATCTTCATTTCTCTCTTAGACTTTATTTATTTCATTTCTTTTCCTGGACTTTATTTGGTTTGATTTTCTTGTTGCCCTGATAGTGCCTTTGATATAATACTAAAAAGAAGTAGTGAGAGTGAATATTCTTTAATTTTTTTTATCAGCACTGTATATTTATATATAGTACTTGGATTCATCTTGACAAACTCATACATGCATGGAAATTCAGTTCATGATAATTTCAGTTCATGATACCCCCTTTCCCTCCCACTTTTTCATCTGGTCCTGCCTCTCCTCTCCCATTCTCTGTCCTTTACTTGGCTTCCTATCACTTATCTATTAATTTATGTTTGATTTCTTCTTTATGTGATCCTGTCCTTCTTTCTCCCTTTTCTTTATTTTACTCTAACTTCTTCATATGGGGAAAAAAATTTGGACATTTGGGTTGTTTATTTTGACTTATTCCATTTAGCATGATATTATCCATTTTCATCCCTTTGCCAGCAAATGCCATAATTTCATTCTTAAAACTCCATACAATTCCATTGTATACACATACCACAATTTCTTAGTCCAGTCATCTATTGCTGGGCAGCTGGGTTGATTCCGTACTTTCACTATTGTAAATTGGGCTGTTATAAACATCAATGTGGCTGTATTGCTGTAGTATGCCAATTTTAGGCACTTGGGGGAAAATATAAAGGAGTAGGATAGCTGGCTTATATGGAGGTCCCAATTGTAGTTTTTTGAGGAATCTCCATACTATTTTCCAGAGTGGTTGTACTAGCATGCAGTTTCACCAACAACGTACAAATGTGCCTTTTTCCTTGCAAACTTGCCAATATTTATTGTTGTTCAATAATATTATTGATCATTGGCATTCTGACTGAAGTGAAATGAAATCTTCGTGTAGTTTTGATTTGCATTTCTCTGATTGCTAGATATGTTGAGCATTTTTTCATACATTCCTGTGGCCATTAGTGTTTCTTCTTTGGATAAGTTTCTGTTTTGTTCTTTTGCCAATTCATTGACTGGGTTATTTGTTTTGTTTTGTTTTGTCTTTTGGTGTTAAGTTTTTGAGTTCTTTGTGTATTCTGGATATTAATCCAGTATCAGAGAAGAAGCTGGCCAAGATTTTTCCCCCAATTCTTTGAGCTCTTCATATTCTTAATCATTTCTTTTGCTATGCAGAAGTTTTAAGTTTGATAGCATCTCACTTATTAATTCTTGGTTTTATTTCTTGTGCTTTGGTGGTCTTTTTAAGGAAGTCAGTGCCTGTACATCTATGATGAAGTGTTGATCCTGTTTTCTTCTAGCAGTTGTAAAGTTTATGGTCTTATTCCTAAGTCTTTGATCCATTTTTATTTGAATTTTATGCAGAGCAATATGGGTCTAATTTCCTTTTCTACATATAGCTATCCAGTTTTCCCAGCACTATTTGTTAAAAAGGCTGTCTTTTCTCCAAGATATATGTTTGGCACTTTTGTCAAGTATCAGAGGGCTATTGGCATGCAAATTTGTCTCTGTGTCTTCTACTTTGTTCTATTGTTTTCATGACTATTTTCATGCCAATACCATGTGTTTTGTTTTTTTGTTGTTGTTACTATAATTCTGTAGTTTAATTCAGATAAGGTTTGTGATGCCTCCTACTTTGCTTTTGCTTTCCTTGTTTAGTATTTCTTTGGCTATTCTGGGTCTCTTATTCTTCTGAATGAATATAATAATTTTTTTTCTAATTCTGTGAAGAATATTTGGTATTTTGATGGAGTTTACATTGAATTTGTATATCGCTTTTGGTAGTATGGCCCTTTTGACACTATTAATTTTGCCTATCCAAGAACATGGGTCATCTTTCAAACTTCTAAGTTCATCTTCAATTTATTTCTTCAGTTTTCTATAATTTTCATTGTAGAGGTCTTTTTTTTTTCTACACAATTTTCTTGTAGCGGTTCTATTTTCTACACAATCTAATCTTTTAGTGTTGCCTTCAATAGAGTTTTTAATTTGATTGAATGTGTTTTTCATCTCTATGAGTTCTGCTTAATTTCTTTTCACTATTCCTATTTATTCATTAAAGTGGTCTTTCATCTCTTGTAATTGCTCTCAATGTCTTCCTTAGGTCTTCTTTGAGTTCATTGAACATTTTGATAATTGGTTTCTCATAATATTTCTCTGGGCTTTTCTCCACCTCACTATCAGTAAGATCCTTTGTTTGGGGAGTTTGAATTTGGGAGGAGAGATATTTTGCCTGTTTTCTCATGTTTTCAGAAATCTTAGACTTGCACATCAATTGATGTGGGTTCCCCATCTTTGTTTTTGTACTTGTCTTTTTGTGTATAATTATCTTATTTGTTCTGGGACTTCTCTCTGTTGTCGATACATGCATAGATGCTAAGAAGTGGGAACCTGAGTTCCCTGATTTTTCCTCCTTGAGTCCTTGTCGTTAGTCTGGGGCTTTTGTGCCTTCACTTCTTTGAGTTGGAGTACTGTCAGGGAATGTTTTGTTCAGCAGCAGAGTTTCTAAACTGTGAACTTTTGTGTCCCTGTTGGTCCCTAATGCCTTACAGAATGGGGCAAAATAAACAATAGTAACAACCATTGCAAATCACAAACAAATACACAGTGTTAAAGTAAATTACCAACAATGAAATGAATGATGGGTTCAACAATTGTCAACAGTTGGCTTTAAAGCAAATAGTAGGTTTCAACTATATCATCTACAGTAGAAATGATTATATTAGCATTAATGGTGGTGTTATTCTGGATGATTGTAAAAGTACAGTTATTTAGGGGAAAAGGAAAAGTGTTAGGAAGTTATAAAAGACTTTACAGTTTCAAAAGTAAGGAATTTGGCGAGAGAGAGAGAGAGAGAGAGAGAGAGAGAGAGAGAGAGAGAACATTGCAAATTAAGGACAAAGTCCAAACTGAAATTAAGAACTATTTTGATAATAAAAGACATTAAGGGCAGTACATAACAAAAACCTATTGTCTGAACAAAGTGGTACTAGGTTGAAAAGTTATAGCACAACTTACATATGCTTTTAAATAAAAATTAACAAATTATGCATCATAAATCATACTACTCTAATGTAGAGGTAAGTTAAATGTAGTTCATATTAAAAATTGAAAACTTTAATAAAAAATTCTGTATTGATACATAAACAAAGATTATCAAAAGAATGACAAAGAATGCTCATAGCAGGCGGAAAATACTCAAAGCTTATCTGTCATGAGAAAGCGAAAGCGGGCTGAGAGCATTTTATAGGTGAGGCTGACTGCACCTCTGAAGAGATAACTTTATTGTCATAAGATGAATTTTTCAATTGGAATAAAGAAATAGAATACTTCCCAAAGCATGCTATGGGTATAATATAATTCTGATACAAAACAGAACAAAGATAGCACATAAAACTCATAAACACAAATATGAAAATCATAACTAAACAATTTGCAAATTAAATTTAGAAATGTGTTGGAAAATTAATATATTATGCCCAAAAGGTGTATGCTGGGAATGCAAAAGCACTTCAGTCTATGAAACATGTGCATTAATTTAATTAGTACATTAACAGATTAAAGCAGAAAAGTGAATACACATCTCAATATGGGTGAATAAATCATTTGATTCATTATAATATTTGTCACTGACTCAGGAAAAAGAAACTCTTAGTAAGCTAAATATAAAAATAACAATTTAAAAACATGGTTTCAAAATCTAACCAGGAAACTTAGAATACTTCATGAACAACTTTTTTAAAGTATGGTAGGTTGAATAATGCTCCCTCCCCCAAAGATGTTCTAATCTCCATTAATTGTGAATATGTTATGTTGTAAAAGTAACTCTGCAGATGGAATATAGGATCTTGAGATGGGGAAATCATACTGAATTATCTGGGTGACAGGAATTTAGACAGGTGTTGAGGCAACATGATGATAGAAGTAAGAGGTTAGAGTGTTGCAAAGAAGGAGCTTGGAGTGGGGTTTTGTAGGCCTCCAAAGAAGCTGGTAGAGGCAGGAGCAGCTTCTCCTTTGGTGCCTCCAGAGGGAACCAGAGGAGCTGGCACTTTGATTATAGCCCTGTGAGACTCATTTGGAATTCTGACCTCCAGAACTATGAGAAAATACATCTGTGTTGTTTTAAATCACCCAGTTTGTAGTGATTGTTACAGTGGAACCAAGGAACATAATACAAAACCAAGCTACAGTAAGCCAGAAATAAGAGGCTTTTAAGTTAATATTGATAGTTGTTGGAGATATCACACCATGCAACAAAGTAGAAGTGTACATACATACACACATGACAAAGATAAACTGATAGTCTAATCAAAAAAAAAATTCAACAAAAAATCAATGAAAAAACTATCAGAACTAGTAAGAGTCCAGGAAAGTAGCCAGATAAAAAAAAAATCAGTATTGAAAAATCAATATCTTTCTTATACAGGCAATGACCAATTTAAAAAATGTAATAGAAAAATGGGTCCCATTTAAAATAGTCACAAAGCTCATTAAATACTTATGATTAGGTGCAACAAGAAACTTGTAAAACTTATTTTAAAAAAGCTATAGAAGTTTATTGAAGGTCATAAAGCAAATCCTGAAAGAGAAGGAAGTTATACTATGTTCCTGGTTAAGAAAGACTAAGCATTTGAAAGAGGTAAACTCGCCCCTGCACCCAGTTATTCTACATATTAAGATAAATCTGAAAATTAAAATTGCAATATAATTTTTAAGAAATGTATCAGATGATTTTTAAATTTATTATGGAGAAAAATATGCACAAAACCTAATATAGTATTTGAATGAAAAACCAATGAGAAACTAGTTCTGCCAAATATCAAAACATAATAAAATTATAGCTATTAAAACAGTGTACTTAGTGCAGGAAACAATAAAATAATTAAAGTTATGCAATATAGAGCTCAGAAATACTTATGTTTTTATGAGGATTCAGCTCATCAAAAAAATTAACATATGAGGTAGAGGACAAAAGATGGACTACGTCACGATACTTTGACACCTGATATTCATTTTGAAACTTATTTAGCTCTCTAAAACTTCATTAAAAATAACATATTGCAAGGTTATTATAGAGATAAGTAGAGAACAACTCCCTAAATTTTTTGAAGGAAGTAGAGAAAAAGAATGAAAATCTTGATTTGAAATGCTTTTATAATTATAATACAAATCTAGAAGTGACACGGAACATAACTCTGTAAATCATACTCTGTAAATCTGAATTATAACCTATATGTTTTTATTCAGCTAGGAAAAATATTTCACTATCTATGGAAAACAAAGCACTCATCATAAATATGTTAGAAAACCTGTAAATCAACAACAAAAAGGAAAAATCAATAGAAAAATGGAAAAGGACTTTAAGACACAATTTACACACATACTTACACAAACAAATACAGATGCCAACATTGCTAGCATTCATTTTAGTTTGGCAAAAAAAGATAAATGAATGATGAATAATTGAGGGCTGGCAAGGTGTTCTAGTTACCACTTGCTGTGTAACAGATTATCTCAATATCTATGTTAATTACCTCAATTTTCTGTGGTTAGGAATCTGTGAGGGGCTCTGGTGGATGTTTCTGACTCAAAGTCTCTCCTGAGATTGCAGCAAGCTAGAGGCTGGGGCCACACTCATCTCAGTACTTAACTGGCACTGGAGAAGCCCCTTCAAAGCTCACTCACATGATTATCTTCAGGGCTTTGTTCCTTGTAAACTGAAGCCTGGGGTCTTCATTCCTTACTCTGCCATATGGATCTCTCCTTAGGGCAATACACAATTTGGCATCCTGATTCCTGCAGCATGAAAGGGAGGGAGGGGGGAAAGAGAGAAAGAGAGAGAGAGAGAGAGAGAGAGAGAGAGAGAGAGAAGAGAAGAGAGCGAGAGATGGTGTGGAGGATGAAGGGGGAGGAAGACTCCCAGTTGGAAGCCCCAGTCCATTTATCATATCTCATTATTTAGATAGGTCTTGTTATAAACAAGTCAATAAATTCAGTCCACGTGCACCCAACCAACATTCTTACTCGACTAGTGTTCTTTACGGATGAGAATAGTCTTTGACCTATGCTTCTTTTAAAACTAAATATATCCTTCTCTTACATTTATCGAGATAAAACTGATGTACCAAAGTTATGTACCTTAAACATTTACATGTTGATGAGCTTGGATGTTCATGCATCTGTGATGCCATCACACACTCAAGCTACTCAACGTACCCACACTTCAAACACTCCCTTGTATTCTTTTGTGATTTTTTTTTTTGGTGTTTTTCCCCCCCTTAGGAATAGAATGTGAGATCTATTCTCACAACATATGCACAGTATTGTATTGTTAACTCTATGTGCTATGTGGTATGCAAATCTCAAGAATTTATTCATCTTGTATTACAAGCTTCATATCTATTGAAGAATAATTTTCCCTTTCCTCCTTCTCCCAGCCTCTGGCAACCACCAGTTTATTCTCTGCTTCTATGAACTTGACTACTTTGAATATTTTTTAAGTGGAATCAAACAGTATTTGTACATCTATGACTGAGTAAGTCATAATAGATAACAAAAAATAAATTACAATATAATGCCTTGACTCCAGTAGAATCTCACTATGAAATAAATAAGTGCAAAATAAAAAAATAAATAAAAATGGATTTATATATATATATTTAGAAAGAAAATATTTTACTTTATAAACTCACGAATTGTTTGAGATTATTTCAATGGAGACAGCTTAATTAAAATAACTTTAAAGAAAAAAGAATATACATAAGTAATTTTTAAACAATTGTGTTATTGATAGTACTTTATTTTGATTGAATCCTAAGAAACTTGGTATGTTTTGAGTTCAGATAATCATTGCTTCAGATATAGACATTTTTTTTCACTGACAAAATATCAGTTACAAATCATAGAATCTGAGATCATGCCTCAAATCTATAGTAAGCTTAAATTAAAATACTAGGGAAAAATATGTTCTAGACAGTTGTAGATAATACTGGGTTAAGTCACATTTTTCATGACAACCTCTTTGGCATGATAAACTGATGGGGCATTAAACATGGAAGGACATTTCAATGGATTTTCTTTTTGATTATAGGCATGGTGGTGCATGCTTGTAATCCCAGCATCCAGGGAGGCTGAGGCAGGAGGATCATGAGTTCATAGCCAGCCTCAGCAATTTAAGAGGCTCTATGCTACTCATCAAGACTCTGCCTCTAAATAAAACATTTTTAAAAAGGGGCTGGGGTGTGTCTGAGTGGTTGAGTGCCTCTGGGTTCAATCTCTGGTAGTAGTAGTAATAATAATAAAAAATAAAGAAGTAGCCACTTGAAGTTTTTATCATGTCAGTCGTTGTATACTCTCTCTTCTCTTGTACATTACATTTACTCTCTGGGTTTCTGCTTTGAGGTAACATAATATTCTAGGGCAAATAATGTTCAAGTTGAATGTTCTCACATAAAAACAAAATCCCTACAAATTATAAGCATATAGTTTGATGCAATTTCATACATTAATTGCATCCTATATCATCAAGTCAGATGTGACAGTGATGACTTCCAGAATTCAAGGCACACCTTTGTGGACTCTCCCTGTCACTTCCTTCTGGAAAACACAAGTACAAAAATGAAGTACAAGATTTAAAAATTGTGGTATATATGTGTAATAAGAATTGTAGTGCAAAAAAAAAGTACACGTATAAAGGCATGAATTGGTGTGAGCATACTTTATATACAAAGATATGAAAAATTGTGCTCCATATGTGTGATAAGAATTGTAATGCATTCCGCTGTCATGTATTTAAAAAAATAAAATAATTAAATAAAGAAAAAGATTTAAGAAAAGAAACCCACTCTTTAAAAGACTATGATATTTCATAATTGTAACAACCGAAATGGTATTCTTGATGGATCCTAATATTTCCAGAGTCATAATGAGTTAAGAGAAGATGAGATTATTTTTAGGACGCCAAGGTGAGAAGGTGAATATTTGCTATTTTCAAGGACAATCCTGTGCTGTTCTGTTCGATGGGTCCATCCTCTTATAAAAATTTTTGAGCAAGCTCCACACAAATCTACTCATGAACATAAATGTATTTGTTTGCCACTACAATTTATGCTAAGTAGGGCTGCTTTATTTTGAGCCTCAGACTCTAAAAGAATATATACATCAGGTCCAAATGACTTTTCTGATTACTCTTGGCTAAAATCTTAGCATCAAAAGTTTACAAATGGCTTTAATTGATATATTAAGTTTTCCAGGCCCAAAGGAAACTCAGACGAAACTTGACCTTCTATCTCCTTCCTTCTTTATTGGGTCCCTCTGTTGGTTATACCACTGCTGGGAATGTATCTGTGTTGTTGTTCTGCTGTTGTTGTTTCATTGATTCTTCTTCCTGGTTCTTGATAAGATGTCTCTTCCACCTTGCCTAGTGCTACCTAGAACTTCATCAAGATGAGAGTCAGGGGAAGAGGGGAGGTAACTGGGACAGGAATTGGCTTTTTCTTGACTTGTGTTACGGTTGGGGGCTTTGGCTCTCTGAATTTGTCAGGTGTGTAGAGTTGAATCTCTTGTGGACACTGTCAAAGATTTTTCAGAGGCTCCTACTAGACACATTACACTTAATGTCCCGACAGTGGCGCTGCGCTTTCTTCCAGCAGACTACTGTGGCCTCAGTCCCTGGGCTTGCGTCTTTCCTTTCTCTTTCTCTTCCTTCCCCAGCCCTCCCCTCCTCTCTCCTGTCTTGTCCTCTCTTCTCTCATTCCCTCTACACCAATGTTCTTAGGGTCTTCCTCCTCAGAAAAGTAGTGACACCCCTGCTTTCACATTGCCAAGTCTGCTCATAGCTCACTGCAACCCATTCCCAGACTTAGAGAATTCCTTGAAACTTCTATAAATCATCCTTTAAAAGTTCTTCTCTTTTGACTTCAGAGAGGGTGACTTTTGTCTCCAATCCTTTTCTCATTGGATGGAGGAGACAGTACTCAGCAGAGAGTTGCCTCCAAAATCCCTCATGAATTCCTGCAACTTCAAGTGATTTTTATTCATTTGATGTTCATGAGTTGTCCCACTAATTTGGGGAATTTTCCCCTTAAGATTTTTGGATTAAGACTCTCTCATAATATGCTTTATTACCAGCCATGATTTATATTTTGGCTCATGAGTTGAAACTGCCAAATAATATTTTATTCACTCATTTACTTATCCATGAACAGATTCATTTATTAATATATGCATTTATTCAACAAATATTGATTACACACCATGTGCCAAGTACTATCTTTGATGTTCTGGCTAGAATACATAAGAAAAAGGCCAAAATTCTTTTCTAGAGAAAAGTGGTAAACAACAAAATTATCAATAAGTTATATTATATGTTAGGAGTTGGTAAATGAATGCAGAAAAATAAATCCGGCAACAAATTAAAGGTGAGGTGGGGATAGAGAGACAATTTTATTTATTTATTTTTCTTTTTTTTTAATTTGTTTTAATTAGTGACACATGACAGTACAATGACCTTGACATATCATACATTTGAATCAGATGTGATATAATTTCTCGTTTTTCTGAGTGTACAGTTTGCAGAATCATATTGGTCATGCAGTCACATATATACACACAGTAATAATAATGTCTGTTTTATTCTACTATCCTACCTATCCCCCCATCCTCTCCCCTCCCCTCCCATCACTTTATCTAATCTAAGGTAATGCTCTTCTCTCTTTTTTTCCCTCATATCTTCATACATGTGTTTTGTATAACTGAGGGTCTCCTTCCACCATCCATGCAATTCCCCTTCTCCCTCCCTTTCTTTCCCACCCCTCTTCCCTATGTAGAGGTAATCTTCTTCCCCTGCTCTTCCTCCCTGCCCCATTTTGAGTAACCCCCCTTATATCAAAGAAGACATTTGACATTTGTTTTTTGGGGATTGGCTAACTTCACTTAGCATAATCTGCTCTAATGCCATCCATTTCCCTGCAAATGCAATGATATTATTATTTTTAGTGCTGAGTAATATTCCATTGTGTATATATGCCACATTTTTTTTTTTATCCATTCATCCACTGAAGGGCATCTGGGTTGGATCCACAGTCTAGCTATTGTGAATTGTGCTGCTATAAACATTGATGTGGCTGTGTCCCTGTAGTATACTGTTTTTAGGTCCTTTGGGTTCCATTCCCAGCTTACCAAGGAATCTCCATACTGCTTTCCAAATTGGCTGTACCAATTTGCAGTTTTTTCTCAGCAAGAGAAATAATATGTGAGGTGAATAGGGAGCCTACATCCTGGGAACAAATTTTTACCCCTCACACATCAGATAGAACTCTAATCTCTAGGGTGTACAAATAACTCAAAAAGCTAAACACCAAAGAAACAAATAATCTAGTCAACAAATGGGCCAAGGACCTGAACAGATACTTCTCAGAAGAGGATATACAATCAATCAACAAATATACAAAAAATAAAAAATTTTCATCATTTCTAGCAATCAGAGAAATGCAAATTAAAACTACTCTAAGATATCATCTCACTCCAATCAGAACGGAAGCCATGATGAAGTCAAACAACAAGTGCTAGCAAGGTTTCGGGGGAAAAGGTACACTCATACACTGCTGGCGGGACTGCAAATTAGAGAGACAATTTTAAATGGCATGGTCAAGGAAGGCCACATGATCTGAGAGAAGACCTTTATGTAAAGAGTACTGCAGACAGACGGAATAGCAAACATTCAGGCTGAAGTGGGGGAACGGTTGGGTTTGCCACAAGGACACCTGGGCAGAGTAGCAGCAAATGAAAGCTTAAAATAATTGAGGAGCCAGAGTGCAAAGAGATTGACTACTGTATCCCTCACCCCAACCTGCAACAACGAAAAGCATCTGAACCAGAATAGAGGAGTGACTGCCCACTAAAGTTGAAAATGATCATCCTGCCTTTGTATAAAAATAGACTCCAAGGGACATAAATGTGAAAGCAGAGAGGCTAATTGGAAAGCTACTGCAATATTTTGGGCAAGGGGAGATGCTGGATTGAACCAAGAAAGTAGAAGGAAAGGTGGTAAAATAGAAAGGTCAGGTCAGGGATGTATTTTGAAAGTAGACGCCTGGCAATTTGCTGACAGATTTGATGTGGGTGTGAGGAAAAGGTAATGCTCTCATTTTTCAGTCTGAGAAACTGGAAGTATTAATTACAATTAAAGCACATGAAGGGAGAAAGTAGGCTGGAGAGGGTTGTGAAAAGTTAGTGAACAAGGTCAGGAGTTCATTTTAATTTCTGCACATGTCTAGGTTAATTTACTTAATAGATATTCTATGGAGGTGTTACGTGGGCGGTTAGATACACAGATCTGGAGTTTAGGTTTAGCAGAGAGGTTTAGACTTAAGATATTAATTAGAGAGTCATCAGAGTTTGTGTGGCAGAATTACTTCATCAAGAGAAGGAGTATTTAGAAAGATAAAAAAATAAGTTTAGGGACTTAGTCAAGGCCACACAAAAGGCCAGACCAGAAGGAGAGCCAGCAAACTAACCATAGGAGGAACCAACAAGAAATGAGGAAAACAAGAAGAATGTAGACTAGTTAGATAAGGAAGTGTTCAAGGATGATCAAGTGGCTCAAATATTCCAAGAGTTGACAAAAGATCTGAATTTAATCATTGAACTAAATAATTTGGGCGTCACTGATGGCCTCACCAAGAGAAGTTTCAGTCAACTGATAAAAGTATGTTTGGATTATATAAAAGACAAATTAGGAAAAATTAAAAATTTCAAGTATAGACTACTCAATACAAGTTTTCCTATAAACTAGAACAGAGAAATGGAGTAACAAATGGAAAGGGAATTGGAGCCAAGGATGAAGTTTTAGAAAGCTTGATGTTTATGTACTGATGGCAAAGAGAAAAATGTTCAGGCAAGAAAGAAAGGAATATTCTTTAGGAGTCATATCTTTTATGTAGAAGAGATAAAATTTAGTTCTTGAAGGGACAAAGTGCCCAAGGACAAAAACCATGATGAAAGAGTTCAAGAAACTGAGAAGCCAGGATATAGGAAGAACTATCTACCTGGACATAATTCCTCTAGGGCAGCCTTGATGTTGGAAGAGTGCTCCAACCAGCCTAAACAGTGGGGGTACATAACATGAGGGACTCCATGTGGCTGAGAAAGGAAGACGAGTCTATTCAAAATGAAAGACTAGAGATGGAGTTTTCATCAAATGAGCTTTGGAGCAACAGTACCCCCAGGAAAGAACAATTCTTCTCTTGAACAAGGAAGTGAAAGGAACATTTAGAGAATTGGAGAATGCAGTTTATTTCTGCTGAGCAGGATTGAAGATATGATAGAATGCAAGATGTGTAAATAGTATTCACAGGGCTGGGTAGAGGAGATGAGCAGAATGCAGTATTCCTAGGCTTCCTGCATTCTTAGAGTAAACTACAATAAAGAGCTTAATGAAATTAATCCTAGTGACCCAAGACAGAGAAACTGAGACTCCTTGTGGTGAGGGGGTTAAGCACTCATGTGTCTGTTTCACTCTGAGCTCAGGACTTATTATGATCCTTGCTGATGGAGGGGAAGAGTCTCATTCCAATTCTCTTCTACTCTTCCAGACTATACTCTGGATTTTCAAAATATTATATTGATTTGTAGTTGGTTGTCTTAAAGTTTTTTTTTTCAGTTTGGTTATTTTGATTATTTAATTGGTTTAATCATCATAGCCATAAAAGATTTCTTTGTTTTGTAACACCATTGAATGAAGAAGATTGATTGGATGAAATCTAACATATGACACAGGTTTGGCCCATATTTTGGGCTGTATGAAATATGAGAAAAGATGCTTTCCTCTCCTGTGTTATTTATTCTGGTTACAATGACCTGCTTAAAGAAGAAAATGATACAAGAAAGCTCCAAGACAGGGAGGCTCCAAGGGAGAGTTGTGATGATGGTCTAGATATTACTTGACTTCTGGAAATCCTCTGACCATATTTCTTAAGCTCTTAGTCAAACAAGATTCATACTTGATTTTTAGTTTGCATTCTACAGCTTTGCTCCATTTTCCTTCAACATTTGCTTTCAGACTCCAGCAAAGATGCCCAAATAAACAGCTCTGGGAGGGGGCTCCACGGAGATTCCTCTTCCCTGTGCTTCTTTAATAGAAGCAACAAACCAGAGAGGGTTACCAGAGTCTGGCCCAGCAACAGATATATAAAACTATGGATTATGTCATGGTCAAGAAGAGAGTTAGGAGTAGTTTGAGATGTATTAGAAATGCGCCTGAGTAATTTGTTGAGTTGGCCCCTTTTTTCATTGTGAAATTCAACAATTTAGGATTTGGAAAACAAGAACTCTTGTGTATATAGCAATTCCCAGTTATTAAGAAATTATATTTGGACAGGGGAATAAAGTCTGATTGACACTTATCTCCCTTGATCCCTTCCTTAGCTCATTCAAGACACACACACACACACACACACACGCGCGCACACACACACACACATCTTTGTTGTTCTTTATCTCCTCTCCTATATTTCAATCACTGTCAACAGTAGTACAATCTGATTTATATAGGCTTCAACTGCCAACTTCTTATTAATTTATTCAAGAATTATTTATGGAGTATCTTTCATGTTTCAGATACTATTCTAAGCACTGATGACTTAGCAGTTAAGAGGATGGTTAAAGCTCCTGATCATATAGACATCTAGAGTTTGTGTTGGCAGGGGTGGGGGGAGTAGAAACAATAAATATGCAAGCTCATAATATTCAGACTTGACATGTTATAAATAGGAAATCCAAATTTTAATCTTTCTGTTCATGAATTGCTTAGAATCAGGCACCTGTGCTGGGAATAGATTTGATCACACAGCTAGGAGGAACCTTAAAGACATGTGACATAAATTATTGCTCTCATTTCATTAAAAGGAAATTTGAGATAGAGATAGTGATCATAAATTATATAAAGTCAAACTGAAGTAGGGAACTTAGCAATTACTAGAAAGTCAAATCAATATTTAATTTCAATTTAAAGGGTAGTTTATTTCTCACTAATAGTCAAATACTTGGGCAAACCCTTTCAATTACCCAGCTACTTAAACCATGTAATGCCTCTAATCATATGTATCAACATTATTTCCTTTTAGCCTAATTTTTTGGCAATTCTTGGAATGCCATGATTTCTGAATTCATACTTTTAAGGAACAAACTCTTTTTGTTTTGCTATTTAACTATCTATTGGTTGCATGTAGGTGAAGTCTGAATTCTAGAACTACTTTCCTTTCTTTTACAGACTAAAAAGTGACAGAAACCCGAAAGGTCTTCAGTTTAGGAATTAGGTTTGGGACACAGTGACTTCTAATAATAGTCTACATGGTGTGGAGGGATATTTTATGATCAGACCAGAGTTGAAACAAGAGTCACTGTTCACTGCACTTTTTACCATATAAGAGATTCAGCAAATCTGTTCTATTCACATGGGGGATTTAGTAGTAGACAGAAGGTTTTTAAAAATTGCTTTTCCTCCTGCCAACTAATTCTCTTCTCAGCCCCTAACCAACTCAGGGCCTTGCATTTGTTTTTTTGCCCTACTTTCCCTCTACTACTTGGAGTTACATTCTACTTTCTTATTCATACATTTGCCAAACAGAATACTTTCCTTCTTAGAGTTTTATCCTTTTGCTGGTCAAAGTGTCAAGACAAATCTAGACTATCGCTCATCTCTGCACTACTGACCCTTCCCTTATATCTGGGATTGCAGTCTCTGAAATCAATTCCTTTTGTTTAAAACAGCTGGAAGTTCAACCACAATAGCTAATATTTCTCTTGCAATATCATATGTGCATGTTTAGATGGGCTTCATTAAAAAGAAAAAAGGTCAAGTTCAAGAATCCTGTACTAGTTATAAGTAGACACACACTATTTTTCCAGAACAATGTGTTTTTCCTTTAACACTCTTAAAAATTTCTTTATTTCCCTGGCTGTAGAGCTTCTCAACAGTTATTTTTTTAAATATCTAAGTTAAAAAAAAAAAAAAAAAAACAGAAGGAGAAGAGCATGGTTTAAACACAGAAGCACACACACTTTTGATCACAATTTTGTAGGCTATTTCTAATTTATTGTATGATTTTTATATATTTTTTACAAATAAATCGTAAGAAATGCTGGACTACATATTATTCAATTAATGCTAGCTAAGGTTTCTCATATTTTCTTAAAAGGATGTTTCTGCTTTCCAAAGATTTTGAATCTCCTTAATTTATTTAAGAGAAATATGCCATTTGACAAATTCCAATATTCTTGCATTAACATAGGCTTATTCACTATTCAGTTCCACTAAATATCTAAGATCTCATATAAGGGATGCATAAAGTAAAAAAGATATAACAGAAGGTAGAAGATTAAAGAGGAAAACAAAAATAAGTCCAGGAATATGGAGTAGAGGTAGAAAATGTCCACTAGAATCCTCTTCATTAAGTGGGCAGAGTGGCACACACATGTAATCCCAGTGGCTTGGGAAGCTAATGCAGGAGGATTGCAAGTTTGAGATCAGCCTCAGCAATTTAGGGAAGCCCTAAGCAACTTAGCAAGACCCTGTCTCAAAATAAAAATATAGAAAGGGCTGTGACTGTTGCTCACTGGTCAAGCACCCTTAGGTTCAATTCCTGATATTAAAAAAAGAAAAAAAAGGAAAAAAGAAAATTAATCCTCTTTACTAAAGGAGAAATACAAGTTTGGCTCCCAGACAAGCAATCCTACATAAGAAGTCTTCTCTTGTAAAACATTTTGTAATGGTTAACAGAAAGGAAACAGAGAGAATAACAGTTATTAATACTTAAATGTATACTTTTTTAAGAGTCATCATAATTAGGATAATATAAAATATAACAAACAATATTTTTCTTATCATCTTTATTTTGCTACTACTACTACTATTATTATTAGCAGTAGTAGTACTAGGGATTGAGCCCAAGGGGACTTAGCCACTGAGCCACATTCCTAGCCCTTTTAATTTTTTTTTGAAACTAGGTCTTGCTAAGTTGCTTAGGCCTTTGTTAAACGGTTGAGGCTGTTAAATTTACAATACTCCAGCCACACCTTCCGGAGTCACTGGGATCACAGATGTGTACAACCACAACTGGATCCTTCTTAGCATCTTTAATGAAGATGCAAAAGTAAACCATGCAGCTATTTCTTTTAAAGGACCACAAAGAAGGGCAAGATGTCACGTTCAGGTACAGCTCTGTAGGGAACAAGAATTGGTGATCCAGGAAGAATATTCTTCAAATTTAAATGGGAATTAAAATAAAATGAACGGTTCACTAATTGGCAGACATCCAAGGCCCCATCTACCCAGGAGGTTCTTATTCAACAGGCTTGGAATGGAGTCTTAGAATATGCATAAGAAGTAATCCAGGTGGTTCTGATAAGGGACATAGTTAGGAGCATCTAAGTGACAGTTTCAATTTTTTAAATACATGACAGGTTCACAGCGAAAGATATAGTTAAGATAGACTTTAGAAATCCCCAACCTTTAAAAAGCATTTACAATTCAGAATGTAAACTAGCCAGAATAATGTTGGGGGAATAACCCTATATCTATTCTAATTATTTCTTTTAAATAAATCAGTTGCAAATTTTACTCTTTTAACTCTCCTTACTTTTTTAAAAAATAACTACCAATATATCCTACAATTGACAATAACATAACATTATGTCACCCAACATAATCATTACCTAGAGAGGAATGTGTGGACTGTATATCCTTCAGAAAATTCTTGACATTGCTGTTTTAAAAATAGATATGGGGTGAAATTAAGACTAAACTACCTGACAGATATGTAGAATGTAGCTGTTCTGCATTGCTCATTAAACCTAAATAATATGTTTCCAGAGCAGCCAAGCTAGATGTAAGATCTTTATGTTGTGAAATGGAGGGAGTTAATGAGGATATGTCCTGGAAGAGAGGGCCTTTATATTTCCACTTAAAAGTCCAATGTTCTCCTTAAAATGTATTTTCAATCCTCATACATGAATAGGTTTAACCAAAATTGTAGCTCAATCAAAAAAGAACAATATCTATAAATCACCCAAAGAACACTTAGATTTGAGAAATACTTTTTGCCAATGTTCCTTATGAGACAAATTATAGTTTCAGTGGGGCCCAAATGATGGAGCCTGCTCTAATTCTCAAAGTGTTGTCTCCAACCATCACCTCAGCAGGTGACCTGTCACTAGTTTGACCTTTGATCTGCAGATCAGAATCTGGGAGTGGTGTTATGGTTTGGATGTTAGGTGTTCCCCCAAAACCCATGTGTGAGATAATGCAAGAAGGTTTAGAGGAGAAATTATTGCTTTATGAGAGCCATAACCCAATCAGTGAATTAATCCCCTGACACAATAAATGAAAGGTAATTGAAGGTGGGTGTGGCTGGAGGAGTTGGGTCATTGGGGGTTTTGGGGTATATATCTTGTATCTGGCAAGTAGAGACTCTCTGCTTTCTGATTATCACTTGAGCTGCCTCCCTCTGCCACACTCTTCTGCATAATGGTCAGCCTAACCTGGAACCCCAGGGAATGGAGCCGACTGTCTCTGGATTGAGACCTCTGAAACTGTGAGTCCCCAAATAAACTTTTCATCCCCTATAATTGTTCTGGTTAGGGTCTTTTAGTTGCGGCAGCAAAAATGCTAACTAAAACAATTGGGGTTGAACAGTCTGTTTGAACAGGCTGTCCATGTGATTCTGATTATTATGAAGTTTGAGAACAAACAACTGCTTCCTAACACCATAAGATTTGGGGGGAACTGAGAACATCCACCTAAAAAGTAATAACTCTCGTCTTAAAAAGTAATTTCTAGTTCCTTTTTTGTTAAAAAGAGTCTAGATGTATAAATGTGCACACTTTATCTCTCATTTTACTAAACATTTCTATTTTATTAATTTCAAAATATTCACATTTTTATTTCTTCTGATTATTTTTATTATAGTTTGCAAAATGTCAGTTGGCAGGAAGACATTTTTTTTGGTCAAGTCATTGGTTATAAAAATTTCAAAACTGTTTATTTGAAATTGCCCTGTCCCAATTCCTTCTCAGGTTTTTATACTTTATATGCCTCACAGGAGACTGTGCTCCTCTCTGGACCTTAGATGCCTTCTGCTATACCACTTCAAGTCCAAAGAATGTTAATTTAAACAATACTATGTTTTATCTGTATACTTTTTTTTTCATCATTATTCTAGTAGTGGTTGTTATCTTTTACAGATGCCCCTTGTACTTTCTCACTTTTTTTTTTTGTATTTGCATATTATATTCTCCTTTCCTAGAATGTACTTTAGGCATGGTGGGGGAGTACTGGGGATTAAACCCAGGAGTACACTACCAGGGAACACTCTTAACCATTTTTATTTTTAATTTTGAGAGAGTGTCTCTCTAAGATACTTAGGCCCTTGCTTAGTCGATGAAATTGGCCTCAACTTGCCATCCTCCTGCCTCAGCCTCCTGAGTTGCTGGGATTACAGGCGTTTACAACTGTACCTGACTAGAATACAATTTTTGTTCCTCTTCCCTATAAAAAGTACCCTCCAGGAGCATAAGAAATCCCATTTTTACCTTGAAGTTCAGTTGAACATAACATCTTCTGTCTCCCTTTTGGGCCACCTAAGGTCAGAAAATGTCATTCATGTAGATAACATCTACCCAAAGAAGTGTTAAGCTTCTTCAAATGCCAGGGCTGTGTCTTCTATTTGAATACATAGAGTCCAATGATGGATCCTGTTCACAGTAGATATCTCATAATTTTTTGGTTTAATTTTCTTATTGACTCTATCGATTGAATATATTTAAAATCTCAGTGCCTACTACGTAGCAACTGTTGCCTTTTTAAAAAAGTTTACTCAGTCCTCAAGAGCCAATTCTGTACTATGCAGAATTGAGCTTGGATGGAGAAATGGAGTTCACAGAATGGACAGGGGACTGTCTGAGCAGCAATGAAAACATGTGTACTGGGAGGGGAGGACAGAGTGAACTGCAGAGGCAAGTACCGACTGAATTCTGCACAGAGCAGAACTCTCCTTAAGATGGTCCTAAGCTACCTTAGGAAGAATGACCTTTGTGGGCTATCTGACTCTTATTTCTAGCTGGTCTCTTTGTATTGATTGAAGTCCTATGTGCCTT
Organism: Marmota marmota marmota; assembly: GCF_001458135.2. Classification (NCBI taxonomy): domain Eukaryota; kingdom Metazoa; phylum Chordata; class Mammalia; order Rodentia; family Sciuridae; genus Marmota; species Marmota marmota. The sequence continues at coordinate 3,951,266 of NW_026000223.1, forward strand.
CAAAATTGAGGTTCAAATAACGTATGATGATTTCAGTCTGTTTTTCTGTATTTAACTGTCACAGTCAATAAATGCATATTCAGTCCATGCTATGTATAAAGAAATTGTCCAAGATATTCATGTATTGAACAAAAGAGATAAAGATCCCTATTCTTATGAACTTATCATTCAGTTAATCTGTGTATCCAAACAAATTCTGACTTCTTGTAATTTTGATACTGCATCCTCTGACTAATTGTACAGTTACGTTATACCTGGAGACCACACACCTTTCAGTAGAAGAATTTCCCATAGAGGCTACTGTTCTTGTTTCCAGGTGAGTAATTGCATGTATCTTAACCTGAATGGCCAGTATTAAATGCTCTCTTTCTCTGATTGGTCAAATTTTAGTAAAATGTAGTCTCTTGTTAGCCAATAATTTATCTGCTTGTATTATATATACAAGCCATAAGGAAATCTATTTTGTACAACTAAAAATATCTTCTATTTACACATACTGATTTATCTTGGATGAAATGCTTTCTCTTACATTATATCATTTAATTAGACAGACTTTATATGAGGTATATACTATTATCTCCCTTGTGTAATTGGCAGAATGTTCAGAAAATCTGAGTAGTTTGCTCCCTTGTGAATCCCAAGTCCATTCTTTTTACAGTCCTTCCAGTTACCTCTACCTTTGCTGATCTAACAGTGGGTCATCTTTAGTTCACCATACCAGGCTGCTAGCAAGCAAAGCTTTTTTTTTCACAAAATTTAAAAATCACTTTGAGCTTATACTTGCTGTTTAATTCCTTAGATTGATTGGTTTTAAAATAAACAAATCATACTTGTTACTCTGTTTGGTTGAAAAGTTTTTAAATGTTCAGGAAAATGAGCAAAATTTGTCAGTAATTCTATCACTAAAAAAAAGTCAATGAAAACTTGAAGACATCTTTGATGTTTTCTCTGCAAAAAAAATTCACCTGTTTTACATGAGCCTTCGTTGATAACTTAGTTGCTACATGGATGGCAGAAAAATAGTGCTATGTAGAGTTCACAGAAGGCACAATCCAGAAAGTGTTAACCATCCAGCATTCAGAAATCAGCCATCCTACGGCCCCTGCACAGGGGATTCTTAACTCATTTTCACATGTTTGTAACCTAATTAGGTCTTCAGAGATAGTCTCCTGAGGCCAGAGACTAACAATGTGCCAACCCTCAGTATTGCTTTATCCACATATTTAAAAAAAAAGAGCTTCAGTCCTTTAGGAATAACAGTTTCATTAAAGCAAGCAAATTCCAGGGAAAACCAATCAGGTTGTAAAGAATTTACATCCTTCTTTTTATAAATGATCCTCCTGGCTCTCTCTTTTTTAATCTTGCTTAAAGTTGGTTGGTTTTTTAATCTTCTTAAAACTGTCACTTCCCTTGCTTTTTCCCATTCTTGCCCAGGCATAGTCATTTTGATATATTTGCAGCAGCCAAGAACCCATTGCTGAAGACATATGTTCTAAATATTTTCATTGGATTCCATGTAGCTATGTAACGTGTAGGGACATTTTTCAGTGGTGCTAGGTACTGTCTTGGGGATTCAAAAGTACCCCTTGAGGCACAAAATCCTCTGTGTTAAACCTAAAATAGTAATGTTCATTTCAATCATCTAGATTATAGCTGTAGAAATGTCCTACGGGTTAGATTTTTATCACCAAGGACACCTCTATATCCACGCTTGCTTGAGGTTTAAGCCTTCTTAATGTGTTTTTCTTTAGCGAGCAACTAGTCTAACTCACCTGCTGTTTCTATGAAATAGAGCAAAAATGTGGCTTGATGAAACTTAATAGCTGATCCTTGTTTAGATATAATTTTCTCAATCAAGTTATTCCAGCGGTGCACCTGGTTTAGGCTGCGACTGCTTCTCTGGTGTGGAAGGCAGCAGATGAATAACATGGTGGAAGCAGAGGAGAGCCGAATCCTTATGCTGGTGTGCAGTTCCTGATGGATATTTTGTGCTTGTGGTGGAGGAAAGTAACAGATACAGCCTTTGACACAATGCCCCACTCCCAAATTGGTTTAAATTGGCTGATTACCTACTGTGCTCTCAAAAAAGTAAAAAAAGCTCAAATAAAAAAGATGGAAAAAGAATGAAAACAGTTATAAACAATTATCACCAGAAGCAAATACTGGACATATTATATATTTGTGGGTCTATTACCTTCTTTGGTGCTAGTTCCTTGTCATGTTAAATATATTCTAGTGAGAATCCCATAAGACTAAGCTTTTTTAATGACTGAATAATTCCTCTTCCCTATAGTGGTGAACTATAGCTCTAAAACCATAGTGGTGAACTATAACTCTAAAACATTTTTTTTCTTGTGCTTCCATATTTTAAATACAGTTGGATGTGGCTTTTCAATCTTTGATATGTAAATTATTTTATGGCCACACTTAATAAAATAACTGGGTGCTTTTTTGGAGGCATGGCTTAGAGTTGATAAATTGATACCTCCATAATATATAAATGAAGGGTCACCTGTGGTTCAGGTGACACATAAAATGGGGGACATATAAATAGAATATATCTTGGGACTGACTCTCTATCACTCTGGAATTTCCCTTTGACTATTTATTCTCAAGGATGCTTTAGGTCTATGAATAGAATCTACTGGTCAAAAGCAACTTATTTATTGAAACACCCATGCAGTTGAGTTTCATGAAATGTGTACTGTTTTATCATCAAAATCATGGTCTTTTCATGAAAACCTTCATAAATCATACTCCAAGAACAGCTCCTTAACTGCCTACTGTTTTCTTTTCAAATACCTGTTGTTAATCTTCCTGACAGTTCTGACAGTCGTGTGTTTGCAGCCTGAATTCCACATGTTATAAGCAGCTTAAAACTTCAAGGCAAAGGAAAAAGAATGCACACCCATGGTGGAGACCCTGCTTTCTTATGTGTTTGACTTTTTTTTTTTCATCAAAAGTAGGCAGAACTTGGCAAGGAGGTCTTTCCAAAGCTCTGGAATTTCTTCTTTATCATGAACTATTAATAATGTCCATTATTGACTGTAATAATAGCAAAGCTGCCATCTGTTTAAGAACAGCCATTTTTACATGAATTTATATTAATCTGTACAATAGTCATATAAGGTAAATATTATCTCAGTTGTAACAGATGATGGCTGCAGTATCTAAGAGGTTGTAATAGTCTCAAGAGGATAGCCTGGGAGAGGGAGAACCAGGAATCCAGCACAGTTGTAATTACAACTCTGTTGTGCCAAGCTGATACTCATTCAGTTTGCCCTTTTTAACCTGAAAGGAAGCAGGTCCTTAGTTTGCTCTCACTAGTTAATAGAGAGTTAACATTGTAATACCAATCAGAAACTTTCCAGAGAGGTGCTGTCAAAGGACAGAGCTAAAGATCAACATACTCATGGAACTTGAGGTATCTGTAGTCTCTGAGCCATGCCTCATGCAAACCAGGTGTCAAGGGTGGGATCTCAGCTCCCTGTGGCAGGTGGACCTTGCCCTACAAACCCAGGGCTTGGGCACTTCAGTGGGATGAGACTCTAGTAGAAAGGGGTTTGAAAGTAAGACTTTCGAGGCAGCTGAATCCCAGTAAAAGTGGCAGAATATTAGGTTCATACATGGTCTTTAGCTGGCCTGGTGGAATCTGGCCACTTTTCTACTCTCTCCCACTGCCTTGTTCCTGCCTCTTGAACACTGCTTGCCACTTTGTGTTTGCCTTTAACACTCTTCCCCCAACACTTGCTGGTGCCTCAGTTCATCCTCTTTTTAGATCAAGTGTCCCTTCCTTTGAGATGCTCTTTTTGACCAGCCTCACCAAAATAGCATTCTCATTCTCCTCTCTCCCTTCTTTGGGTTTCATTTTCTTTATAGAATTTATCTATTTATCACTTTATATAGATTTTTCTCCATCTGTCTTTTACTATGAGTCCCATAAGAACTGGGTTCTTTATAATTATTTTAAACTTTTCAAGTTTTTTGATTGACACCCAATATTTGTACATACTTATGAGATGCCATGTTACGTTTCAATTCATGTACCCATGGGTAGTGATCAAGTCAGTAATTAGCATATCCATCACCTTAAACATTTATCATTTATTACAGTGGATACAATTTTTGTTTTAGTGTTATATCCCTAGCAATGTGGTATCTAATAAATTATTATTGAAAGACCAAATCAATGAATGGCTAGAACTTTGTTCTGTTTTGTTCATTTTGTTCTACTTGAAGGACAAATATGTAATGATGTTTATTCTTCAGGATCCCCTCTGCCAGAAGACTTCTCTATCTTTATTTGGAAAGGCACCTCTCATTCTTTTTTCACATCGTTCCTTATCTCAGCAGTGGCTGAAGCAACTTGCCCTGGTTCCTGTGTGATAAAGTGCCCTTATCTCATTCTAGGTTTTTATGCATCCAGAGTTCCCATAAAGTCAGAGTTTTCATAATCAGATCAAGGAATTTGTGTTTGGAGGTGGTAGATTGGGCACTCTTTCCTCAGAGTCCCTTAAAATTATATTGTTTAAAAAGAAATAAAGAAAAAAAAATACAAACCTTTTAAAAGGAGAATGAGAAGAATTTCATTAATAAATAATTAGTGGCAAGACATTTGTAAGAATAGGTCCAATAGGAATGGTTAAAAAAAACACTCTTAATTTATGGTCCAAAGAAAAGATCTAGTGTACAATAAACACTTTTTTCCCCAGAATGAATGAATGAAAGAATGAATAGGAAGATTTATTATTTACAGCCAGTCAGATAAGCCTCAGGAAAAAAAAAAAAAAAGAAAGAACTGACAAAAGATCTCTCTAGGACCAGGTCTCAGAATGGGGAAAGATAGTGGCTACTGATTGCTGATTTTCATTGTAAGTCACAGTTTATTATTGTTTTATTTTTACTATGTATGCATATATTTGAAATAAACATGGATATTATTTGGAAAAATGTTTTAAGGAGAGATATTAGACAGGTGACACTTAAATGAAAGATATTCCTGCCATTCCTATTTAGGGAAACTTATTGTACATATTGACTCCAGTGTATTGAGAGAACAGTTTTCTGATAGAATCTGGATGTGTCTGGTGACCACCAACACGTATATGGGGCATAGATTATCTGTGAGTAAAATTGCAGAATATCAAAAAGCAATGCATAATTTTGGTTGATTTGTTTTGGGAAATGGGCTATTTTCAAGCAGCTGTGAATGATTACAACTGACTTGGGAGAAAAAAGAAGAGATTTTTTTATATTACCAGGTGAGTACCTAAACATTTAATAAATATTTGTAGAATTAAAGATACAATGAACCATATCAGCTTCTATAAACATTTTCCTTTGTTAAGTTAGAAAAATCTTGTTTTTTATTTACCCTAGAAAAAGGTATATGTCATTTTGATCAATTTAGATCAACAGATTGGTATAATGAGAGACTTATTTACTCAAATCAATATGGAGTAATTATTATATTCACATCATGTTTGAGAGATTGCTGAAGGGAATTGACTCACTAACCTTGTTTTGAGTAATTGGTAGGTGAGGTTAAGAAGCAGCAGTAAAAACTCAACCATCAGGTATCTGAGCTGCAGTTTTTTGGGCAGAGTGATGGTGTTCACAGATGACAGCAGGGAGTCTTCCCCAACCAGAAACCCAGTGTTATAAGTGGCTCTATCAAGGAACCGTGGTCATTCTCTGCAAAGAATTTGAAATATCCAGATGCCAACTCTCTACCCAACTCACTGTATCATCTGGAACCACTGCTTGGGGAAGGAGGGGTCAAAACATGCATATTAATTTTTTTTTTCTGTTTGTATTGAATCTTCTTTGATTTTTATCTCCTAGAAACCTATAATTGTCATCATTTGTTTACAAAATGTATATGCACGGTTTTCTCCCCAAACAGTTTGTACAAACATAACCAAACCACCCAAAGGCTCTATTCCCCATAATTCCCCCTGTGAGCAAAAATTGGCTCTCTCCCATTTTCATTTGTTCATGTCTCCTTCAGTTGGGTTCCTTTTCTTTCTAGCCTATAATCTGCTTTCAACAGAAGCAGGAATTTGATGGGTCTTATAGACTCAACCATTGGAATAGAAAGCCTTTATTTTCTCCCCTATTCTCCCGGCTTTAAAATGTCCACTGACATAAGCTGGCAGTCAAATAAAAATAAAAATCCTATTCAATATTCCACGCATTGTCATACATATGCAGTCTTGGCATTTTGCATGTTAATATCTGACACTGTTTTTTAATTTGTTCTCAACTGCCAGTTCATTTGCATCATCATTCTGTGATCTCCCACCTGTGCAGCAATTTAGGGGGAAAACATAACCATTTATGTTCCTACTAAGACTTGACTCAGTAATAGAAGCTTATCCAAAGAGATCCCTTTCATTTTCTGAGTGTTGTCTGTTAGTTTTTGAACTTTGTTCTTACTCCACACGTCCAGAACACTGTTCATCGTCTCTGAAAGCCCACTGAAGTTCTTCAAAGCTCATGCTCTTGGACTCAGATGAGGAGCTTGATAGTGCCCCCAGTGTGGCTTGTTGATTTGTGTACTCTCCGTTCCATCCTGTGTCAGTGCCAGGGCTACTGTGCACTGTTTACAGTAAGTCAGCTACTTCTGTTGTGGGATGAGAGGACAAAGCTCTAGCTCAGGGTTGAGTTTATCATCAGCAAAAGGAGCCGGGTGTAGTGGTGCACATCTATAACCCCCGTGGCTCAGGGGCCTCAGGCAGGAGAATTGCAAGCTCAAAGCTAGCCTCAGCAACTTGGTGAGGCCCCAACAACTTAGCGAAACCCTGTCTCTAAATAAATACAATACAAAAAAATAGGGCTGGGGATGTGGCTCATTGGTTGGGTGCCCCTGAGTTAAATCCTTGGTAGTCCCCTGCCTCCCCCACCAAAAAAAAAGAAAAGGACATACAGATGCCATAAGTACACATACCACAAAACCAGTGTGTTTCAACTGGGATCTGTCTCTTATAAAATTTAGAGAGTTGTTTTCCTTTTAGAAATCTTGTTTATTATTTCTAATAACCTAAGTGCTCATAGTCTAGAGAGAGAAATAATTGTCCTAGTTCATTTTCTGTGTTATCAAGTGAGTATCATGAAGAATCAAGCTTTGCCTTTATCACCAACTGAACCAAGGAAACCTAGATAGAGTGTAGGGTCTGGTATAGGAAGGTGTTAGTTGAAAATGAATTACATTAAAGTACTATTGCTTCTTGTTCAAGACCTGTATACCTGTAACATACAGCCTAATTACTTTTCTATTATATTTGTTCTTATCTGTCTCTTCCCAGTGATAAGATAAGCTCCATGATAGCCAGGGTTTTATCTGATATTTTGGTAACTGATGGAACTTATATGTCTAGAATACTGCCTGGCACATACCAGATGCTCGGTAAATATTTATTAAGTGAAGATGTGAATGAAAATCTCTGCTGCTTTTATGAGTCTGAGTATACACAGTAATCTTCCTGCAAAGTGGTTCCGAGTCTTTGAGATTTCATGGACTAAGTACATTCTTTAAAATGGCAGGAGAGCTAGAACTACTATGCTTTTCATAATGGTTTAAAGTGAATTTAAAAAAATATATATTTGCAAGAACAATCCAAATGTACTTCATCAAATTTTTTAACAGGAAAAGAAAGTTTTTTAATACAAAATAAAAAAAAAGAAGAAAATAAGCTAAAATAAAGATTAGCATTCCCCAGAAAAGAGTGATGCTGACTTGTCCTTGACAAGCATCAATATGCCAGCAAATTTTTCAAGGGCTTAAATAACTATCGTGACAAGCTTGCTTGAACTGAAAAAAACTTCTATAAAGATGGCCAACCTAAGGACATGTTGGATTCCAGACTAGATGACTCAATAATAATAGAAGCAGAGCCTTAAAGAGAATTTGAGAGATCATCCAATCCAGTAACTTCAGGCAGTGAAATACTAAATCTTGCCGTTTTGTTGAGCAGCTTCCACTTGATTTGATCCCTCTTGAGTTCCCTGGTACTTCCAGTGCATAGAGGAAGCTTTCTTGGAGGAAGGCCCCATTTCCTTCCTATTTCCCCATGAAAGCCTGACATCTAAAGACCCAAACTCAGTAACCAGATCCTGAATGTCTTTTTCCCATTGTTGACTTCTTTTCAGCAAATATTTGTTTTTTAATTTGTGTTGATAATTTTAGGAACAATCCAGAAGTAATTTATGAACACTACTGTCACCCAAAAGGTGTTTGGGACAGGGACCCTCTTCAAATATGTGGGTGCCTACTAACCTCAGTGCCCTCCTATTCCTCACAGGTGGAATTTCTATATTTATTCTATCAGTAAGCTTGGTTCTCAATTTCCCATTCCCAGCCAAGACCATGCTGGTCCTCAGGGAATGTGAACTTGAGGTAATTCAGAAATCATGGCTCCTTTCTTCTTCCTGAGCTCACTTCCCTCTCTGTCCGGCTAGCTTCTACCATGTGCTTCAGAAATAGATAACAAGCACCATACCAGTCTGAATAATTGAGTTTTTCATCTGATAACTTGCCGTTTGCGCTATATTCTTCTGTTTGTCAAATCCGAGCTTCTCTTATGAGCACCTACCTATTCTATGAACTGCAGACCTGTTCTGATTCTGGGCTTGTTTCATGACCAATGAAGAAATTCAGAGCTGCAATGGAAAGCAGCAATGGAGAAGTCTAAGATTTTCCTTCCAAGGTATGATGATAATGATGATGATGATGATGATGATGATGATGATGATGATGATGATTTTGCATTTTTTAGCTATAAAAGTGTCCAAATAATATAATAGCATATGGCACATTTTAGGACCTATTTTCTTTCTCTGTATTCTCTTTCGGAAGAGCAGGTGAAAACATAACAGTGAGAAGCCAGGTGAAGAAGCATTTTTATAGTAGTGGGAAGGAATCATGGAAGTGGAATATTGTTAATCTTTGCAGAAAAAAAGTAATTTTTCAAGATTTTGTTTTATGTATGTATAGATTTCTTTGTAGTGATTTTATGAAAGAAAATATTTGTCCATTGTGTAATCAATCTTTTTTATTTTCTCTCACAAGTACAAGACTTTAAAAAAAGAATAAGAAAATACTTTTGATGGATATTTTCAGAGCAATGACTTTCTTCCTAGTTTGAGAAAGAAAACACAGAGGGGCAACGTTACAGAGAGATGCCTATGAGGACCCCTTAGTGCTGCCCAGTAGGATTATATTGTCTCAGTACAACACATAACCAAGCCCCGTCTATGTAGCACTGCTTGCTTTAAAGTTATTTCTTGTATACAGATCAACAAATGTTTTTTTTTAATTAATATAGGTGAATACTAAGACATGGAAATAATATCATTAGGACATATATGACAGCTATAGTTCCTCTGTGCAATATGCTATTATATAGATTTTCATTTCTGTTTAAACATTATTACTTCTGAAAAAAAATAGTTTATGAAGTGACATAAACCTCTATAAAAACAGTTGCTCTAAAACATATTTATGGGGCTGGGATTGTGGCTCAGTGGTAAAGTGCTTGCCTGACATATGTGAGGCACTGGGTTTGATTCTCAGCACCACATATAAATAAGTGAATTAAATAAAGATCTATACACAACTAAAAAAATATTAAAAAATAACACAAACAAACAAACAAAAAACTTATGATCCCCTACACACACACACACACACACACACACACCACACCACACTTATGATAATATTTCTTTTCTCTTGGATCCACTGTTGATATTCATGTGACAGATGCAAAAGTGAAAGATCACTTATTCATGGAATAACCTTAAAGTGGAGCAAAAATAAATCCAGGCCAGAGCATATTTTCTTACCAGATTGTACATGAAATGTAAAATCGTTTAAATATTCTTAGACAGTTTTACTGAGATTCTTTGAAAGAGTTGATAGAAAGGAGAGTTCACTAACATCTTAAAATGAGGAAATATCTAGAAAGTTCATTCACTTTCTGCCTCTAACTTCTTCTTTCCCCTCAGGCAGTATCTGAGCACCATGTAAGTCATCCTTGAGTTTTAAAAAGAAAACATCCAAACACATTTTTTTTTGCTTTCCCACAATTATTTAATTGTCTTTCTAATTAATTCCACAGTCTGAAATAAATTATTGACTTACCAGACTCTCGTTTTCTGTGACAGCTTCAGCAGTAAACAGACCATTAACAATTCATAATGAGCAGGACATGTTTGTTTTTTTCCATGTGCTAATTTGGTATCCTATTAGAGATATACTTTGACTCTTCCCTGTCTGACTCATTTTGAGAAAGGGTGACAGACTACTGGGCCTTACATATTTGAATAAAGTGGTCTATAAAAAAAAAACATTCTGTTTTGCCCCACCCAACTACATATGAAGGGATGATTGATTGGAACTTGTTTGCCTCTGCCCCACTCCCATGCTCTTGGTAGAGGAACAGAATATTCCAACATAGATTGAAACATTATTGACCTTGGCTGTTTATCAATACCCAGTAAGTGCTTCTAGTCAAGAATCAAACTGATTTCCTATGAAAGGTGCCTAGTGTACGCATAAAAATGGATCAGACCTTTCCTGGTGAAATGTGTTTTGTGACACAGTCTAGAAAGATCTTTGATAAAAAACAAAAAACAAACAAACTAAAAAACAACAAAAAACACCATTCCTCAAGGAGGAAGAAATACGCAAATAAAAAGTCAAGGAGCTCCTGATGAGATGGTGGGTGGTATGGAGCTTAAAAAAAAATCCTAATGCATAGGGTTCAATTGGAGCATAAGGACCAAAAAGATTGGTAGATAAGATGTTCTATTTTGGGGAAGGGGTACCAGGGATTGAATTCAGGGGCACTTGACCACTGGGACCCAGCCCCAGCCCTATTTTGTATTTTATTTAGAGACAGGGTCTCAATGAGTTGCTTAGAACCTAACTTTTGCTGAGAATGGCTTTGAACTCACAGTCCTCCTGCCTCAGCCTCCCCAGCTGCTGGCATTACAGGTGTGCACCACCACGCCTGACTTGACTCTAATGCTCTATTTTTTTGAAGGGATAAAAATGCCTTGTTAAGTCTGGAACTCAAGCCCAGAGAATAGTGAACCATTCTTGGACTGAATACAGAAAGAGGAATCATCAGAAATAGTACTTGTCTACTAACAGTCTGGGAATTTTTATATGGGTTTGATAAGATGAGGGGTAGACAAATTGAAGAAAAACAGATGATGATACTCAAACTAACATGTGAGGAAATTTGGTGATGTCAGATAAAAAGAAAGTCCACTGATGGGAAAAGTACTTTGGAAAATGAGGGAGGTTTGAGTTCAAATGCAGCTTTGATTCTCAGTTTTCTTTTCTATATAATTGAAATAGTAATGTATTCTTCACCAAATGTGGAAATGAGGCTTGAGATATAGTTTAGTGGTAGAGTGCTTGTGTAGCATGCAGGAGACCCTGGGTTCAATCCCCAGTACTGTACAAATTAAATCAAAAGAGAAAAAAAATGTAACTTAATGTAGACGTTGGCATATAGTCATTATTGAATAAGCTGTAAATATTATTTTTAATATTTCATATATTCTTATTTATATTATATTATCTTGTAAGAGACATTGTAGTTAAAGAATCTCAAAAGCTTGAATGCTAAACTGTTGGCTTAACTTCCTAAGAAAAAATCGCTCCATGATAATAAATCAAAACTTTGGTGGGAATGTCAAGGTGAGGCTGATCAGTAGAAAGACAAGTTCATAGTCGTCTCTTTAAGTTTTTTTTTTTCAACCTGTGTGAGCACAGAAAAGGGATACTTGTTCAGTTAAACCAGAATATGAAACCTAGATTATGTACCTTGCTGATTAGAAGTTCACTTTAGCCTTTCTAGTAGAAAATTTTGATGGTCACAATTCTCTCTTTTCTGCATCCCATGACCTTTGCATTGACTTTGTAGCTCCTTCAATCAAGGGGTGGAGTTTTTCCACACTCTGGATTCAGAATGTGGCCATGTGGCTTGCTTTGATGAATAGGATAGGAACAGATGCAATGAAGCCTGAGGTAGAAAAGGTACTTGCAGCTTTCTGCTTCTGTGCATGCTTCTCTGCCTTAGCCATGAGAACATACCGGGTTAGTTTATCAGAGGATGAATTAGGAGGACACCCTGGACATCCCTGACATCCCAGATGAGGTTGCTTTCAGCCAGGTGACCCTTCACAATCTTCCAATCATGAGAGGGGACCCAGCTGAGTCTTTCAATCATTGATTCACCAAGATTGGAGCTAAGTGATCACCTTAAGCTTTTGAGTGTCAGAGAGGATTGTGCTAATAAACAGGTGACACACTCCCACAAGAGATGGATGAGAACAGTTCTAAATAAGAAATGTAAAGACAAGTATCTGTTCATGTGAGAAAATAGTTAAACTGGCTGAAAATAAATGCTGGATGCCTGGGGTTAGTTTTCTATCTATATCTTACCATTTAAGCTTTATTCTCCTCTACTGTTCCTCAGTGCAATCATTCTTCTACTCCTGATCAGAAGCAACTTAACTAGAAAAGATTTGACAGATAACTAGAAAGAATAAGATGGCATGTGTCAAGGATGAAAGGAGGGAGAAAAGTAATCGTATGCTACTTTAGTTAGGGAACAGCATGAAGTAATGGAAATGGAAATGAATTTGGAGTAACGTATTTTCATATTCGGATTCCACTTGTGGCATTTAGTAGATGTGCAATGTTAAAGAGTTTATTCTCATTCCAATGTATAAGGTGGAGACAGACTTTTTCTTTTCTTTCTTTTTGTGAGGTATAAAAGAGATAGGGACAAATAGAACAGAGAAGAAAGAATTCTACAAGTGAGGGCAGCCTCTGTCCTGTGGACTCACTGCTTTGCTCTTCTTGAATATTTCTTGTTTTAACCTTGATCATAGGCTGTGTCTCCTTGACATGATATCTGCATGAGAGAGAACCTACTATCTGTCTTTTATGTCCCCATCTTCAGGAGTTAGCAAAGTGCTCAGTAAAATATATTTGAAGTCCATTAAATAAATAAGTGGATTAATGAACCAAAAGGCAATTAAAAGCCATAAAATATGTATTTGTCATTGCTGAACTGACTCCTGGGTTTCTTTTGTTAAACTGAAAAGAAAACCTGACAAAGGCTTTCTTATTTAGAATTCATAACTCCATAGGGCTGGAGCAAAAGTTGATGGAAGAAATGTTGATTTTATGAGGAACCTGGAGTTAACAATGGGAGGGCAAGAAAGAGTGGTTCCTTTTCATCCATTTCTTATGCCTGTTCTGAGGGAAAGACTCTCAAGGAGTAAAGTCTTCACTGTGGTGAGAGAATGGTTAAGCATTTGACTGCACAGGAGATGTCTCAATATATAACCACTGGAAATAGGAGCTCAGAGAAGATGAAAAGTTCTAATTGTAAGGACTCATATTTACTGGTAGTTACACTATCTCCAACAAAATGATTCCTGCTAACTCAAGGGAACCTTTCTTTCCTGTATGAACAGATTTAATGCTCTGGGCAGTAGGACATTTATGGAAGCTGGAGATGCAGAACAGGTTTTGCTTACTCTGCTTACTCATCTGTTGGTAGAAAGGGCACACCTGCATAGAGCTGTAAACGACTGTAGCTTACCATAGGGAAACAGATTCTGTTAAGCCCTGGCTGAGTTTCTATCTGTCCCCTCCTCTTCTTCTTTGTGTCCAGCGTGGCATATGTCTGGAATGCAGTGCTTATGTTCCAGAGATCAATGCAAAACTTCATATCCATTTATTTTCTTAAAGTCAGTAGCTAATTGGAAAGCTGTATTTATGGACTGATAAATCTTAGCTACTTCTCATTTGTTTTAATGAGTTTTTGTGTGAGTGTCTGTATTAGTGTGTACCAATGTACATCATTGCACATGCAACAAAAGACTTTTCACTTCTTTTTATTACTTATTATCTACTCAGCATATTCCATTCCACCTAAAACTGTATCAGCATAGACTACTAAGTTAACATAAAAGAGAAGCACCCAGATGTATAACACTCTCTCACTATTTTTTTCCAAAAGAGGTAAATAAGGAGCCTACATCATGGGAACAAATTTTTACTCCTCACACTTCAGATACAGCCCTAATATCCAGAGTATACAAAGAACTCAAAAAATTAAACAATAAGAAAACAAATAACCCAATCAACAAATGGGCCAAAGACCTGAACAGACACTTCTCAGAGGAGGACATACAATCAATCAACAAGTACATGAAAAAATGCTCAACATCTCTAGCTGTCAGAGAAATGCAAATCAAAACCACCCTAAGATACCACCTCACTCCAGTAAGATTGGCAGCCATTATGAAGTCAAACAACAACAAGTGCTGGAGAGGATGTGGGGAAAAGGGTACACTTGTACATTGCTGGTGGGACTGCAAACTGGTGCGGCCAATCTGGAAAGCAGTATGGAGATTCCTGGGAAAGCTGGGAATGGAACCACCATTTGACCCAGCTATTGCCCTTCTTGGACTATTCCCTGAAGACCTTAAAAGAGCGTACTACAGGGATACTGCTACATCGATGTTCATAGCAGCACAATTCACAATTGCTAGACTGTGGAACCAACCCAGATGCCCTTCAATAGATGAATGGATAAAAAAAATGTGGCATTTATACACCATGGAGTATTATGCAGCACTAAAAAATGACAAAATCATAGAATTTGCAGGGAAATGGATGGCACTAGAGCAGATTATGCTTAGTGAAGCTAGCCAATCCCTAAAAAACAAATACCAAATGTCTTCTTTGATATAATGAGAGCAACTAAGAACAGAGCAGGGAGGAAGAGCAGGAAGAAAAGATTAACATTAAACAGATACATGAGGTGGGATGGAAAGGGAGAGAAAAGGGAAATTGCATGGTAATGGAGGGAGACCCTCATTGTTATACAAAATTACATATAAGAGGTTGTGAGGGGAATGGGAAAATAAACAAGGAGAGAAATGAATTACAGTGGATGGGGTAGAGAGAGAAGATTGGAGGGGAGGGAGGGGGGATAGTAGAGGATAGGAAAGGTAGCAGAATACAACAGTTACTAATAGGGCATTATGTAAAAATGTGGATGTGTAACCGATGTGATTCTGCAATCTGTATTTGGGGTAAAATTGGGAGTTCATAACCAACTTGAATCTAATGTATGAAATATGATATGTCAAGAGCTTTATAATGTTTTGAACAACCAATAAAAAAAATAAATTAAAAAAAATTTTCTTAAGACTGATGAAATATTGAATTACAGTGCTTCCTCCCACTGCATCACTCATCTTAAACAAATCACTCCTCTCTGAATTTTTGTTTTCCCACCTGTATATGGGAAATCATATTCAAGATTCAGAGGTCTGCAAATAAAAAACCACTGTGTGAAAACAACATGCAGCATTTATAATCTTATTTTTTTCCTTATCCCTGCATTTGATTTATTCTAGGAATTTTGACATGCATACTCTTTAAATCATTTCTAAAACTGTCAGTAATTTGCATCATGGTTGGACCAGAAGATCACAAAATTGAATATTCATACAAGTGCAAATCATTTCATTTTGGCTTCTCTACAGACTGGAGCAAATGAACTTTAGTTTAAATTTTCATCAGCATAGATACTGGGTAGCTGCCCTTGCTCATTTTCTGGATAGCCACCTAGTACACTGCATTCCAATTTACCGTCAGAAATATGCTTACTGCTTTTTACAAAATGTTTCCAAAAGTTTTTTTTTTTGAAGATCCCTTTCTATGATGTATAGAAGTTTTCCTAGAAGATCTTGCAATCAATTAATTTGCGTTTATTAAGTTTCTGTTTTGGGCTTGTACTGGTTTTGGTATTGGAAAGCTATTAAAGAAATATTAGATAATCTCTGCTGACAGAGAGCTCAAAATTCACATGTGATCCCAACAGATTAGATCTTATTGAACCTATTATACCAATTAATGTCTTAGAAGAAAAAAAAGTAGTATGCACCTCCATCACTGAAGAAAAGTCTGTGAAAATGATAGGCTAGACTGGTAAGGAATCAACTGGAGGGACCGTGCAGCTACAGGATGCTGGCCAACTATTTAGAGCATCAATTGAAAAGTGAGTAGTGCAGTAAACAAAATGTCCCTGTGTATTACAGTTCTGATAAAGAATATGCTGTTTGCAGTGCTAGATTTTAGCTTTCAGTTGTTGTTACAGTTTTTGTTGTTGTTGTTGTTATGGTTGTTCAATTAAAAGCTTGGGATATTCACTTTGATTCCCAGACTTGCATAAAAAAGCTTAATAGTCACCATTTTTTCCTAAGACAGACAGGCAAATGCAGAAAATATAGCTTACTGGAGCAGAAACCCATGGCCAGAAACCTCCATGGGAACCAGTGCTGGGCTAAGAAAACTTAAGTTGAAGGTTCTCTGTGAAAAATTCTTCAAGTTAAAAAGTCCAGGACAGTCCAGTCACAGGGATGTGCCCACAAGTTTGTGAGCTCTGTCTCCAACGGCTCACCAGGTTCTTTCAGTGAGCATTGGAAAAACATCTTTATCCTTCCAGTAGTGTCAAAGGAAAAGAAACCAGGATGAAAATACACTCTCTTCTTATCAGTAAGATTTTCTCCAAAGAGGAAATATTTCTCCAGAGCCTAACTAACCCATTGGGGCTTTATCAGAAACTAAATGGCCTGGGAAAGGGAAAGACCCAACTTCAGTCCCCTCAGCTTTCCATGTTGGAGAAGGGAAATACAGATGCTTGTCACCTTGGTCACCCTGTCCCACTCAAGGGAGCAAAGAGAGTGAGAAGCATGTGTGAAGTTCACAATCCAGAGATACAGAGTCATTCATTATAAAACTGAAAATTTATATGTCTGCAAAATAACTCTCTCCCCTCATACCTTACTATCCTATTTCTGAAGATCTATTTATAGCAGTTCCTCTTACCTATATAACATGGTCAGCTATTGACAGGAAAAACACACAGTTTGAAGGAACAGAACAAGTATCAAAACCTGACTCAGATATGCAGGAATTTAAAATCACCATGGATACCATGTTAAGGATCTTAGTGGACCAAATGGAATAGATGGCCAAAGTAAGAAGAAAAAATTAGAAATTTCAAAAAACAACTGGAAAGAAATGCTAGTGGAACAGAAATAAAAAATGTGATAGACTGAACATGGCTGAGTAAAGAATTTCTGACCTTGAGGATATCTCAATAGGAACATCCCAAACTGAAAAGTGAAAAGAAAAATCTGCAAATACCCAGAATTTAAAAAAACAGAATGTTCCAGAACTGTGGGACAACCACAGGAGGTTCACCATGCACATAATAGGAACAGAGGAAGAGAAAAAAAAAAGACAGAACAGGGTCATAAAAAATATTAGAAACAATGACTTAATAATTTCTGCAAGTCAATGCCAGAAACCAAACCATATATCTAGAGGGCGACAAGTAAGATAAATGCCAGACAAACTACACCTGAGCATTTCATTCCAAAACTACAGAAAATAAAAGTTAAAGAAAAGATCCTGAAATGGGCCAGAGGGCAAAGAACACAGTACCTACAGAGGAGCAAAGGTAAGCATTCTATCTGACTTCTCAGGAGTCAGGCAAGGAAGAAGAAAGTGGAATGAAATATTTAAAATGCTGAAAGGGAGGAAAAAAGAAAGAAAAACTAGGATTCTGTGTTCTGTGAAATTATTTTTTCAAAAGTGAAGAAGAAATAAATATTTTTCTCAAATGAACAAACATTGGGGGAATTATTTTGCTGGTAGACCTGCACTGCAAGAAATGTTTGAAGTTTTTCAGAGTAAAGGCAGATGATATATATCAGAAATTCAGATTTATGAAAGAAAGGAAGAGTACCAAAGAAGGAAGAAGTGAATAAAAAATGGACTTCTTAGTCTTAATTGATGTTTAGCAGACAAGAGTTCCCTCAAATAGTAATAGGAACAAAGCATTTAATTATGTATATTTATTGTATACACATCTGTCTCTGTGTGTGTTTGTATATACACACACACATATACAAATATATATATATATATGCACACTATATACATATAGTAAATTTTAAGCTAACTATGTCAAAATTATTTTGAATGTCAAGGTTCTAAATAAACCAATTAAAAGCAGATATTGTCAGCGTGGATTAAAAAAAATAAGGTTACACTTTATTTTACCCACAAGAAATGCTATACACACACACACACACACACACACATACACACAGATTCAAAGTGAAAGCATGGACAAAGATATACCATGCTAATATTAATTAAAAGGATATAGCAATAACTAATTAATCTCAGAGTGAGCTGACTTTGGAGTGATCAAATTTATCAGGGATAAAGTGGGACATGAAAGCATCATTTTTCCAAGAAGACATAGCATGTATGTGATTAACAACAGAATATCAAAATATGTAAAGCAAAAATTGATAAAATTGTGAGAAGAAATAGGTGAATCTGCTATTATACTTGGAGACTTTTAACACCCTCCCCATCAAAAATGGTCAAATCCAACACACAGAAAAACAGTAAGGGACATAGTTAAACTCAAGAGCACTATCAATGGGATATAATGAACATCTGTAGACTACTTCATATGACAACAGCACAACACACATTCTTCTCAAGCTGACATGGATCATTTACCAGAATATATCATATTCTGGGCTATAAAATATAGCTGAACAAATTTAAGAGAATAGAAATCATACAATTGTATGTCTGCACTCAGACCACAGTGGAATTCAACTAGAATTCTGTAACAGGAATATAACTGGAAAATCCCAAGATTCTTGGAGATTATGCAACATGCTTCTAAATAACATAATTGAAGAAGAAATATAAAGAGAAATTTAAAAAATGAATTAAAGTAAAAACATAAAATTTCCCCCATTATTATCGTGTAGTTGCAAGCTTTTCATATGGTCTATGTTTTGTCAGGGAAACTTTCTTCTATATTAAAATATTTAGAATTTTTATCAAAAATGTTTGTTAAACTTTGTCAAATTTTTTGACATCTATTGAGATGACCATGTGGTTTTTATCTTTCATTCTATTAATGTGTTATATCATATTGATTGATTTGCATGTGTCAAGCCAAGTTTGAATGCTAGCAATAAAGTAAGATAAACCAGATATATAAAGAAATTTCTGTATGATCTCACTTATTTGTAGAATTTTTTAAAAGAAAAATGTTAAACATGTAGAAATATGGAGTAAAATGATAGTTATCAGAAATGGTTGGGAAGAGGGAGAAAGAGAAATGGAGAAGGCTCTTATGTAAGATGAATAAATCTACAGATTTAATGTACAACATGAGCACTGCTATTAATAATATTGTATTTTGGAAACTGGCTGTGAGTATGTGCTAGGTGCTTGTACCACACACAGAAAAAAATAACTGTAAGACAATGAATATGTTGATTTGCTGCAAAGTAATAGCCATTTTACTATATATAGGTATATTAGAACACCATTTTATAAACCTTAAATATGTACAATAAAAAGGAAATTAAACAAAATATAGCTAAATAAACAGAAAGGGATTTCACACTCATTGATGGAGAGACTCAATATTTTCCATATGTCAGTTCTTACAAACTTGATCCAAAGATTCAATGAAATTTCAATAAAAATCCAATTGAATTATTTTGTGGATATGACCCAGAATCAGGAGTAACTGTAATCAAAACTGTGGTATTTGTAAAAGCATAGACAAACAGAGCAATAGAACAGAATGGAGAACTTAGAAATAAACTCACATCAATATATTAAAGTGATCTTTGACAAAGAGCAAAAGCAATACAATGTAGGAAAAGATAATCTCTTTAACAAAGTGCTGGAACAGCTGGATGTTCACATGCAAAACAATGCAAAATGATACAGAACTTAAGCCCCTCTCAAAAAAATCCAATCAAAATGGATCACAAACTTAAATGTAAACCATGAATCTTTAAAACTCTAAAAAATCTATACAAACTTGGTTTTGGGTTTTTTTTTTTTTCAGGAGACACGGTACAGAAAATATTTCCAAATTCATATATCTTTTTAAATTTTTTTAGTTATACATAACAATAGAATGCATTTGGTCATAATACACATACATGTAATATAACTTCCCATTCTTGTGGTTGTACATGGTATGTAGTTACACTGGTTTTGTATTCATAGAAAACCATAGGAAAGTAATGTTTGATTCATTCTACTGTCTTTCCTATTCCCATCCCATCTCCCTTCCCTTCATTCCCCTCTGTCTAATCCAAAGTACTTCTATCCTCTGCACCACCTCTCTCCCATTATTGTGTATTAGCATCCACATATCAGAGAGAACATTTGGCCTTTGGTACTTTGGGGATTGGCTTACTTCACTTAGCATAATAGTCTCCAGCTCCATCCATTTACTGGCAAATACCATAACTTCATTTTTTTTCTTTATGGCTGAGTAATATTCTATTTTCTTTATCCATTCATCTGATTAAGGACATGTAAGTTAGTTCCATAGATTAGTATTGTGAACTGAACTGCTATAAACACAGCTGTTGCCGCATCACTATAGCATGCTGATTTTAAGTCCTTTGGGTATATGCCCAGGAGTGAGATAACTGTGTCATTTGGTGGTTCTATTCCCAGTTTTCTGAGGAATCTCCATATTGCTTTCCAGAATGGTCATCCCACTTTGCAGTCCTATCAGCAATGTATGAGTGTATCTTTTTCCCCACACCCTCGCCAACATTTATTGTTACTGGTATTCTTGATAATTGCCATTCTGACTGCAGTGAGATGAAATCTCAGTGTTGTTTTCATTTACATATCTCCAGTTGCTTGAGATGTTGAACATTTTTTCATATATTGTTGACTGATCGTATTTCTTCTTCCGTGAAGTGTCCAGTTCCTTGAATTAAGTTTCTTGAAAACTACAGAACACCAAAAAAAAAAAAAGCCTTTGAAGAAGACCTTAGAAGATGGAAAGATCTCCCATGTTCTTGGATAGGCAGAATTAATATTGTCAAAATAGCCATACTACCAAAAGTGCTATACAGATTTAGTGCAATTCCTATTAAGTTTCCAATGATGTTCATTACAGGAATAGAAAAAGTAGTTATGAAATTCATTTGGAAAAATAAGAGGACCAGAATATCCAAAACAATCCTTTGTGAGGAAAGTGAAGCAGGAGGCATCATAATACCAGACTTTAAATTATACTACAGAGCTCTAGCAACAAAAATAGCATGCTATCAGCACCAAAATATAAGTGAAGGCCAATGGTACAGAAAAGAAGACACAAAGACAAACCCAAGTAAATACAGTTATCTCATAACTAGACAAAGGCTCCATAAACATACATTGAGAAAAGATAGCCTCTTCAACAAATAGTGCTGGGAAAAACGGAAATCCATATGCAAGAAAAAGAAATTAGATCCATATTTCTCATCTTGCACAAAACTCAAAGTAGATCAAGGACCTAGACCTTAGACCAGAGACTCTCTGCAATACTAGAAGAAAAATCAGGCCCAAATCTACATCATATCAGCATAGGAAATGAATTCCTAAACAAGACTCCTAAAGCACAAGAAGTAAGATGAAAAATCAATAAATGGTATGGTATCAAACTAAAAAAGCTTCTTCACAACAAAGGAAACAATTAAGAACATGAAGAGAGAGCTTACCAAATGGGAGAAAAATAGAGCATTAACCTCCAGGATACATAAAGAACACAAATTTGGGTTTGTTAATGACTTTTTAGATAGAACACCAATAGCATAATACATTGAAGAAAGAACTGATAAGCTACACTGAAGAAAATGTTTGCAGAACACATATCTAATAAAGGACTGTTACCAAAAATATACAAAGAAACTCTTAAATGCAACAATTAGAAAAAAATTTAAACATGGATTAAAGGCTTTAAAAATATTTCACCAATGAAAATATACAGATAACAAAACGCAGAACACTGATAATACCAATTGGTGGTAACAATGTGGAACCTCAGAAAATTTTATTCAGTACAAGTGAGAATGCAAAATAGTACAACCACTTGTAGAGATGGTTTGATGGTTTATTCCAAAACAAAAGCTACACTTAACATATGACACAATGATCACACTCCTTGGTATTTACCCAGAGGGTTTATAAACTTATGTCCACACAAAACCTTTACAAAAATGTTCACAGTGGTTTTATTCATAATTGCCTAGCATGGATGCAATCAAAAGTGTTCAGCAAGTGAGCTGATAAACTGTGGTTCATCCAAACAATGGAATATTGTTCAGTTCTAAAAATAAATCAGATATCAATCCATAAAATATGTGAAAGGGATTTTAATGCATATTAAAAAGTAGTATGCTAGTTTGAAAACCCCACATACTAAAAATTCTAATTATATGAGCTTCTAGAAGAGGCAAATTTAGAAAGATCAGTGATTGTCAGGGATTATAGAAAGAGGAATGAATAGGTGGAGCAAAGGGGAATTTTAGGCCACTGAAACTATTCTCTATGATACTATAATAGTAAACAGAATTCATTATAATTTTGCCCAAATCCATACAATATACCACACCAAGAGTAAATTACAATTTAAACTCTGATGTTGTCTTTATGTTGTAATTTTCAGCTTCCAGAACTGTGAGAAATAAATTTCTATCATTTATAAATTACCCAATCTCAAACATTTTGTCATAGCATCACAAAAAGACTAAGGCAGGTAGTATGACATTTTCCATGAAAAATACTTAAAAAGGTAAAAAATTAACTTTTTACGGGGGGCATTTAAACAATGGATCAAGTATTCATAATCTAATGCTTTTTTCAAAGATTATTCAAGATCTGATGGTAAGAAAATATCTGGGATGTTATACACTTCTATTTATTTGTGCATGTAAATGTATAAGTGGTGTCAATGCAGATGGCTATAATTCTATTGTCAGGAAGAGTGATACAAGGATATACTGTTCTCTGAAGAAAGGGATGTGAAGGAATAAAATATACCAACTAAATGGTAACCTCCTATAAATTCACACAATGACGAGAAAAATACATAAATGTCTGCAGCACCTATCTTTTCTATTCATAGGAATTTTGTGCATGTGTGTGTGTATGTGTGTAAGAGAGAGTATGCGTGTGTTCGCATTGTGTGTGTATGTGCTAATATATGTATGTGTGTGCATATATGTGTATGTATTTTCGTGTGTGTGTGTGTGTTGGGGCAAGGGTAGGGAAAACAGGAATTTGGGGCTATAAATAGAAAAGTTTATAGATTTAGTATAAGGATATATGTTCCTCACTTTCTGCTTGCATAAGAGGAGCTAATAATTTTAAAGAATATACTTTATTAGCTTCTTAAAGCATTTAATAAAAGATATAAGATGCTATAAAAATTTGTAAAATAGAATCATGGTGTTTTTTTTTCTTTTCTCCTAACATTTTATTTCATTTTCTCTTGGTCTATTACCCAGGATCTTTCTGTATTGCTTTAAGTCCATGTATATTGTAATTCTCATTTCCCCTTTTCATTAATGATATATTTTTCACATTGCTACATAATTTTCATGTCTACTAATGTTAGTCTCTATAAAGCACTGCTGGACTTAATATATACATCTATGATGTCTCTGCAATAGTGCATAACTCCTTTCCCACATATTTTTTTTCTTTTCTTTTGAGGAGACTTATAAGATGGAAGAACTAATTAAAATATTTGAATATCTACATGGTCAGATGCATTTTATAGGGTCCTATTTCTTGGAAAAGAAATAGATGTTTAGATTTTACCTATGCACCTTTCTAAATTACTACTTTGTAGTCTCCCTGACTGGTCACCAATACCCATTCCAAAAGAATGTAGTCATCACCGCTCAGGTAGAAATGTATGCACGAACTCTCTACAATCCCTATAGCCAGCACCATTCCAATAGAGGATGGACTCATCCCACTTTTCAAATAGAAATAGAGTCTAAATTAACACCTAAAGCCAAACATATTTTGAAATTTATTTCCCTTGTTTTCCAATGTAGAGAGTAAAAATCTACCTTCTGAATGACAGTGGCTTAGTAGTGCAGCATAGACTTAGTATGGCAGAGCAGGGTGGAAATTGCAAACAGTTCACCTCTTTCTAGCAGTGAAAAGAGGCCTGGCATTGAACCAAAGGGATGCATGAAAAATGACTTAAATATTAAGCAGCTACCTCTTGTCATTCTGGTCTGAGTGGGTGAAGAAAATACATAAATAAAAATTAAATAAAAGAAAGGGGCTAAAAATAAAATCACACAAAATGAATGAAACTGAAACTTTGAATACAAATACAATTATATGTCTTTGGGTGAAATTTGTAACTCGTTTTTGGCAATACCCACCTGACTTGCTCATTGAATTGCAAAATGAGAGAATATAAATCAGAGTTGACAACGAGGTCTTATTTCCCTCTTTAGAGGTTTTAACTGAATAATAAATCATACAGATCCAGCATCATGAACTTCTTAGGATTCAGTTCCATTCTCTTTCTTGGTGCCTACAAATAATATTTCCTACTATGTGATACGTGTAGAGAGCAAACCTCCTTCTTCTTGCTGTCGCCTCCTGTTCTAATTAAGCAGACCAGTAAGGATGGAGAAGATGTGCTTAGGCTAGCCTATCAGGCAGAGAACTGGATTTTCACCTGAAAAATATCCAAGTGTCTGTCTTCTGGAAGGTCACTCTAAAATTATTTTTTTAAATCAGAGTTTTCTAACTTTAAATATTGCCTGTAACACTTGGATATCTGCTTGTTCAAAGACCAAGCACTCAGAATATGTATTGAATAATAGTTTAAGCTCCTTCTCTGCTTCAGTCATTCCAACTGTCCCACAATTAACTTCATTAATATAATTATCTACATAAACATTCAATATTTATCTCTCCATATTTTCCTATATGTTTATGTACATATATACACACATATATACTTTAGTTTTTTTTTAAATAAATGGCATCATATCTACATTATATAATTTTTGTGACTTCTTTCAATGTGCTTTGGAATATTTCTGTCACTATATATGCATACATATATTTGTGCATACATATGTACAAATATATATGCACTCATAAAATTATACTCAAATATTATGAAATGCTATTTTATGATATTTGAGATTATATATATACATATATTTGTGCATATATATGGATAAATCATTCTATATTATGTTCTATTTGTAGTTGTACATTAATTTACTTAATACTTTATTATTTAAGACCACTTGGATGTTTTTAAGATTTTAACTTTAAGAAACTATATTTTAGAACTAGGGATGTGGCTCAGTGATAGAGGGCTTGCTGGGTATGCATAGGCCCTAGGTTCAATCACTAGTATAGCAAAAATCAAGCAGTACATTAGTTTAAAAAAATGTTGTGTGTTCTTAAACATCTTTAGGATAGATTTCAAAAGGTAAAATAGCTATATCAATTGATTTAAACATTTAAAATTTTGATGAAGCTTGCCAAATATTCTTTCACAGTGTAGAAGAATAGTAATTCTCCTCACACATTTGCCGATAGAAAATATAAATGTACTTACAAAACTATTGATGGAAGATGTTGCCTGTTATTATTTATGTTATACCTTGTAGAACTGGTCAGACTAATGTTTTCAGTGCTTGTTGCTTAATTGTATTTCTTTTGTGTGTAAATTTCTATTTATATCTTTTCTTACACCCCACTCCCAGCCACTATTCTTGTTTGTCTTTTCATCAACTTTTGAGAAAAATGCAGTTTGGAAAGCTGCTTTCTCTTTGGTCAAAATAATTTACTTAAGGTTTTTGTTGACTGTGACATACAATAAATTACTTGGTACAAATGGGGGGAGATGGGGAAGAGATAACCCTAGTTTATATTGTTATCCTATTATTGGTGTTTATTCTATAGAGATGCAGCTCCTTGTAACTTAGAAAAATAACACTTATGATATTTAAAGAAGATTATTAAATATAAGCTTTAATAATTAAATGAATACATATATAAAGCCACTGTCATCTGGGTATGTTTCTCACTCATTTCTATGTTTTAGTTTACATTTTAATCCAGCATTTAAATGCAGGTTTCTAGCTGAATTCAATGGATATTATATATGCTGGACAAAATATATCACATTTTAAAATTTGCTTTTTGGTATAATTATTTATTATCACATGTCTTTTAACAAAAGTACAGATCTTTATTCCTACTCAGAAATAGATGTAAATGGAAAACCTAAAATCTACTAAACTGAAGCTACTCTTATAATCTGATGTCCAGTTCCAGAATAAATCTTATTGATTCAATTCTTGTCACTATAAAGATGTTAGAAATAAAACCAGATGCCTTCCTCGCCTGTATATTC
This sequence comes from Marmota marmota marmota, assembly GCF_001458135.2. Lineage (NCBI taxonomy): Eukaryota > Metazoa > Chordata > Mammalia > Rodentia > Sciuridae > Marmota > Marmota marmota. The sequence goes on from NW_026000223.1 coordinate 3,977,623, forward strand.
CACTTTGTTTTTCATGAATGTGAAATGTGTGAATTCACAAGTCAAATGCCTGCACCACTCTTTATTTTTCTTTCTTTTTAGTTCTTTAGATCATTTTGCAGCCACATAGAAAATATTATTCTTTCAAGATAGAGGAGTTGTGGCAGACGTTCTATAAGATGGCCCCTAATTATCTGTGCCTTTTGGTAGACATGCCTTGTGTAATCCCTATATCTGGATATATTCCCAAAGATTCATGTGTTGTGAGATTAGTCCCCTGTGTGGCAATGTTAAGATATGGTAAGACTTTTAAAATGTGGAGCCTTGTGGGATGTTATTGAAGTGTATTACCCTTGGAAGATATTGATGCAGTTCTTTTGTGGGGTCCTGGTTAGTTTTCATCTGAGGATTATTATAAAAGAACAAGCCTAGCTCCTCTTCAGTCACTCTGGCTTCCTGTCTTGCTGTGTAGTATCTTCTTCCATGTATTCTCAAGGGATCCCTCTTCAGAACCAAAAGTGTGAGCTAATTAAATCTCTTTTTCTTAAAAAAGTACCCATATCTTCAGGTATTTTGTAATAATATTGGGGGAAAAAAGTCTAGTTCCACTAATCCACTTCCCTTGAGTACAGGCCAGATCTTTGACTTGCTTCTGATAATAGAATAGGGCATTGATGATCAGATGACACATCTGTGATTGTAGCCCAACACTTAATAGTAGCCTGTCTCTATTGACTCATTCTCTTGCTGAATTTGATTAAATAATCTGTTATATGGACAGACCCACCTGACAAGGGATTGAAACTAACCAATAGCTACCAAGGACCTCCAGGAATTGAATCCTGCCAAAATCCATGTGACCATGAAAGCAGAATTTCCAGGTTGAACTCCTGATGAAATTCTAATGTGATATATACCTTGATCATAGCCCTGTGACAGGGCAAGAAGCAGAGGACCCAGATAAACTCTGCCTGGACTCCTCATCCACAGAGATCATGGGATTAAAAATGTATTGCATTAAAGCTTTTGGGTCTGGAGGTTGATGTGTTGTGCAGCAATAGAAACTATGGCAATTTTGATAAATAAGCTAATACTGCTGTCTCTCTGATTCTTGTAGGGTAACAAAGATTTGTAACACAAATATAAGAGTGTTTTGTTGAATTGCTTTGTAATGTAATCGACTATGGGATTTAAAAGGACAGGTCTTTGAAGATTCTGGGGAAACGTGCACACACACATGCACACACCACAACTCTTGGTTTCAGGACATGGTATAACAATTCTTTCTCCCTTGCTCTCCACTGGGAGAGTGCAATCAGAGCCTAAATTGAGTGCTTTCCTAAGGGTTCTCAATGCTGCTCTGTTCCCTCCATAACTATTTTAAACCTTTTCTAAAGACATCAAACGCTGACTCATGAATCTTAGTGCATCTCTGCAGATAGTCTTTGCTCTTATATAAAATAAGATCAAGACTTCTTTATAAGATATATATGCAACTTTCTTCTCTGTATAAGAATCTTTCATTACCTTCACATCATCTCCTTGTCTTCCCTTCCTTCCATTCAGCAAAGCTAAGCACCTCTTCTCCTGTCTACAAGCTCCAGCTTTTCTTTCTTATGGCCTGATGCATCACAATTCATTGTCTTTAATAATGAGCAGCTCATTCTTGTAACATCATTTTCCATCAACAAACATCACTTCCTTTTGATCATTCACTCCCAAATAATAACAAAACAAAAAGTAAACAGATAAACAACAACAAAACAAGACACTCTTAATTTGCTATGCATTTCAGTTGCCCAGAAAAACAAACAAATTAAAAAAAAACTCATTAGGTCATCAGAGCTATTTCTTAGAGAACTATAATTTGGAGGGCATAAGAATTTAAGAATAGATTTTAAAGCAAAATGCAAACATAAAGAATCTCTTCTCTAGCAAAAGTCTCTCAAGTCTGTAGCTTCCATATGACCCTGGGATCCGTCTCTTGTTAGTGGACTTAAATGGTATAAAAACTGCGTCTTGGACAAAGAGCATTCCTGCTTGGGTTCCTTTGGCCACTAATTTCAGATGGTATGAAAGAAAGTCAGCATCTCTCTCTCTCTCTCTCTCTCTTTTCCTGAATGTCTTGAGAAAGAGTCTCAGTATGTATCAGAGATATTTTTTTGCCAGTCATTTATTTCACTAAAGAGTTAATTTTTTCATTAAGAGTTAATTATTTCACTAAAGTAGTTAATTTTTTCACCTACCACTGCCTCTTTAGTGCATTGCAATCTGGTTCCTGTGTGTTCTTCTAAAACCACCTTCCTAAGATTACTTATGGCCCACTAAATTATTATTATTATTTTTTACTTAAGTCTTACATATATGACGTTTAGCATTTGAAAATGTCCATCACCTGCTGTCTTTTAGAAAACACTGAGCTTTCTTCATTTTCATTTCTACCACTGATATCTATTTGGTTTCTTTTCTCACCTATTCTCACTGCAGGATTTCCATTCACAATATTATTCTATTTTATAGCTTTAACTGTGATACTCAAATAGATTGCCTCCACTTTTAACTTCACTCCTAAACTCAAAATTGGGATTTCCAAATGTCCCACAGAAATCCCTGCATAGAAGTCCTGTCTCAGATGTGACAGTGCTCAGAAACAAACTCTTCATTGTTTCCACCACATCTGCTCTCTTCTAAGATTCCATTTCCCGTTAGACGTTCTAGTTGTTCTCTATCCCTCTATACTCACAGATGGTTTCAGCTACTTTAGATTTCCCCTACGCAATCTCAAATCTATTTCTTCCTTCCGATTTCCATTTCTGCCACCTTAGCTTTTCCAGGCTTTCCTGGACTCTTTATAGGAGTGTGTGATTGAACGCTTACATCTAGGCCACCAATCCTTGATCTGTGCTATCTTGTTTACATATTGTGGTCAGGTCAATTTTATTTTCTTTTCAGATTTTTTTCCCAATATGTATTAGGTATTTCTACATATACCTCTCCACTATTTTGTTAACATCTTTTTCTTTTTTTTTTTTTTGGTCCCAGGGATTGAGCCCAGGGATGCTTAACTATTGAGCCACGTCCCTAGCCATTTTTTTGTTTTTTAATTTTGAGACAGGGTCTCACCAAGTCACATAGAGCCTTACTAAGTTGCTGAGGCTGCCTTTGAAATTGCAATCCTCCTGCCCCAGCCTCCCAGGCTGTTGGGATTACAGGTGAATGCCACCACACCCAGCTTTCTGTTAACATCTTGATGACAAGAACCAAGTAATTTGTTTTTTCCTCTGTGTCTTTAATGCCTAAAATGTTTCTGAAACATAGTATGTTTCCCAAGCATCATTAGTTTTATATATTTGAAGACTGGATAGCTCTCCTTTGCTCAACAAAGTCATGTGTGGCTTCACCCAGGTTTGTTCATGTCTCCAAATCGCCCGTGTGTCAGAAATCACCATGCCTTTGATAAATTAGTTTCTTTCATCAGAAGGAGCTGGTTCTTTCTTGCTTCCTTGTCCTATATCTTTGTTGTCCTAAAATGTCAGTTTTGCACAATGACAGGTGACGGGTGTTGTAGTTCTGCTTTGGATTCCTATCTAACGTGTTAGTCTCTCCCTGACTTATGGTTAAAAAAAAAAAAAAACTACCACCCTATTTTTCTTTCAGGGTTATACTGGAAATAATTTTGAGGTATTAATATGAGTGTTCATAAATCATATTTTATAAATTAAATACTAGAATACAAATATCTGGCACAACTTTCAAAAGTTTCCATCTCAAGTTTCTAAGATTCCTTCCTGGGTTTCTCCGAGTGACTTCTCTCCTTCATAATCTCATCTAAAGTAAATAGGATGAGAGGTAAAAAGTATTACTTGAAAGTATTTTAGCCTAGTTGTATATCATAATTATTTGTGATCATATATTAATGTAGACCCAAGCAATATACTGTTTATCTTTGGGTATCACAGCAACTATGAAAATGGATCATGCCATTTGCCTCCTTAACATTCCTCTGCATTAAAGAATAGCTTGCATATTACAGAAAAGGGACACATATTTATTAGTCTTTCATTTCTTTGAACTTGAAGTCTTTGCAACACTTCAATTTACCCCTAAAAGGAATAGCCCTAACACAATGTAATATAATCATGTAAATATGATTGTGGAGTATGCAAATTCAAAGTTGTGCTGTTAAAATATGAATCAATTCTAATTTTTAGGGACATAATACAAAATTATGCAAATGCCCTGAACATTTTTTTTTTTCTGAGAATCACAGAATTCAAAAAGTTGGCAGGCTGAATGAGTTGTGTTGACATTGTGACTGCCACATGGCAGTGCCACTTCAGCTGGTAAACAGATATCTGCCATCACTTGACAAGATTAATTTTTACAAATGCATATTTCAAATTAAGAATGGCCTGAAGAATCCCATACCTTAAATAGAATGCAACAATTTTGCATATAAATAATTTAAAAAATGCTACATAGAAGTTCTGCATACTCGGTAATCTGTAAAAAGTAAAAAAAAAATTACTTGGATGGATATGGAGTGACTGAAAGAAAAGTCAGAAGCCAGTAGTGGGCGGAATAAAGGATGAACACATTTTGAACTGAATTAGCAGGGCAGAAACAATGGCAGGCGGAGCACTAGTGATGCTTCAAGAGGAAAGTGGGAGCATAGGGTGGCTCCGTCTTGACAGAGAGGGACCAAGTGGGACTAAAAACTAGGGCAATATTGGTCTTCACACCATTTCTATTTGATCTGCTTGGCTCCTAAATTTTTTTTCTAGCCAAAAAAGACTAGAAACAGTAAGAATAGAGGCTCTGATTAGGGCTTCAGCTTACTCTCCTCATGACTTGGGATTAGGACATTCAACTGGCTGATGTATGCACTGAATCTTCCTCCTGTGTCAACTGAGGCTTTTCCTTGGCTCTGGTGTGGTTTCTATTTCCTTGTATGTTATGTACTAGATATCCTTCATTACTGCTTGCATAGATCTCTGCGCTTATTTGTTAGAGTCTGTAAACAAGTTAAGATGGCGCCTGGCATTTTGCGAGAGGGAGTGGTTTATGAAGTAACGCCAGCGAGCCATTTAGTGTGAAGATTCCTTATTGGTTGACTGCTGTATCTAGTTTATGTTAATTAAGATAAGCTGTGTGGAATGTGTATATACCCCTCAGGTCCTACAATAAACAGCTCCCACTCCTGCTGTATCAATGTACACAAGTTGCTCGTCACCCCCCCAGTTATTTTGCCCAGCCAGCGGGACTGTGGCACTTATTCATTATACAAACAGTGATTCTTTTTACAACTTAGTATGTTAGGATAGTTAGCTTCCAGACTTGAGCAAGAGAGGGGGTAATGGAAATTAAGGCTGTACCCTTGGGCAGCACCCAACTGGCCATTTCTTCACTTTCTTGCCATCAGACAGCTCTGTGTCAATCTGAAGAAAATGGACAAGGCTTTATGATGGAATTTTCCAACATGGCCAAATTGGCACACAGGAGGTGTTCCAAGCCATGCTGGGAAATGGGAGTACCTGCTTCAAACACATAATACATGAGGAGAGAGGGTCTGCAAGGAAAGCAAAAAAGACAGAAGCAAAGTGCAGAAGCAAAATCAAAGCTGCTCCACCGAGCTGCCAGCTTTAATTATATCATTAGATTACATTAGGTCATTGGTATCATTGATACATATCGTTCATTGTATTCCTAGGCAGGGTACAGAGTTAGCAACATTATACAGCTTATTCCTCAGTTACATACTACTTTGTAATGTGCAATGTTAGGAGCTTTGTGTAGCTCTCAAGAAAGTCCATTGTACAAAGTTACTGTTATGTGGACAGGTTTAGGTGCAGTGAAACATTGCGGTTGTCTAATAATAGAATTCCTTTATTCCCAGGAGCTGAGTGTCTGAGATCAAGGTCGAGGTTAAGACTCTAGCACAGAGCCTCCTCATGCAGGACATTACCATGGCAGCTAGGTATTACACATGCATTAGTTATCTTACTACTTCCTGGGAGAAACTGCAGAATATTTCAAGTGTGGAAAACAAGGTGCCTATTAGCCCCTGGGAGTTTGCTCACCAGAGAAATGCTGCCTACTACATTTCCACAGCCATAATCCTTACAAGGATTTACCCCTAAAAGGAATAGCCAGACCAAATGTAAAATCTCCATATGGGAGACCCCAGGAAGTTTCCATTCTTGAAGACACATGTTCTACACCAAGGTATCCTTCCATTCAGTAAATGAACACTTTATGCTTTATCTAACTGAGTCTCTGGACTGCAATATCTCTTTTGGAAAGACAAAGACCAAGGAGATCCCCACCATTGTCCCTTGATATTAGTGGGGGATTGGTTCTAGGACCCTTCCACATATAGATAATACAACCTGCACATGTTCAAGTCTCATATAAAATGATATAGTATTTCGTGTAACCTATGCACATTTTCCCATATACTTTTATCCATTTCAAGATTAATTGTAATATCTACTACAATGTAAGTCCTATGTAAATATCTGTTATACCACATTTTTTAAGGAATAATAACAAGAAAATGTACATTCTCAGTACAGATGCCATTTTTTTCCCAGATATTTTCCGTCTGCAGTTGGTTGAATCTGCTGATGCAAAGCCTGTACAGATGGAGGGCCAATTGTATTTTACATCAGACTTTGCCCTAAGCACTCCATCCAGAAATATTAGACACAATATTAGACCCACTCAATTTTTATACAGTATAGAATATGTAGAATAAGTAAACACATTTGTATGTGGGATGAGACACCTATTAATTGTGGTTGCTATCAGGCACCTCAAAGCTTTCTACTATGTTATAATTCTAAACATGGTTTGGTATATAGCTCTATAATTATTGTGTTCTTACAACCCAAGGTCTTGCATGACAATTTAAAATTCTAAAAATATATTGTGATTTTTATGCAAAAATACCTTCCTGACACTTCATATTATACCTTCTACAAGTTAATGTGCACAGCCTGTGAATAACTGCAAAATAACTGTGATATTTCAGCTCCCCCAACTTCCTGGCTGGTTATTAGCATAATAATAAATTTTATAGTTAACTGAAATTTGTAATTATAAATGCATATTATCAATATTACCAGCTTGATTCTTGGGCTTAGTTTTGCATTGATTGAAACACTGCAGTTTTAAAATTAATTAGAAAGAGAGTTAATGGTCACTTAAGTTTTCCCACATGAGAGAAAGTATTGGAAAAAAGTATGCTTGGGCAATGTGTGACAATATATAACATTGTAAATGCTTTAATAGCGGTATAATGGATAGGGTTTATTAACATGAGAGTGATCCCTTGAAGATTTCTGTCTGCAATACAAAAGTATAAAATATCAAGAAAATCTACAAGATAATATATAGGCAAAGATAAAATGTGGTGGACAAAAGAGATTGAATCATGTGGTCTGGATATTAGGTTTTTTTTCTTTTTGTCTAGAGAGTTGAATGAGTTACTTGGCTGCAAGTTAGGGTACCAATACATGAAGTTGCAGGGGAAAGAGCCTTTGGAGAATTCTTAATTATTAACTGCATCTACATTTGTGTTTTACACAAGCCACAAATAAAAAAATTGGACTTTTAAAAAATAAATTAATTTTTGTCACTGGACTATACTTAAAAAGAGAGGGAGCGATAGTACTTCACACAGAACTTGAATCATGTGGGGCCCTGAAAAGTTTACAGTTTTCATAGATACACAGTGTGATTGGAAAGACTGTGGTCTAAATGTGTCTCCCCACACCCAAATTCCTGTGTTAAAAACTTTGTCTCTAGTGCAGCACTGAGGAGAGGAGTATCTCTTTAGGAAATGTTTGGTTATGAGGGTAATGTCCCCATAAACAGATTACTCCTAGTACAAAAGGGCATGGTGAAGAGAACTTGGCCTCAGTTTTTACCCTTCCATCCTTTCACCTTGTGAAAGCAAGGTGGTCTTCCCCTCCTTTGGATGCAGCATTAAGACACCATCTTGCATCTTTAAGTACAAAACAGCCCCAATCAGATAACTGAACCCTTCAATGTGCTGATCTTGAACTTTCTATCCTCCAGAACTATGTAAAATAAATTTATGTTCTTTATAAATTACTCCGTCTCAGGTATTTTGTTATAGAAACTTGGAACTTATAATAGAGGTAACAAAGTAAGTCTGAAAGTGGAGAGAGAGGAGAAAGGAAATTTGGTGTTTGAGGAAACATTTTTAAGAAAGGACTGTTAAAGCAAATATATAAGAATACACAGGAGTATTTCTTTGATGGAAACTCTCCAAATTTCTTCCTGAAAGACCATGTAACAGTTTAAGAGTAAGATCTCTTGATCCAAGCTGTCTGGATATCCATCCTGCCTCTACTATATATTCCACATGTGGTTATTTGCATAATTTCTCTGAACTTAATTTCTCACTCTGCAAAACGAGTAAATGAAATTATCTGCTTTATGGTTTTGTAAAAATTAATGTATTAATATGTGTCTGACACATATAAGTAATATTCAGTTAACATTAATATAGCATGTAATAAAACGGGAGCAAATACCCTTACCCATAGTTTTGCTTTCTATGATTTCAGTTACTTATAGTCAACTGAAGTCTGAAATAGTAAATGGAAAAAATTCCAGAAATAAACAATTTGTAAGTTTTATGTTGCATGCCGTTCTAAGTAGCATGATGAAATATTGCACCATTTCCCCATTTCCCTTCATCTGGCCCAGGATGGAAATCATCATTTTGTCCAGTGTATCCATGCAGTATATGTTACCCATCAGTTTCTCAGTTAGTAGAGGTTTTGGTTATCAGATTGATTATCACAGTATGAAAATACTTGTGTTCAACTAATCCCTAATTTTACTTAATAACCACCCCAAAGTACAAGAATAGTAAGGCTGGTAATTGGTTATGCCAAAAACTGTAAAATCTTTCCTTTCAGTAAAAATGGAAAGTTCTTGACTTTATATGCAAAGGGATAATATATACTAAAGTTATTAAGAGCTATAGTAAGAACAAATAAAAAATAGCATGACATGTTTAGGGCCTGGTTATATTATCACTTGGACATAAGAAGGTCTACTACTTCTGTATAACTAGAATTTTATGTGTGGGTGGGAGATGAGACTGGAGTGGCAGAAAAGAACACAGCACAAAATGTGCTATATTCAAGCTAAGAAATTTGGATTTTATCTTAAAAATAATGGGAGTCACTGAAGTGTTTTGATTGGGAAGAGGTATTATTAAATTGTGTTCACCAAAAAAGATTTGTTGAGATCCTAATCTCAACTCAGAGTGACTCAGAGAATTCTTATTGGATATAGGGTCATTGTTGATATAATTTGTCATGATGTGGCCCTAGTGGAGTAGGGTGGAACCTTACTTTGGTATGACTGATGTTCTCATGAAGTCAAAATGTATCCATGCAGTATATGTTACCCACTTAATAGGAACATTGGTGAAGACACAGAAAAATATGAAGATGAAGAGATGAAGGGAGATTGTTAAGCGAAGATGGAAGTAGGTTGAAGTAATGAAACTACAACCAGATAAATACTGAGGATTTTCAGCAGTCACCAGAAGTGGGGACAAAGACATAAAACAGTCACAGACCTCAGAAGGAAGCAAACCTGCTGACATTTTGAGTTCATATTTCTGGTTTCTACAACTGCAAGAGAATAAATTTCTGTTGTTTTAAGTTACCCCATTTGTGGCACTTTGTTGCTGAAACTTTAGCAATCTTTTATGTTACTAATGGATAGGGAAGTAGGATCCTGCTTTAGCTTTTAAAATATAATTCCAGTTTTAATCTCAGAAACAAGACTAAAAGAAAGGAAGCCAGTCCGGAGCATGTTAAAGGCTCAGTCTTGATCCCGTCTTTGCTTCTAGGAATTTCTAGCTTCCTGTTTCCCAGTTGAGTTTTACTGTTATGTCAAGGATTGCTCTCCTTTTTCTTCTTCTCCACTGTCTTTCCTAGATCTCAGAGTTGATGTTGCCATCTTTAGCAAGGAAAAGCTGCTGGATTTAGTTCTCTGGAACCCAGCACTTCCTCCATTTGGGAAAACTAGAACAACTTGAACCTCATGACTGGTAGATCATATTAAAAGAAAGAACAATGTTTTAGAATCATTTAAACTTTAGGAAGCAAATAGCTTGAGCTAATCTACAGAATTGACTGAGGTGAATCCACAAAATTAAGGTAGACTAAAAGGCTATTCACTATAGAGCTGATTTAAGGAGATGCAGAGATAAAACCTGGAAGTGTCTAGCTTTATTTTTCCTAAGGTTGTACTTAGTGCTACATCCCTATGTGATTGGGTGAAAAAAATCAATGGGCAAATGTGTGTAAGACTGAATTATGATTTACTTCTAAGGGATGTAGTAGCACTAGGCAAGAAAAGATGCTCTAGGAGGCTAATCCTCTCAGGGAACCATGATCTTGGAACCTGTAGTCATTGAAATGATGTTAGTGATAGAATTATTTATTTGGTTCAGAGAGCATGTAGCTAGTGTTTAGAGTATTCAAGACTTAAGCCAAATGTTTATTTGCACTTTTGTGGGCAATGCATATGGTTCTTCAATGAGTGAGTAGATAAAAGTGTGCCCCAAAACTATTATCTAAATTAAAATCATGCAAACCATGTAACAATAAAGTCCCTTATGAAATAAATGGGATTGGGTGGGAGTATTATTTTTCTTACAAATTTCACTGAGTTATTCACTATTAATTTTTCAAATATAGCACAAATAGGCACAATTTCCTACAAGTTAATTGTTTATGGAAAATACCTGTTAGCATCTCCCAGGACACAAATGTTCACAAATGTTCTATTAAATATAGCTTGGGATCTATGATATTAAATCATAGATCATAGTCTTAAAAGGCAATCCCTGCTCATTCCTCTGCTTCTAGAATGAGAATAAACAATTTAAGAATTAGAGAGATGTTGTATTGTCTAAATTGTCTTTAGATGAGAATAATCTCTAAAGACCACCAGTGCCTACACTTCCATATATTTATTTTATGCTTATCATAGAGTATTACATTTAGAAAGAAGCCTTTGTTGAAATGAAGCCAAGACTTGCAAAGATCAGTCATAAATCCAAAGAGTTGGATTTATCAAAGATAATTAAACCTTAGAGTATAGGGAAGGAACCCCCAGGAAAAGGACATAAAGATATGGAACATGGTGTACTTCCCAGGAGAGAAGTTGTTAAAATTCCACAGCTTGTTCCTAACATTTACAATGGGCTCTTTACAAGTAATGTGTCTACATGGGATGATGTCTCGTGGGGGGAGGGGTTTTCCAAAATGGAAAGGAGACAGTGGATGAGAATGAAGTGAATCCCTAAATAGTTTTCTTTGTGAAAAATCCTGCCCCCAAAAGGTATACAAATGCTTCTAAATTCCAGAGGACAACAATCTTATAAAAAAAAGTACTACCATTTGCACTGAATCCCTGACATCTCATCAGAGCAACTTAGGTGGAGAAACAGTGGCTTAAACAGACTCCTTTGAGAATCGCATCTTCCTTCAGGTCCGACCAAATTCTGTGCCTTCATTTATTTACACTTCTGATTTCATGAAGCTCAGCATTTAATATCTTTCAATACTAGAATGTTTGACAGAGTTTCTCTGTCATTCCCCTTCATGTTTCTCTTTGTATTTTCAGCTCCAACAGGTGCAGATTTGCCAAAACAAATGTTAATTGCCTATTTACTGTCTCCTGGCTTGTTCAATTTACTCACAGATCATTTCCTATTCAGAGCCCTGCAGCAGTTTGTCTCTCATTTACTTCTCTAATTGGTTCAGGTTCTCAGAAAACCACACTTAAAAAAAAAAAAAAGAAAAACCTATCCTCCCATAACTTCACCTTTGTCCACAAAAGCCCCTGCCATTCTCAGAGCTAAGCTAGTCTTATTAAGAGGCAGACAGCAAGAAGCTACAGGAGGAAAAAGATCCGTAGGCTGAATTTTCCTTGTAGCACATCATTAAGAAACTAGGAAGCGAGGTCTTTGCAGATACATCTTTCAATAAGCTTAATTCGACCTTCTTAATTTCTCACCCATTCAAGGGTTTTCCAGAAGTTCATCCCTTCTACTTAGCACTTCCTTACATTTTAGTTCCATCTCACTGATCTCATCACTCTGAATCTCTCATTCCATTTGTTCTTATGGTTAAGCAAAGGAAGAGAGAGAAGCAGAAAGCCAATTTTGGGGCTCATCTTCAGAGACTGCTTGAAAGGTTTGATCAGCTGGATCTGAGAGATGAGAGAAAAAGTGATACTGGGAACATGGGTGTGATCCAGATCACCTACCTATTGTTTTCAGTCGGTAATTCAGACCTGATTTAAGACTTCAGTTTTTCTTTTCAGACTCTCTCTCTCTGTGTGTGTGTGTGTGTGTGTGTGTGTGTGTGTGTGTTTAGGTCTTTCTGATTAGCTGACCTGAATAGTGAGTCAGAGACCAAGCAATTTGGCAGCATGTGTAGTATTAACAAACCAACCTGGAAAATTGAGGAAAGGTTACGATAGTTCTTTCCTAGGAATTTCTATTTTCAGACATAACAGCTCTGTGTAGAGAATAGATGCATACCTAGAACCTGCACAATTATTATGCCCTTCACACATGTGAGCCTCACAGAGGCAGCTGGGGGATAAGACTAGAGAAAGGCCATCACCATGGAATCTGGTTCCATTGGAGCAGTGCATCTGGGAATATGTTGGCTGAGAGCAGGGAAGGAAATAGCTTAAGAAGTATAGAAAGGCACTTCTTCCAGTTGCGCAGTACAATATGGTAGCCATTAGCCTCACAAGGATATTTAAATTTAAGTTATACTGACTAAGATGAAAATTCAGTTTCTGAATATTTAAAGTGTTCAACAGCTATAAGTTGCTATTGGTTACTGTTTTGGGCAGTGCAGGTAAGATTAATTCCCACATTGCAGAAAGGTTATTGAACACACCAGTGGACAATCAAAACACCTATGATACCTCTGTTCTCAGATAAAGAATTCTGTTCTTTTCATGCTGGAAGCAGTCATATCAGAAGTAATAACTGACTTCCTCTGGGTGGAATCTCTTGTTTTTTGAAGTACCTCCTCTCACCATTGAATTGAAGTACTTAAAGTAGGAGTGGTAGTTCTTACTAATTGCAGGTATGGAAAGAGTAGGTCACAGAGGCATCTTCAAGTACAAAGGAATACAATGGTCTCCTTGTCATCAAGGACTTTATTTTTCATGATTTTAAGGCTTAGAGAAATATATATTGCTGACCTATGATATGCTTATGAGAAATCATTTTACTCTGTAGTTTAGTAAGACAAAACACCTATGTCATAGTGTATTTTAACAGCTTTATTGAGCATAATTAATATAGAAATTAATACACTTAATATATACAATTTAATGAGTTTGGACATATGCATACATTCTTAACACCATCACCTCTCCATATTCATCACCTCCAAAAGTTTCTTTGTGTCCTTCTTTGATTTTGTATTGTCCTTTTTTTGTGATAATAATACTTAACATTAGACCTCCCCTCTTAACAAATTTGTAAACACACAATACAATGTTGTTGATGAAGGCACCAAGCTGTACAGTAGATCTTTAGAGTGTATTCATCTTTCATAAATAAAAGATATATAAAGGAACAATAACTCTCCTATCCTCCGCCCCTCACTTCTGTTAACCTCCCCACTCTTCTCTGCTTCTCTGTATTTGATTATTTTAGGTGCATTATAAAAACAGAATCAATTTTCTATGACTGGTTTAATTGACTTAATATATTGTCCTCCAGGTTTATCTATGTTGTCACAAATGGCAGGATTTCTTTGATTTTCAAGGCTTAAGAATACAGTATATACCATATTCTTTTTGGAAAAACTTCTAAATGCATTTTATAATGATAGCCTTGCCCTGATACCAAACCCAGGTAAAGACTACTGAACAACAACAACAACAAAAAGTCCAAACTATAGGGCAATACCCTGTACAAACACAGATAGAAAAAGTTTCAAAAATACTAGCAAACCAAACTCAATAACATCATAAAAAAAAAAACTCTCATCCCATGTACAAGTGAAATTGATTCCTGGATACAAAGATATACAAAAATCAACATAATGTACCACATTAAGAGAAAGATGGATAAAAGTTATACAAGTGGTCATTTCAATAGATGCATAAAAAGCATTTAATAAAATTCAACACTTTTAATGCTAAAACTCCCAATGAACTAGATATAGAAAAAAACTTAACATAATAAACCAAAAATGAAAAACTCACAGCTAATATCAACTCAACAGTGAAAAAATGAGAGCTTTTGTCTAAGATCAGAAACAAGTCAAGGTTGCCCATTTTTTATTCTATTCAACATTGTACTAGACAATGTTTAAGAAAAAGAAATAAGAACCATCCAAATAGGAAACAAAGAAGTAAAATTATCTGTTTACAGATAACAGTATCTTATATGCAGAAAACCTTAAAGACTATGAAAAAAACTGTTATAACTTATAAATTCAAGAAAATTGCAGGATTTTTAAAAATGCAAAATTTGGTTGAATTTATATATACTAATAAGTACTTATTCAAAATTATCTATGGAAGCAGAAAAAAAACATATTTGCAAAACATATGTCTGATAAGGGACCAACATTTAAAATACACAAGAAACCCCTACCACTCAAGAGTAAAACACCACATAACTCAATTTAAAAAATGGACAGAGAACCTAATAAAACATTTCTTAAAAGAAGACATACAAATGGTCAACAGATATTTAAAAACATGCTCAACTTTATTAATCGTCAGGAAATTTCAAATTAAAACCACAATGAAATACCACTTCACACTTGTTAGAATAATGTTTAAAGTAAAAGATAACAGGTATTGGCAAGAATTTGGAGAAACTAGAACTCTTGTATGCCATTTGTGAGAATATAGATTGATTATTATGGAAAATAGTATGGAGTGTCCTCAAAAACTAGAACTACCATCCGATGCAGCAATCCAGCTTCTGAATACATATCTAAAAGAATTAAAACCAGAGTCTCCAAGAGACATCTGGACTCCCATGTTCATTGAAGTATCATTTACAATACCCACATTTTGGATATAACCCAAATTCCATAGAACATTTTGCACTTAGAATACACAGATATAAATATGACCATGTTTTACCTTTTTGCCCACTTTCTTAGTAAGGTTAGAGTAGCACACATAATGCTTACATAAACACTGCAGTTTATTCCATCATCTCTCTTTCAGGAGTTCTTTTAAGAATCCTTTCCAAGACTTCTCATTTTCTACTGTGCTATTTGTTCTTAATCCGTTATGTGTAAGTATTGGGCTTAGTTTTTGACTGGTCTGCCTGGAAAAAAAAAAAGAATCCAAATACTTAACATCAGAAAATAAAACAAATTGAGCTTCTTGAAAACAGGCCATCAGCATTTCAGTGAAAAAGATTGTTGCTCCTGGTTTCTTACCTCTTCTGAGGGTTTTGATTTGCCTCATTCTGCTTTGTGGTGTGCCATAGATCACTTAGATCAGAGATCAGATTATGTATGTAGGCCTATAAATAAAATGTTAAACAGTAACTTTAAGTGCATATTTGGGAAAAGTGAAGTATATAAATATTATCTTATAATGATCTCAATTTTTTAAGAGTCATAAATGTCTGGAAAGATAGGCTACAAAATTAACAATGGTTATCTCTGGGTGAACAAATTCTAGACAATGTAAGTGTTTTTCTTAATTTTATCCTATTTTGCATTAAAAACACTTATGGAAATATCATTTGAAGCATCATCTATAAAGACTCCGAGTGTGCTGTAAGAATTATTTTCATTTTTGTTCCTTCTAATTTATATCAACAAACCAATATAATTTTACATAATTGTATTTGCAGTCTACCTACAATTTTGCTTTTTGTTTTATTTGAAGAAAGAGATGAGTAGATTCTAAGTGCGAAACATGAACTGTATGTCAAAAAAAGAAGAAAAACCCATAAATCTAGGTTGGAGACCTTAGAGTCTAGAGAGGAAATATGGATATGCAAAACAATAAACATGATTCAACTTGATAAATGTTAGACTAGAAAGACAAAGTTCTGTGAAATAGAGGGGAACAAAATTGGACAAGGCAGAAAAATCTTCATGAATAAATGACATTCAGATTTGCTGAGAATTCCACATCATTATACTGATTAACTTTTCACAGATTTATTATATTTTTATTGATTGAAAATTCAGATTTTATTTAACTGTCTAATTATACCCATAATAATGTCCATTTCTTGGTTACTTGCATGCTTTCACTATCTTAGCACTGCCATGATCAAACTTAGTTAAAAAAAATCTTACCTCTAGGAATTCAGCTGAAAGGAATTGTTTAAATTTAGGGAAAAAATGCAATACCTACACTGATTATACACATTTGTATGACTGCTGATATATATCACCTTATTATTATTACCTCTTATTATAATTATATAGATCCTAATGTCTGTATTTACTTTTATTTTTTTTATTAGCTACACATGACATTACAATGATCTTGGCAATTCATACATTTAAATCATTGGGGTATAATTTCTCATTTTTCTAATTGTACAGATTGCAGAATCACACCGATCATAGAGTCACCTTGTATTTACTTTGATCTTTGCTTTATCCTTTGATGTTTTTACCTTTTGGTCTTTTTGACCTTGGTAATTTCTTCTCTGCTTTTCTGCTCTATCCTGTGACCTAGACAGTGTGGGTGGGTACTTTGACTGAAGACTGAATTCGTAGTGAGAACCGCTTTCAAGAGAACTGCCCTGGACTATTCTTAGTGGTCTTTGACCTCTGTAATGATAAATGAGGCTGGAATTGTTTTTCAGTTAAAATAAAACCAATTTATATATGCTGACTATTTTGAGCCATGAAAGCCATCACAAACCAAAGAACAAAAAATCTTTAAAATATAGAATATATATATATATATATATATATATATATANCAGTAATATCCTTAATATATGTTTGTCAGCTTTTCATAATGGTGAACAAAACACCTGATAAAATTAACTTAGAAAAGGAAAGATTTATTTTGGCTCACAGCCTCACAAGTTGCAGTTCATGGTCAACCAGCTCCCTTGGTTTGGGCTTGATGTGAAGCAGATCATCATGCTGGAAGGGCACAGCAGAAAACTGTGCAACTCATGGCAGCCAGGAGAGAGAGAGAGAGAGAGAGAGAGAGAGAGAGAGAGAGAGAGAGAGAAACAGAGACAGAGACAGTCAGACACACAGACAGACAGAGAGAGAAGGGTTAGGGACAAGAACTATCCTTCCAGGTCACATCTTTAATAACCTACTTTCTCCAATCATGTCCTACCTCCCACAGTTTCTACCACCTCCCAGTAGCCCATTCCAATTATCTGGATTAATCCATTGATGAGGACAGAGCCCTCGTAATTCCATTGCTTTGAAAAGACCTACCACTGAATATTGATGCATTGGGGACCAAGCCCTTAGGAGACATTCCAGACGAAATGGAATGGAATATAAACACTCCAAAAAATTTATATGAAAATGACAGATAATTCTAGTTAAAAATGAACAATGGCTCTGTAAACATTTCCTAGAATAAGAATTACAATCAAATAATAAGCATATGAAAAAAATTTGCATGAAACCAGAGAAATATGGTTAAGGCAGTGAGATATCATTCTTTATCCTGTCGGAAATGATTACTATGCAGTGTTGTCAAGGGTGGGAAGGAAAGGCACTCCACAGTGTTAGTGGACATGTACTAACATTTAGAAGGCAATTTGTTAGTAATTATAAGCATTTAAAATATTGTATCAGGAAGCATACAGCAAACTGTATTCTGGTTTCCTGTATCTTAAAAACTGTAGTCATTGAAAACCATGAGGACTTATTTTTTATAAGCCACATCCCCAAACTTTTAAAAAAATTGTTAGTCTGAGACAGGGTCTCGCTAAATTTCTGAGGCTGGCTTTGAACTTGCAATCCTTCTGCCTCAGCTTCCTGAGCAACTGGGATTACCCAGCAGTTATTTTTATCTCACTGCATTACATATTCATTAGAGATCAATTGGTACAGAGTTGGTGAAGCAGCCTAAGGGGCACCTGGGGCAAGGGAAAAGACAAAAAGCTCACTCTGATAATCTAGGATAATCTCATCATCTCAAGATTCATAATTTAATCCTATTTACAAAGATCTTCTGCTATGTAAGGTAGCATAGTCTCAGGTTTCAGGGGTTAGGATGTAGACATCTTGGGGAGTCATTGTTCAATCTATCACAAAGAGAATAGTAGCATTTTTGTACACACATACAGACATACACACTCATGCAAGTGTAAACACAATATTAATATGGGTGCATGATAAAAGTTCTGGAGAGCTACGTCAAAAATTAGTATCATAGTTATCTCTAGGAGACAGGAGTAGAAATATGTTGAAAGTGGAAGATAAGTGCATTTTTTGTTTGTGTATTTTTATAATCTTTTATTCTTTACTATTCTACTATTTTAATACTTAAAGGGAAATCAGTAAAGTTAAACATGTAACTCACATGCAATTAAATATGTTAAAATTTTGTTTATTGTTTTGATCCAAATAAAATAATGAAACACTCCTAGAAATTTCAAATTTTATATTTTTTATTAAAAATTAGTTATATTTTAGAGCTCTTAATAATGATTAATTATAGTTATGTGAGCTATTTCAATAGTTTGGCCATTTTCTTTTTAGTAGTTTGGGCACTTTGTGGACATTAGTTCAGACATTTTAAATTTAGAGCAGAAACAAGGCACTTAGGTATCTGTCCATTTATGTATTTATTTTTGTGAATCAAGATTCTCTTTTGGAGTTCAATGGCAAGTATAAATTTTCTCCCCAGGGGGGAAAATAGACTTCAAACTTCACATGATTATCATAGAATTTTAGGTGTTCCTGGTACCCATTAATTTCAGTTTAAGAACACATTTTCCTAAAGGCATTTGCCCAAAAAATATCTATGATATTTATTGGTAAGGAAAGATTTATCCATAATGAGGCTCTTGGGTCCTGGTTTTTTCTAGAACTCCATTGTACCATACAGTAGAAACTGACCACATGTGTCTATTTGAATTTAAATTGAAATTAATTAATCACATTTTCATGAATTGGAATAATTAATATTGTTAAAATGTCCATACAAACCAAAGCAATGTACACATTCTATGTATAATCCCTATTAAAATCCCAATAGTGTTTTTTTAATAGAAATAGCAAAAGCAATCTAAAACTCATGTAAAACCACAAAGACTCTGAATAAAAGCCAAAACAACCTTAAGACAGAAAAACAAAGCTGAAGGCATCAAAATTCCTGATTTCAAATTATAATACAAATTTGTAGTAATTGAAACAGTATTATACTGGCATAAAAATAGACACAACCACAGAACAGAATAGAGATCCCAGAATTAAACCCATGCAAATATATAGTCAATGAATCTTCAAAAATGGTGCCAAAAACACATAGTGGGGAAAGGAGTCTCTTTAATAAGCAGAGTGAGGAAAACTGAATATTTACAGACAGGAAAATTATATTAGACATTTTTTCTCTTACACCATATACAAGAAGTCAATTCAAATGTTTTAAATACTTAACATAAGACCTGACACTATCTAGAAGAAAACCAGAGAAAAATCTCTTTGAATTGTCTTAGCAGTGATTTTTGTTTGTTTTTGCTATAAACTTCAAAGCACAGGAAAACAAAAAAAAAAAATAAACAAGTAGTGTATTAAACTAAAAGTCTCTGATAAAAGAAACAATCAAATATAAAGGCAATATATGGAATAGAAGAAAATATTTGCAAAATATATATATCTGCTAATATTAGCATACAAAATATACAATGAACTCATACAACTCAAAGACAAGGAAAAAAACCCAAATAACACAAATAAAAATGGGCAAATGACATGAAGAAACATTTTGCAAAAGAAGACTTATGAATGGCATATGAATGAACAGGTATATCAAAGACCATAAGGGAAATTTAAATCAAAACCACAATGAGACACCACCCACTCTTGTTAGGATGGCTATTATTAAGCAAACAAAAGACAATAGGTGCTGGTAAGGTTGTGTAGAAAATGGTATCCTTCGTACTGTTTGTGGGATTCTGAATGGGTAAAACCATTACGGAAAACAGTATGGAGATTCCTCACACAGTTAAAAAATAAAATTACCATAAAATCCAGTAATCTTACTTCTCGCTATATACAAAATAACAAAAATCAGGATCTTGAAGAGACATCTGCATTCCAATGTTCACTATGGTATTATTCACAACAGAGAAACAATCTAAATGCTCATTGATGGATGAGTGGATAAATAAATTGTGGTATATACACACATGGCATATTATTCAGCATTAAATATATTCAATCATTTATGACAATAGGGATGAACCTAGAGGATATTATGCTGGATGAAATAATCCAGGCACACACAAATATGTTATGATCTCACTTATATACAGATTCTGTAACAAAGTCATTGAAGCAGAGAGTATAATAATGGTTGCCAGCCCTGGATGAAAGAGAAAATAGGAACTGTTGATAGAAGGGTAGAAAGTTTTCAGTTATGCAAGGCAATTAATTTCTAGAGATATATTATACAAGTCAGGTGTGGTGGCACACACCTATAATCCCAATGACTCGGGGGACTGAGGCAGGAGGATTCCAAGTTTGAGGCCATCTTCAGCAACATAAGACTCTTTCTGAAGATAAAATTCAAAAAGGGCTGGAGATGTAGCTCAGTGATAGAGCACCCTTGGGTTTAATCCCCAGAACCACATAGAAAAACAAATAAACAAACAAACAAACAAAAGTCAGGAGATATACTATGCAGCATAGTGACCACGGCTAAAACTGAATTGTGTGTGTAAAATTGCTAATAGGGTAGAACTTATGTTGTGTTCTAATAATAATGATAAGAAGAATAAGAATAAAAGGGGTAGGAGAAAACTTTTGGAGGTGATATGCTATGTCCTTTGATGGTGGTGATGGCTTCATGGGTTATCCTTATCCTGAAACTCACTGAGACGTACAATTTAAATATGAGCAACTTTTTATATGTCAATCACATCTCAGTAAAGTGTTTAGTTTTTTTAATATCAATTAATTTAATCACAGCACATATTGCATCCTCTGTAACAACATGCGGCTAGGGGCTCCTATATTAGACAACAAAAATATAGAGTACTTCCATCACTACAAAGAGTTTCATCAGACAGCACTGTTCCAGTTCATGCACTCCAGGCTTCAAAGGGAATGAAGATAAAATTCAGATTAAATGATTTTAAATAGTAAATTATTTAGAAAGAAGTAATATTTCTTAGGCTGTAGGCACTGTCATGTTGGTTATCTTATTTATTCCTTATAATATTTGTGTAGGAATGATATGAACTTCATTTTACAGATGAAGGCACCAAGGAATAGACAGTTTGAATTTAGGTGGCTAACTTTGGCATAACCTGTGCTTCAAACAAACCTTGACCATGCCTAGTAAGCATTTGTACCTGCTATAAGCTGCCTTTCCTGTTCCAATGCTTCAGGCTCACACATCCCTGGACAATGTAGTTTTAAAGCTTTCCACTCTCAAAGGTCTCATATTCATTTGTTATGCATAGAGTAAGTTTTTTTTTCTGACTTGTTTAGTTATGTGTTTGTATCCACAGTAATGAAACACGTTGCCTGAAGCCTTTCCTAAAGATAGCCAATGTTCAACAACTTTAAACGTACTCCTGTGAAGCAGAGTTAGTGTCGGAAAAGACATCTCTCTATTCTGTCTACCAGTGGTACACCATTGTTTCAGCCTCTTGACTAAGCCATTGTTTGGAATTTGAAATGATGCTACTGAGTATTTCCAAAAGAAAAATACATACAAAAAGCTCTCTTTAAAATCACCAATATGGCATAAGAGTAGTTTTAGATTATTGTGTATGCTTGGAATTCTCTTAAAGATGACTTCCAATAGTACCTAGAATAATTTAAACCCATTCTCTTTTTCTAAAATGTCTCTTTATAAGAGTTGTGTTCCAATAATAATGATAAGAAGAATAGGAATAACACACACACACACACACATTCACACACACGTATCTATCTATATAGATAGACTAAATAGTCATGCATCTGTATATATATCTCTATTTATCGATAGATAGATAGATATAGATATACATTGCACAGTCATGCAAAGTATTCAGTAAATCAAGGCCATAGGAAGGACTGAAACCTAGCCCTGCTCAGCCCACACCAGCTAGGTCTGGATTTGTTCTGAGAAAAGTTGACTTTTTCTAATATGTGCAGAGATGCCATTGGCTTGCCAAGCCAGGTTCTCATGGGAACTTCTTCAGTCAGAAGTAGTTCACACAGAGGGAAAGGCTTCTCTGATTCCCTTAAAGGTATCCTGGATGTAGCTTGAAATTCTTTTGAATGATAGTTTATCATGATTCTTAAGGAAAATAAAGTAGGAAATATTAAAACTCATCATAGAATGTGAATGACTTGCTGTGTAGTACTGACGAAAAGAACATTTTGAATGCTGATGCCCAAAATAGTTCATAAAAAGTGAAGTAAATTCTAGAGAACGGAACTCTCTAGGTCAATTTGTTTGTTTATTCAGTAATTCATTTTGAAGAAAAGCCACTGTTTAAAAGGACAGTACTTTTCAGAGCCCTCTAGGGGTCATCTAGGTAGAAGTGTGGTTTGGAGAAAGTGGGGCCATGCAGGTTTCAAGTGCCCCAAACCTATTCTATAAACAGAGCAGCTCAGAGTTAATCCATTTCACATAAGGAGCTTCTAGCATTAGAATAAACTTTCACAGTTAAATTACATTTGAAAACAACTACCTTAGAAAGTTGATAATGGCTATGCTCTTTGAGTATTCACCACATAATAGACATACACAAGTATTATCAACAGAATCTTTGCAACAGCCCCATGTAGTCTTATAATTCTCTCTCTGTATATCAAGCAGCTTAGAAAGGTTAAGTCATTTCCTTAATATCACCCAGTTGGCAAATGTAGGACTGAAATTTTAATAAAGATCTGACTTTCCTTGAAAGTATTACTGTCAACAAATTCTATATAATATTTAAGCTTGATTGCAATTAAAAGATACTAAAAATATCTGCTTTAAAATATAAAACAACAAAGGGTATAGCTCTCAGTAGTAAAGTACTTCCCTAGTATGTGAGAAGCCCTGGATTCTATCTCCAGTATCAAACACACATACACACACACACACTAAAACTTTTATTAAAAAGTCATTAATATACATCTTGATATTAATATACTTTCAACTAATATGCTTATAGGGGGATTTATTTACAGTATTACATGATAGTTATTAACCTGTATTTGTCTGTCACATCACCCAAAAACTTGACCCTCAATTCCCATACAAAAGTTCAATAATTATGAAACTGTTTTCTTTCACAAGTACACATTTTTTTGAATTCCATTGCCAATACTAAATCTCTCTTTTGTCTCTTATTTGTTTCAACTCTTATTTATCTTCAAGGATGTAATTTCCTAAACCTTTCCTGATATCCCTACCCATTTTTCAGTGTCCAATCTTTTCATAGCATTTTAAAATTATTTTTATAATAATTTAAATTATTTTAATTATTTAAATAATTTAAAATTATTTCCATGGCAATTAAAATTATGTTCACACTCATACCCACACAAAAAAGACTATGGCGAAAATGACAGCTATCTTTTTATTTGCCTTATAGGGTAAGGATTATATATGGTTCATCTTTATACACCTCAAAATATACTATATCTGTAATAAAAGTTGGCTGGATAAATGAATACATAAATAATTGAAAATTTGAGGAAAATGATTATGGTCTTTTCCTTGCACATTTTCCTGTATCATATTCATGTAATGCCATTACTCTGACCACAGTTTTTTGGATGAGGGATCTAGAACATTTTGAAAAGTTGGATCAGTTATCTGTGAGGTGACATAAGGAGCATTTTGACCAAGGGTATTGTTTCTTACTGGATGGTGACTGCTTAATTCCATCAGATAGTCTTTATTACAGAATTTGAATGCAAGTGACAGAAATAGGGAAAAAATAGAAAGTTTCAAAAGTGGTCTGGTAATATTGGAGAAGAGGAGAGAAAATTAGAGAAAAGCAGATATAAGGAGATACTGAGGCATAAGTAAGGAGACTGTTTCAGTAAGAATAATGAAAGTCAGCACTGGAATGAATGGACGAGATCCCCAGGTAGAGCTACTCTGAGTAATTGGTGGTGTTGCTGTTATATTCTGAACCGCAATGACAGATACTCCAGTTCACTGTGAGCACTGACCAGATGTCATGGTTTACTCTCTATTTTTCCTGTTTCTTTAGTTCCTGTGTCTGTTTCCCCTGAGGTTACCTGAATGTCTTAGGCTTTTCCATGCTGTTTTAGTTGTTGTTTAAATATGGTACTATCAATGAGTTTTCAAGTTGAAGAAAAAAATGTAAAGTTGAATGACCTCAGCTTAATTAGGAATTTGCCTTGTAATTAGAGACTTTGCATATGGACTGATTTTGAATTTAAGCAGTCAATGTATCTGACTAGTGTTATGAACCAATATAACTGATACTAGATTGATTATGAATAAAAGTCCTTGTTTGTATTTCTCCTTTCCCCATATACCATTTGCTCCCATTTATATTAAATACAAATAACGAAACTCATATTTAGGGAACAAAGAATACATTCTTGGATTAAGTAATTGTAAGAAGGTGCTAAAGGAGTGGAGAAAGTTGAGTGATCAATCTTGAAAAATAAATTCTGTTATGTGGCTTGGCATGGTAAAGGAGGTATGAATTTTTTAATCCTTCAAAGGGTTATATTCCTGTATATACATATGCATAATTTGCTCTAGCTTACTAAACTTATAGCACAGTTCAATAAAAAAAAATGGTGATCAAGTACCCATTGGATTTAAAGTGATAAGAGATTCCATGCCTTGTGACTTTTTAAATTGGAATTACAACCATTTACAACCATATGTCTTTGATGGTTTTAATATTCAACTATTTAAGGCAGTGGACTGGATAAAATTACTTTTTGAAGATCCTCTTCAAAGGTATAATTCTGAGGCTGTTTATATGATTTGTATAGCAGATTATAAAATGTGAATAAATGCAATTTTAACAATGAAAAGTTTGGAAACATTTTATCAATCATTGTGTAGAGTCAGTCGTGTTTTAATAGCTTTGTGACATCTAATAAGCACTTTGGAGTATTTGAATACAAATGGTACAATATCATTAGGAATATAGCAATCATAGATGTGATTAAGGAAACCCTGTGTCATGGTTAATAATGATGATCTTAATAAATTATTATTGCCATAAATGTTCCATTCTGCTTAGTTATCCTGCTGTTTTCACTGCATCTGCAGCTGGTTCTAATAATCTGAAACAAGAAGCAGGACCAAGGTTACTTGAATGAAGGGCACTACAAGTACAAACACTTCATAGCAAAAGCAGGAGTCACATTGTCTAAGTCGTGTCTTTCCCACATGCAAAAATTGTTCTCTGAAACCCATTTTGGTGCTATCACACTTTGAAAAAAGACTTTAGCAATGTAAATACTTTACTACCTCTGATTTTTCTGGAATAGAACAAAAATCTTAGGCAGGTTTATTACTTCATACCTCAGTTTCTAAAGCACATGAGGCACATATACAAATGGTGAATATGGTCTGCAGACTTTGGAACATTAGCTGGGTCTTTGGGGACTGTGTACTCACTCTGATTTTCAAAAGGAGGGAGGGATCTATTTCCAAAAATGAGTTGTCGATGACTATACCTATCACTTAACTCTCACAGTTCATTTAATATACCTTTGTTTGTTCATTCATTCATTTGTTCATTAATTCATTCATTCTTTTGTTCACTAGGTCCAGAATAAGTATAGAAAGATAGATAGATAGATCATTTACACTGAATTTCAAGGAAATCTCTGGTTCTGGGTTGGCCTGTGCCTGATGCAATGCCTGATTATATATACATATATATATATGTATACATCACATGCACACACACACATATATATGTATATATATACGTATACATACATATATGTATGTATACATGTATATAAATCATCAGGCATCGCACCAGGCACATGCCAACCCAGAACCAGAGATTTCCTTGAAATTCAGTGTAAATGATCTTCTGCAGAGAATCGTCAGGAATTAGTACTTTTTCATAAATCATCAAGGACAACTTTAAAAAAAACTCGTAATGTAAAAGAACTGAGAGGAATTTTTTCAAGATAATTTTTTAAAAAGTTTGTGCATTATCCAGACCAATAGAATATGTTTATTGAATGAAAGACAAATTATATTCTAAGAAATTTAGACTGGGTTCTTATGATCAGAAAACAGAATTCTGACATCATTTAGATTCTGAATGAGACATCTCCTTTTCTTGGTCCCCATAACATACCAACAAAATTTAACTTAGAAGAAATTTTCTAAGGGTGTTTTCCCCCTTTGTTGCTCTTTGATATTGTCCCATGGGATAAATACATATTATTAATAGTACATTTTTGCTACTGGATTCAGATTATGGATCACTAGTGCCCACACCACTAAAAGCCACTTCTTCTATGCTTGCACTCTGTTAATAGTTCCCTAGTTTGGAGTTGTAATTCTGTGCCACAGGCACTAACCACCATCTCTGAATCAGGCACTGACAGATATGAGAAAGGTAGGAACAAAATCTAAAACCTCATCTAGAGGAAAAACAGGCTTCCCAGAGTCATTATAACAAAGTAATAGCCCTCACCAACAATAAATAATATTTATTAAAAACAAAATCTATACCAGGATCTTTGTTGGACACTTTTCATACATTATTTCACTAAATGCTTTCTCTCACCCTGTAAGGTAAAAATTATTTCTCCTATTTTACAGAGGAGAAAACAGGCTCAAATTAAGCAGTTTGTTTTATGTCACACAGCGAGTAAATTAATTTAAATGGAGATTTTTCTGACCCCCAAACCTGAGTTCTTACTGCCCCTTACCTGAAACTAAATATCTCTTGGTGACCAAATACTGAGCTACAATCACTGGTGTTATAAGTCAGAGAAAAAAAGAACACAAAATGTAGATGGAAGAAACTTTAGATTCCTAGGGAGATAATTCAAGTTCTGGCTGTATTATTTAAAAAAGTCTTTAGAGCTCTGAATTCCTCATTTATAATCTGGGGACCTCAATTTTATGTATAGAACTTCTAGGGTAATATAAAATTAAAATGGGTTTGTGCATATTACTACAAATTTAGTGACTTACAGTAACACACACTGATTATCCTATAGGTCTATAGTTCAGAATTCTGAAATGTGTTTTCCTGGCCAAAAGGAAGGTGCCTGCAGGGCTCCACTTCTTCTCCAGGCTTCCAGGGAGAATCTGGTTCCTTGCCTTTCCTATTTCCTGGAAGATTTCCACTTTCCCTTCATCTTCAAGACAGCTTGCTAGATCTTTCTTGTATCTTCTCCCTCTAACATTGATTCTTCTTTTGCTTCTTGCTTGTGCTGTTAGAGACTCTTTTGATTTCACTGGTCCCTATCAGGTATTCCATGGAAATCCCCATATTTTTAAGTCAGCAGATCAACCATTCATATATGTGGGGTTTTTATTTAATTTTAATTGGCTATACATGACAATAGAATACATTTTGACACATCATACATAAATGGAGTATAATTCCTCATTCTTCTGTTTGTACGTGATGTAGAATCATACCAGTCCTGTAATCATACATGCGAATTAGGGTATTGATGTCTAATTTATTCTACTCTCATTCCTACCCCCATAATCCCTCCCCTTCCTTTCTCCCTTCTGCCTAATTCAAAATTCCTCTAGTCTTCCCTAGCCATACTCCCCTTATTGTGAATTAGCATCTGCATATCAGAGAAAACATTTGAAATTTAGTTTTGGGGGGACTGGCATATTTTACTTAGCATGATAGTCTAAATTTCATCCGTTTACTGACAAATGCCATAATTTCATTCTTATTAAGGTTGAGTAATATTCCATTGTGTATATATACCACATTTTCTTTATCCATTCATCTGTTGAAGGGCATCTAGATCAGTTCCATACCTTAGCTATTGTGAATTCAGCTGCTATGAAAATTGATGTAGCTGCATCACTATAGTATGCTGATTTTTAAGTCCTTTGGGTGCAAACTGAGGATTTGGCTGGGATTAGCATAGCGGCAAAATGTTCCATCCCCAATTCCAAAAAAAGATTTAAAAAAAAGAACCTACCATATATGTATATTTTTTAACTAAAATGGCATCCTACCAAATATATTGTTTTAACATTTGCACTTGTCAAGTGATTTTTGCCCCACAATAAATGGCTATCTCTACCTTATTCTCTGCTTTATGGTATTTTTCTAGTTGGAATATGCTGCAATTTATTAACCCATTACTTTCATGGTAAATTTTAAAATTTATGTCACTTTTGTTTTAATAAGCAAAGCTACAATAAGCATCTTTGTGCAGTCTTGGAAATGTATCTTTAAAAGCTATTTCTTAAAGTAGAACTGATGTGTAGCTTTAAAATATCATGTAAATTATTTAAAAACAGACAAAATGGAAATCTCATCAATGTACAAGAGCGGTGAAATTGTGTGCTCCCTCCCTCTCTCCTCTATCCATGTCCACAGCTTAATTGCTAAATTACTTCTCTAGCAATGATGCTACAAAAGGTTCCATATCTAGTCTGCTGCCAGGCTTATGAGTATTAAAAATTATTGTTGTTATGACTTGTCTTTCTTTGCTCAGCAGAGATATTAAACAACCTTCCATATGTTTACTGATCACTTAGTTTTGAGTTTTGGTAAATTATTCTTATTACTTGCCCATCATTCTATTGGATTGGTTGTTTTCATTATCAATGCAGAAGGACTCTTTATTGTACAGATTAATTCTGTGTGATCTGTGTTCCCTAAATATTTTCCCAATCTATCAATTTTTATTGAGTTAATTTCTGATGTATCTTGCAATACATATATTCTTATTTTATGTAGTCAACCGTGTCTTCTTTCTTATTGAGCTGCTGAGTTTTAAGTCCTCATTAAGAAGGTCTCTTGTGCACTTAGATTGCTCATGTAGATTTCTAATTGCTCATAAGATTTTATTTTGTTTATTTTTCATAATCCTTTCTGGAATTGATTTTTGCACATGACATAAAGATCCAAATATATTTTGTATGATTATATAGGCAATTATGCAAGTACTATTTATCAAATTTTGTATCATTAAACATCTAAATTAAACTACTACTTTTGTCATATATTAAAATTTAAAATATGCTGAGATCTACTTCTGAATTTTCTGTTTTGTTTTACTGATATACTTGTCTGTACCTCTATCAGAACTATAGTTAAGTGTGAATGGATTACTAGTATGTTCTCATACCCAATAAAAGGAACTTTTCAATCTCTTTTTGATGGTTTCCTTAGCTAATCTCAGACTTTTATCTTTCCATAAAATCTTTAAGATCAATTTTTATCCAATTAAAACAAAACAAAGCAACAAGAGAAAACACAAATAGATATCAGCATCCTCTTGGGAATACAAATGTACTTGCATAAAATTAATATATTTGTTTTAGGAAAGATACTTATTTTCCCCTTCTTTCTTAGCAAGATAACCATCAAACTTAAATTGGGATACCTGGAATAAAGTCAGCATTTAATAGACTTCTCTGCACATGTCTGAGTTGTGTGCCTAAGCTCTGGAAATGTTCTCATTATCCTCTGCAAGCATCTTGCCTGGATAAAGAGAAAAGGGTTTGAAAAAGTGGGACTCTTAACTTAGACCATGGGAATGGGTCTGGAGATAGGGACCTTTAAACTTATGTTTTATATTCATTTTTTCTTTTCCCCACTACTTTATTTAAAGTACACAATAGTAGAACGTACTTCAAATTTATACCACTCTATAATGACACAGAAGCTGTTGGACTCTGTCTATCCCCTATAAAATGGAAACACACTTTTCATCTGGATAAGGGACATCTGTTAAGAGGCACAATTGTGAACTTAATAAATATGTTCTCTCGATTCTTCTGTATCCCATTCCACATTTTTCTTTCTAAAAATTTCACTGGGAGGCTGACATATATGCAATATACCAATGAACATCTTTAACCTCTGGTTTCCTGTTAGGTTTACTCTCTGGTGGACACCATCAGGAGATTAGAGGTGTAGAGAACCAGGATTTATCAGGAGGAGCTCACTCTAACAGCCTGGGCTATTACTCTATTCCCACACTGGAGAAAGGATATCCCATAATGGTGTAGATCACCAAGTCCTCTGCTAAAGGGATTAGCTCTTTGATGTCCCTCAACTGTGGTGAAACTAGGACTTATGTAGATGAGACACCATCCACCCTTAATAGCTTTTCTGAGCCTTGAGTATGTGAGATTTGTCTTCTGTTGTTCTTCACTGCTTTACCTGTAAGTAATAAGCCTGCTCCATGTAACTCCTGGACACAGACAAGTTGTTAACCAGTGCATGGTGAGCCTGTTCTCAATCATAAAGCTTAAAAACCACCCATTTATTAGTTCCCGGTTCTGTAGAAGGGTTCAGCATAACTGGGTCTTCTGCTCAGGGTCTAACAAAGTTGAAATCAAGGTGTCAACCAGCTGTACTCTTATCCAGAGCTTAGAGACCTTTTAGAATCTCATTCAGCATTTTGCGTGTTGAAAGAGTTTAAATTCTTCTGGGTATATGTGGACTAAGGTCTCTGCTTCCTTGCTGGTAGTTTTCTGATCTGGGCACATTGCCCTTTCACAACATGGCAACCTAACTTCATCAAAGCCAGGAGGCTCTCTCTCCCTGGTCTCATATCACCTTTACCATATAGTGTGACCCAATCAATGAGCGATGTTCTATCATAGCAACAAATCCTGCCCACGTTGAAGGGAGGCAAGTACACAGGGTATGTATTCCAGGGATGAGGATCTTGATGAGTCATTTAGGATTCTGCTTACCACAGTCGTGGAGAGGGTTTATGGGTATCCAACTGCTTTAGAAATAC
The DNA here is from genome assembly GCF_001458135.2 of Marmota marmota marmota. Taxonomy (NCBI): domain Eukaryota; kingdom Metazoa; phylum Chordata; class Mammalia; order Rodentia; family Sciuridae; genus Marmota; species Marmota marmota. The sequence goes on from NW_026000223.1 coordinate 4,008,753, forward strand.
CTTCATTGACTTTGCTATTTTCTTCTTTACTGTCCCCTCATATGTGAGATTCCCATGCTTCTGTTTCTCAGCCATATAGCAGTTCTTTATTTTTTTTCTTTTTTTTTTAAATAAATCTTATTGTTGGTTGTTCGAAACATTACATAGTTCTTGATATATCATATTTCACTTTTTGATTCAAGTGGGTTATGAACTCCCATTTTTACCCCGTATACAGATTGCAGAATCACATCGGTTACACATCCACTGATTTACATATTGCCATACTAGTGTCTGTTGTATTCTGCTGCCTTTCCTATCATCTACTATCCCCCCTCCCCTCCCCTCCC
>NW_026000223.1:4009811-4018778 GCF_001458135.2 Marmota marmota marmota
AAGGGGAACAAATGAATGCAGAGAGAGGGGAAGAGAGAGAAGGAGGGGAGGGGAGGGGAGGGGATGGGGGATAGTAGAGGATAGGAAAGGCAGCAGAACACAACAGACACTAGTATGGCAATATGTAAATCAATGGATGTGTAACTGATGTGATTCTGCAATCTGTATATGGGGTAAAAATGGGAGCTCATAACCCACTTGAATCAAAGGGTGAAATATGATATATCAAGAACTACGTAATGTTTTGAATAACCAACAATAAAAAATTAAAAAAAAAAAGAAATACTTTGTCTTCATTATCTGATGTTCTATCTTCTAAGTGTTCTACTCTGCTGGTAGTATTCTCATTTGAGTTTTTAAGTTGGTTTATTGCTTTCTGCATTTCTAGGATTTCTGTTTGTTTTTTGTAACCTCTATCTCCCTCTATAGTTGATCCTTTGCTTCTTGGATTTGTTTATGTAATTCATTGTTGAAGTGATCTTTCATTGTCTGATTTTGCTGTCTGATGTCTTCCTTGAGACTCCAGATCATCTGAAGCATGTAAATCCTGAATTCTTTATCTGACATTCCATCTGCTGCAGCTATTACCTCTTCTAAAGTTGAGTTGAACTGCATTGCTTGTGGTCCTTTCTTTCCTTGTCTTTTCATACTGCTCGCATTTCTTTCTGCTTGATGAAATTGTTGTGTTATTGAATTTCCCCCCTATATATTTATATTGCTCTTGTATAGTTGCAAAGTCTCCCTTGCAGGGGTCGGCGGCGGCTGTGCTCCTCCTCCAATTGGGGTGATCTGTGTATCACTCAGGTGGGCCGCTGGGCCCTTTCTCCAGTTCGCGTGGTCTGCCTCCCTTGCGGGCAATGGCTGTGCCCCTCCTCCAATTGGGGTGATCTTTCAACTAGGCCTGTGGGCCGCTGGGCCCCTTCTCTGGGACGCACAGTCTGCCTACCTTGGGGGCGGCAGCTGGGCCCTTCCTCCAATTGGGATGATGTGTCTACCACGCTGACGGGCCGCTGGGCCTGTTCTGCCAGTCAGTCGCAGGTCTTGGCAGTTCTTTAATATCAAGTGAAGAGTTGATAGTTTTTCTCAACTGTTGGCTCAGATTCAGCTTTCTTGGATCTGATAACACTTAGTGATCTCATTTCTCCCCACTTGAGTTCTCTAACATCCTGCCTGGAGGTAGGGTGAGAAGAAGAAGAATTTAAACCCGATTGTGACTTTTCTAGAGGTGTTTGGGGAATGAGAGCTGGAGGCTTAGTTATTAAATATACAGACTATAATTTAATTGTTATATCAGGACATCCCTCACCTTAACTGTCTTTTGATTCTAACTCCCAGTCTGAAAGTCTCTTTGGTTTGTTTATTTTTTTCCCCAAAAAACCAACCCTCTGTTGCCTAAGATGTGTTGGGAAACTGGGATTTTTACCTGCTCTCCTATAGTTAGCCAGGCTATCCTTTATTTGACTCCCCCTTCAATGTTCCCAATGTCTGTAGTTTCTCAGATTTGGGTTAAATCTGTGAGAAAAAAAAATCTCCTTATTTATCTTCTAATTTATAATCTCCTGTCTTGATAGCTCATTTACTATCTGTTCCTAACAGCTTTCCATTTTCATTAATCATGCTTTTATAGGCTCACAGATGTATTCTAGTTAACTGAATATGGCATTTTTACTTCTGTGTCTGTTGTGATTGTTGTTGGAGGATCAGTGATTTGTAGGTAGAAGAGAGGACACACCTATCTTTATTCTACCATGAAAACCAAAGCTCAGTGTTATGATAATGACTACTGTCATTATTTTATAATAAACATATTGGCCATTGTATCTGCTTTGATTTTGGATTTTGTTGTTGTTTGTTTTGTTTTGCTGTGGAAAGAAAGCTTAAGCCGACAGTCTCCCAAGGAATAAGAGTTAACAACTTGTCTCACAAGGCCAGGTGAAATAATTTGCATAGATTTCCTCTGTTGGTTTGTTACTCTACCTGCCTTCTAACAAAACCCACCCTGTTAAGTTGGTGAAGGCCCATGGAGTTGTTGGAGTAATGATAAGATGAATTTCTGTCTCCAAATAATTCCTATCAACAATGGATCTGCTGGCTGCATTTGTTTTGTCCAAAGTTATCCTTTTCTTTTCCTTTTTTAAAATTGAACTTTAAGCAATAAACACAGGGTTCTGAGGTTTGAATCTTAACTAATATGATATTTTGGGGGAAGAATTCTCACTAAAAATTCCAAAGTGAACTAGATATTTTTGATAATCTAATATAAATCCATTCTTAGGGAGCTATTTAGCTGATTGAAAGAATAATAAAATATTTCTACTCATTGAAAGGAGTATTTAGTCTCCTGGCTATCACACTGTGAGAGATGCTTAGATGGGAAAGTCACAGTAGACCACAAGGAACTCACAGGTGGCATTATTAGCCAAGATTCATGGGTTATTATTTGTTTTTGTTGTAGAGGTAGAAAAATTTGCAATGAGGTTTTGGGCTAGCCACACTGGATCTCAGATGTGGCTATATACTGAGGGGAAAAACATAGGGATCCTATACACATGCAAACATGTAGGCACACACCTTTTCCTCAAATCTCCCCAAAGCAATTAAAGCAGAACCTGGGAGGAAGGCTTGTGCTCTGGGATTTTATAGCACTTCTCAGATAGTTCTAATGTATAGTTTAGTGTTGAGAATCACTTAGCTACAGTTACAGGTAACTTTGGAAGAGGAGGTATGTGAAAGGAATCATAGTTACATTTTTCTTTGTGTCTTGGTGTCCTACTTTATAATTTCCAAGAAAGCCATTGAGAAAAACCTCAAAACCTTTTCTTTGCTCAGTAATCCCCCTCTAGGTATGGGAGAGGAAGATGATACTTTCTTTAAATCTCAGTATTCCACATAGAGAATAAAGTTCTCTGCTTAAGAGCTGAGGCACTATCAATTAACATTAGGGGAATGCTCTCTGTTTCCAAAGATAGAGTTTCTTCCCCTACCCTTTCACTTTAATCAAACCACCCATTGTCACTCTGTCAGTTTAGTCACTGACTTCTTTTTGAAGGGTCTGCTGCTGGGAAATTAGTTGCCAGGGTCACTGAACCCCTGTGAGCAGCCTCACCTCTAATGCCAGCGAGTGCTCATTCTCAATTCAAAAGCTTGTCTGCTCAGACCTCTGCTGCAAACCCTAGGATGTAGTCAACCTGCAAAAACATTGCTTGAAAAGGAAGTTATGAGGGCTTGACCAACTCCTGTGAAAGTATTGAGTTCAGCTCTAATTTTTAATCATGTTTAAAGATGAGATCTCTTCTTTTTATTCCTTATAATAAAACCTATCTTTCATTCTGGAAGGCAAATCAAGGCAAAAACTAAAGAGAGTGCCATCATCTCCTTTGACAGATTATGTGAAACATGGACATATTTCAGAATCATAGTTATAATAATGAATATTATTTTTTATTAGTGTGAATTGATTCTAAGGAACAAGTTCTCTCTTCTGTTTTCAAAGATTAAAAAGGTTAGTAACAAGATTCTATCTCACTCAGAACTAGCTTCTCTATCAGTGTTCTTTTTCCTGACATAAGCAGGTTTTAACCTCTTAAGACTTCAGTAGTTTGGCATAAACTGATCTCTGGATTCCATTCTATTTCACAAATCAGTGAACAAAGTGCTCTTCCTGAAAAATTATTACAAACTCTTCATTACCTATGACAATGAAGGAAACTAGAAGAACCAGATGGAGTTCTGAATCCCAAATGGATTTTCAGCATCAGAATAGGCAGGGGGAAAAAACAAAGGCGACTGTGTTTGACTTGCAAATTTGTTATGAAATAAATATGGAATGCTTCAATGCTGGTTTAACCAGCCCTACTTCTCTGAAATAATATTGCAAATTTATTTAGCTATTTTCCTCCTTGAAGATTCTCAAACATTCTATAAATTATGGGTAGAGATTTTCCCTGGAGAAAGAGGGATAAGGCAGAGGAGAAGGGTAGCAAACATTGTCAGTTCTTCAATGATCTTAGAAACTATTTGAATTCAGAACAGTGACAGCACATCTTCTTCTAATGTGCCTATTAGGCAATTTCCCAGGTTTAATAGTTGAATATTTGGCATTGGAATATCGAGCCACCATATAATAAAGACTATATTTGAAATTTCTTTATAAAAAAAGGAGAGAAAAAGAGCCTTTAAAGCCATGTACTTACATTATCACAGAAAAGGAGTCACTTTATTTAAAAGCAATTACTAATTAAATTTTCTAAAGAGTTAAATTGATAAAGAGTTCTGAAAACATTTTGGCACATTTTTCTATTTCCATGGGGTTAGAAAGGCATCTTTCAGATAGTAAACACATTTACTGCAGATTTTCCTGAGTTGCCTCTCTTTTGCTCTTTTGTTAATTAGGAATCTAAGGGGAAAACACAAATTGCTTTTTTATAATGTCTGTTGGTCCACATTTACAAACCTTCTGTCAGTGGGACTCAGGACTGTTAGCTTTTTTTGTTACTGTGAAGTAAATACTTGCTTGACAAGAACAATATAAAGGAGAAAAGTTTACTTTGGTGCTCATAATTTCAGAGATCTTAGTTAATGGTCATCTGATTTGGCTCACAATTTCAGAGGTCTTAGTTCATGGTCATCTGGTTACATTGCATTGGGCCTGAGGTATGGCAGAACATCAAGATGGGAGGGTGTGGCAGCTGGCAAGTAGAGACAGAGACACTAAGACAGAGGCTGGGGAGAATATAAACCCTTCCAGGGTGTATCCACAGTGACCCATCTCCTCCACCTAGGTCATACCTCTTAGTAGTCCATTCAGTTATCAAATGGATTAATCCAATGATCAGGTCAGAGAGAGCCCCCATTGCCTAAAATTCCCAGCTCTGAACCTTGTTGCATTGACGATCATGCTTCCAACACATCAGATTTTGAAGATATTTCAGATCCAATCATAACTTTCCACCTCTGGGCGAAACCAAATCTTATAAAAACATGGGCGAAAACCTCATGTTCATCTCACCATGCAAACTGCATTCAGTACAAGAGTCCCCACAATCTTAACAGTTCCAGATTTTCTCAAAAGTCCAAGTCCATAGTCTCCTTTGAGACAACACAAACCATTAGCTATAAACTCCTGTAAAAATGAAAATCAAGATATATACATCTTTGGCTGGGATTGTGGCTCAGTGGTAGAGCACTTGTCTAGCACGGATGGGACCCGGGTTCAATTCTCAGCACCACATAAAAATAAAGGCATTATGTTGTGTCCATCTATAAAAAAGATTCTCTCTCTCTCTCTCTCTCTCTCTCTCTCTTTCCTTAAAAAAAGATATATACATCTAATATACAATGTTATAGAGTAAGCATTTCCATTCCAAAAAGGAGGAATAAGAGCCTAGGAAGAAGGGATGCATCCTAAACAAGACAACAATCCAGATGGGCAAATATTAGTCCTGTCACTTCCTGTACAGCATCCAAGGCATGTAGTGGTGAGATGTGGACCCCAAATAGCCTGAGCAATGTCATCCCTATGTCCTTGCTGTTTATAGCCAATATGGCCTTTCTCTTTGGCTGGCTTTGTTTGAAACCTGTAGTTTTCCTCAATAGATGGTCCACGTTCCTAGCATCTTCCTGGAGTCTCCCTCCCAACTTCAACTTTGCTCTCATAGCTTCATGCTGTCACCCTTTCAGACACAGCTTGCAGGGAATCTAACCATGCTATACTTTGCTGGCCTCATAGACCTTCCTTGGAAATCTCAGTGGAAGTCTCCATTGTTGCCTAACTCCGGCATCCTGCATTCCTGCAGAACTAGCCCCACATGGATGGCACAAAGTCTGCTGCCATCTTGAGCAGTAGCCAGGGCCCCAAGTTCCATGGCCACACTGGATTCTGAGCACCTGTGCAGCTGAGCACTGTGAACCAAATCCTATAAAAACAACTTTCTAGGTGGTCCAAGGCTCTATTCTAAAAGAAGTGCTTTTCAAACATGTTTTCCTTTTACTCCCTTAAGCCTCTCATGGGTGGGGTCTGACTGATTCCAATGTTTCCTGAAGGTATCTTTCCTACAGTCTCTCTGTACAGAGTACTTGGTTTCTCTTTAATGGTGCCAATCAGCAATAGCACCTTTCTTGATTCTAATTTTCCATGTACTTTTCTGACAAATTACAATGTTTAAAAATCTTTCCTCTTTGATTTCAACTTCTAGTTATCATAGTAATCATAGCTAAAATCTGGCTAAAAGTGGCCAGCAATACCCGTGTCATGACCTAAATATTGTGCTACCTTGAAATTTCATCTACCAGATTAACTAGTCCATCACCATTACATTCAACTTCATAGAAAATCTCAGCACATGGACAAAATGGAGACAAGTTCTTTGCAGGAATGTAACATGCATGGCCTCTAGTCTAAATCCCAACTGAGTCCTCATTTCCATCTGAAACCTCCTGTGTTAGTCAGCTTTTTTCATTTCTGTGACCAAAATATTCTACAAAAACAACTCAGAGGAGGAAAAACTAATTTGGACTCATGGTTTTAGAAGTTGAGTTCCTGTTTGGCTAACTCATTGCCCTGGGCCCAAGGTGAGGCAGAACATCATGACAGAAGGATGTAGCAGAGGAAAGCATCTTAGGACATGGCAACCAGGAACTAGAAGACAGCTTGAGTGCAAGGATCCAGGGACAGTATAATCCCCAAAGGCACACCCCCAGTGAACTACTTCCTCCAGTTGTGCCTTGCCTACAGTCAAAATTAATCCATTCAGATTATTATCCATCAAATGGATTAATGCACTTATCAGGTTACAGCTCTCATTATCTAATTACTTCACTTTTGAGCATCCTGCATTGTCTCAGGGGGAAAAAAAGAAGAAATAACATTTATTCAGACTATGTAATAGAGTAAAATTTTAAAATAATTTAGTAACAGTGAATTATGTATTTTTATTGAAAAGAACTCTGGAGTTCAAAAAGTCTGACTTACTCGTCTAGGTAAGCTATCTGGTGATAGTAACAATATATAATCAGTTCTTTGTGAATAAAATTAAGTGCATTTGAAGAAGAGAAAGTAGAAAGAGGAAGAAGAGGTGAGAGGAGAAAAGGGAGTAAGAGGGAGACAAAGATTGGTATTGCCAACATTTTTCTTCATATTCTGTGCTATGCAAAATATCAAATGCAAAATGACATACTTGCAATGTTTCTTTTTTTTTTTTGAACACTTTTTCCAAGTTTGGCAACTATGATCTTCCAAATGCAATTCTAAACATTTCCAAAGTAATAGAACAAATGTTTATGTCACTATGCAGACCTTAGAAGTCTATCAATCTAAAGTTACTGGAGTAACCTCTGTACCAAAATCGTGACCTACAAACACTGATCATACAACAGGGAAGAGCTTGTTCAATCATTAGCAAACAGTGGTGCTTCTATGTAAATAAAACAGGAGAAGTAATGTCCAATCTACAGTGTATAAAAGCACAAGTCAACATTCTACATCAAATAAATGAGGCACAATCATTTAATTGCACTGATCTGTTTCAGGAGTGGGAGACTATCTCTGTGGAACATGGAACTATGTGTTCCCTTCATTCTTTTCTGCTTATTCAACCTTGTTCTAATCTGTTCTTGTCTTTCATAGATCACTTAACTCCCAATCTTTAACCCGACTCCTCTCTCCACAGCAATGGAGCCAGCTCCTTGTCTATGAAACTTCATGTCCATTTTCAGATGGGACAGTGAAGGGCCTAACAACACTTGGGAATGGCAGAACAACTACTTAGTCCATCTGAACAAACAGCAGCTGCAGGAAAAAAAGCCTTATCTAAGCTTCCCTTTGATGTGTATTTCAGGCCTCTCTGAGAATTCAGCTGCTCTAGCCCCTTCCAAGGGACCATCCTGTGAGGAAACTGAATGTGGGAACTTCTGGGGGAATTTAAATAAATAAATAAGCCTTATCTGACCCTTCCATACTTTCCATCTGAAGCCTTAACACACACACCCTATAAATGGTAATTCAGAAAAATACCATGCACAGTGCTCTCACATGCATGTACACTAATTCTCTTTCTTATTAATCTATTAATCGATTTTCAGAACCCCACACTGGAACCTAAGTTAGTAGAAGAAAACTTTTCCTCCCAGCAACACTGTCTAGAATTTTCTGGATAGACAAGAGAGTGTGTTCAAGTAGATAATGCAATTTGTTTTTTTTTGTTTTTTTGCTCTTTATGCCATTTCTTTCTTTTTTTTATTTTGACTGTTGGTTGTTCAAAACATTACATAGTTCTTGACATATCATATTTCACACTTTGATTCAAGTGGGTTATGAACTCCCATTTTTACCCCGTATACAGATTGCAGCATCACATCGGTTACACATCCACTATTTTACATATTGCTATACTAGTGTTTGTTGTATTCTGCTGCCTTTCCTATCCTCTACTATCCCCCATCCCCTCCCCTCCCCTCCCATCTTCTCTCTCTACCCCATCTACTGTAATTCATTTCTCCCCCTTGTTTTTTTTTCCCTTTCCCCTCACTTCCTCTTGTATGTAATTCTGTATAACCATGAGGGTCTCCTTCCATTTCCATGCAATTTCCCTTCTCTTTCCTTTTCCCTCCCACCTCTCACCCCTGTTTAATGTTAATCTTCTTCTCATGCTCTTCTTCCCTACTCTGTTCTTAGTTACTCTCCTTATATCAAAGAAAACATTTGACCTTTGTTTTTTAGGGATTGGCCAGCTTCACTTAGCATAATCTGTTCTAATGCCATCCATTTCCCTGCAAATTCTATGATTTTGTCATTTTTTAATGCAGAGTAATACTCCATTGTGTATAAATGCCACATTTTTTTATCCATTCGTCTATTGAAGGGCATCTAGGTTGGTTCCACAGTCTTGCTATTGTGAATTGTGCTGCTATGAACATCGATGTAGCAGTGTCCCTGTAGCATGCTCTTTTTAGGTCTTTAGGGAATAGACC
>NW_026000223.1:4019596-4044976 GCF_001458135.2 Marmota marmota marmota
ATTTCTACAAGAAATGCCATTGGGATTTTGATTGGCATTGCATTAAACCTATAGAGAACTTTTGGTAATATCGCCATTTTGATGATGTTAGTTCTGCCTAAAAAAATATGGAACACTTCACGAATTTGCGTGTCATCCTTGCCCAGGGGCCATGCTAATCTTCTCTGTATTGTTCCAATTTTAGTATATGTGCTGCCGAAGCGAGCACCATACTTGCAATGTTTCTATGCAATAGTAGTGAAGGGAAACAATCCCAGGATCTATGTTGATTACATGTGATGCAATGTGCACATTTGTATTGCATCTAGCAGAGGGGATACATGTGAATCATGAGGGCAAGACAAAACAAAATATAACATGACAAATAGCTAGCAATATTTTCTTTACCTTTCTATCTCAATCTCTTCTTACCAACATGTGAAACAAAAGAAACAGTTGTAGATTGTATTTCAGGGCTGATGAAGATACAATGATTGGTTGAATTCTATCATTTAGTGGCTTGAGTTTTCCCAAAGCTACACTTAGATATTGTACTACTGCTCAGAAATACACTATTTAGGAGTAATTCTGAGGATAAACTTGGGAGAACATATTCCAAGTGTATGGTTTGCCAGCTTTTGGTCATATGGTGCAAAGATCTCCAAAATAGAGCAGGATTTCCTTTTTCTTTATACATATGTGGTATTCAATACCTGGGAAACATCAGTAACATGAAAACCACTGGACAGGCTTTCCCAAGGTGGTGTATATGTGCTTCTGGAAGTGTAGGCAGTGTAGATGATTGTTTCTGAGTGGTATCATATATGTATATATATTAAATCAAGAATAGTTCATTATTTTAATAAATAATAAATATGCCTCTGACTTAAAAAATAATATTATGTCATAAATCAAGGTCAGGTTCATTTAAGTATTGAAAGTATGTGAGCTGATGATAAATATGAATTGTGTGTAGGTGATGTCCAGGTTTGAAATAAAATGTATGAAAGTAGTACATTAATGAAATTTGGAAGGAAAAAAAAAGCAACTAAGCAATAAGCTACTAGGCATAGGTAATTTGAGGGTTCTTTTCTTGTGTCATATTTATAATACTTATTCTATAGAATTTAGTGCATGGTAGATGCTCAATAATTTTCGAATAAATTAATACTAAAGAAAATTTTAAAAGTCAAATTTGCCTCTTTTACAAGTTTGGAAAAATTTCTCTTTCTGAATTGCCAAGCATTAATCTATTAAAAATGATAATTATAGCCCTTAAATATCTCAGAGCTATTTTAAGATACAAATATAATAATACAAATAAAAGCATTTTATAAACTACTGAATATACAAAATCAGGATAATTTTATATTGTTTTTAATGTCCATGTAATACATTAGCAATCTAGCTAAGTGAGTTAGCATTTATATTAGTGTTGGAGACCATTCATATGTCATGAAAAAGTTCAGTATTCCTAGGGCATGTTAGACCTTTTAACTATGTGCTACAGGAAGTGAAGATATGCTATAAAGCTTTGTTCTTCATACTGTGGTCTGCTGAGCAGTGCCAGTCTCTGGTGTTTTATCACATTATAAGTAGTTTTACAGTTTCTGAGAAAAAAAGAAGTTAAGTAACTAGCCTACATGCATCTTGCAACTATGAAATATATGATGAGCTATGAGCATTAGACGAAGTCCTACAAAGCTCAAAATGAGTGTTATCATAAAAGTTAGTAGGTGCCCAGGTACTGCCAAGGGTGGCCCAAACTGTTAGCCTTGGTGTGACAGATTAAAGATGACCACAAACTCTTTGTCATTCTTCTCAGTTCCCTTAACCATGAAAAAGGAATGGCCTTATAAAATACTTATTGAATACTTGGACTAAAATAGCGTGGAGGAAGTGACTACCAGCCAGTTTCTAGGTCAGGTTTTAAGAGCCTATCAACTTCTATATTTCATCTCTAAGAACACTGCCTCTGGGAGTCCGGAACCACCCACTGTGTAACAAGACCCTGGTTTCCCTGCCATAGCCACATTAGAGCAGCCACCCCATTGATAAGCATACTAAATAGAGAGTCCCTGCAGAGTCCAGCATTCCTACCATCCTTATTGAGTCTCCACTGGAGAGTGAAGTTGCCTTGGATCTTCTAGAGGAGCTTTCTGCGAGTTGAGCGCTGGGGGGACTCGACTCGTTAACATTACACAGAACTGAAGAGTTCTCCAGCCCTCCTTGACTTCTAACCCACAAAACAGGGAAATAGAATTAAGAGGTTGTTGTATGATTTATTGGAGGTAGTTTGTTATGTGATAATGAATAGCTAGACCACTCCACTCGCAGACTGAGAGATTTTTTGTTTATCTCAACCAAATTATGTCCATATAATTTGAGTGTTATGTACTTTTGCTAAGAGTTCCTTTTCGCCACTTTTGTGTTTCTTACATCCTTGATTCATACACATTGGTCAAAGCATGTATAAAGGTAGTAAAATAGTAATTTTATTGGAAACATTATAACTGAAAAATATCATTAATATGGATTTTGAAGAAAATTCCAGAGCAGACATGGGGTGTAATTTTTTAAGTACCAAGACAAATGAATCTGTGAATGTGATATTTAATGGGAAAATAGGTGAAATTGTAAGTACATAAGCAAATATTTAAAGATTCTGACTGGCATATTCACTGTTAAGAAATGTTTTCAGATGGTAGCATAAAATTTACAATTTTTCATCTATTTATGAATTAAAGAAAACTCTCCAGTAATCCAAGTTAGTTTTTCTTTAACAGATGAAAAACAGTGCTTTCAAGTAAAAATCGATGCCACTATGGTATCATTCAAAATTTTTTTTTTACTAACTGAAATTTAACCCACATCGAAACAGAGAAGCTTATAATATCAGCTGAAAGGTTACTAACAAACATGCTTTGGACCTTATCTCTAAAATATTATTGCAAATGACAATGATAGACATTACCTAATAGTATTATCATATAGTGTAGAATCCAGTTACTAATGTGTGCATGTCTGTAGCTAGAACAGAAAGCTGGGTTTGTATTTGGATGTAATATCTAAAGTGCAAGATGATTTGCTATGATGCTTTGAGTGATAAGTATGCAAAAGAGAGAGCCAACAACTTTGTCCTTTTAATCACTGATAGCACAAGCTACAAGGGAAAATATTTTTGGTTTATTTTATGATTGTTTTACAATTCATAATGGGAATTAGTACCCATCCAACAAGCCTAACACTTAGTGTGCATATTGTATACCTGCTGTGAATGGTGTGCAATGTGCAGGAATAAACACTTCTTTACTCACCTCAAGGTGTGATGGTCAATCATACAATTTCTGATGTACATTTAGGGTGAACTCAAACACCAAGCATTGGGAATAGGTTGAATTCTTAGCTATTAAGAGTTAAGGCTTTCATCATGTCATTCAAAGAAATATTTCATAGTTTTGACACATTGACTGTCTAGGGAATAATGGCTACATATGAATTAAAAATTAAGAGATGATGGAAAATATATATTAAATCTTATATTCAATAAAGAATAGTTTTATTATTTCAGCAGCTGGAGCAGGTGGCAATATTTGGCAGATCTCAAATTATCTAAGTGATAATTTACAGGGAAAATACAACAAATTTTTAACTTTGAGACAATATAAGAATATAAGAAAACTTTACAGGCATTGTTGCAGCATCCTGTAATCCCAGCAACTCAGGAGACTAATGCAGGAAGACCCCAGTTTGAGGCCAGCTGTCTCAAAGTATAAAAGTAAGTACATAAATAAATAGCTCATTGGTAGAGCACCTCTGCGTTCAATCCCCAGTACCAAAACTAAACAAAGTAAAACAAACAAACAAATATAAGAAGACTGAATAATTGTGGAAGCAACTGAGTTAATTTTATCTTGATAGTTTTATTTAGTCAATACAGAAAAATATGTAATCCATGATATAGTAAAGACGTCTTTTTTCAATTTTGTCCCAATTGACTCACTCACAGTTTGTAAGCAAATGCTTGTGGTATTGCCATGCAACTGGGTACTGAAAATAGACTATGTGGAGAAACTCTTTCAAATTCAAGAACTATTTCAAAACAAATATTCAGAATTATCTCTCAGAGATACCAAAACCTTGCTTCCATTCTAATGTTCCATAATTATGCTTTTTTTCTTATTTTGTAAAAATATAGTAAGAACAGAAACTAGATTTGTTATCTGACCAAGTATCATCTGTTCATTATTGAGTTAGGTATTGTACAGATCATTTGGTGAAAGTTTGTAAACAATACCATGCTTTCAGTGAAACAGAATAAAAAATTTACTCATTTAAAATGCTGTATTCTCTTTATGATAAGTAGGTTTATTTATATTTGGGGAAAGGTAAAATATAAGACTCATCAGGTCACTAGCCAGCAAAGACTGAGTTGGGAGAAGTTCATATGTGAAAAAGCAGTATGAAGAATTTTGGGGAGTGTTGAAAAGTGTTGTACATCCTGTCTGTGATGGTTATAAAGATCTGCAAGAGTGTGAAAACTCATGGAACTACATGCCCCAAATGGGTGCATATTGTTCTTTATAAATTAAAAAAAAGATAATCTATTTTAAAGTGATACAAAATTAGATATTCAGATCTGCACTAAAATCTCATATTTGAAATATAGAGAAACATTTTTCCTTGTTTTACAGAATATTTTAAAAAATGAGTCAATCTTTATTCAGATCACTGTGAAGTCTAGAGTTGGGTAAAAGGGAATAAGAAAGACATTAGAAACAATAAAAACAAAGCTCAGTCATGTAGCAGATAGAAGAATTGGGTGATATGTCTGTATTCCTAATGCCAAATATAGCAAAGTTCTCAGCACTGATGCACCAGGTGAAAATGAACACATCTGGATTAAACAACAGCATGCTCACAGACAGAAACCAAGAGGCAACCAATAAAATATTCTGTTATTATACCCAGGTCCTTACATTAAAGTTGGCTAATGTTTCTTCCTGGAATCACATTTTCTATAGTATATTCTGTTTAAGGTATTTAACTTCCTTAGATTGAAAAAGTAACTAAATAATAAAATACTCTTTGTTAATTATTCTTCTCTCATTACTCTTCTCATCAAAAAGTGTTTATTTAAAAAAATGCATCAGATACTAAAGCATTTGGTCAGATCTTTGAATTACTTCTCTTGAAACTGAGCTCAAAGCAGCCTTTTCAAGGAACTTAACAATTTCCAAAGTAAAAAAAGGGGGGGCTCTGAGTAGATCAGGAGATTAAGAATCCTAAAGTTTGGATTCCAAACCTAGTTTTCATTTAAGGGATGACCTTGGATGACAATGATTATGTGATGATCACAGCACTGATCATTTCTTAGTCCCAGATCCAAGAAGGCTATGACTGGGCTTAAAGATACTGGACCTGAAAATAATGGACTCTGCTCAGTTCAATGCACAAGATTATTAAGCATCAAAAAGATATGGGTTCTGGAAATGGAGAGCTGTGATGATCACACAACTTTGTAAATGTACCCAATGCCACCGAATCATACACTTTAAAATGGCTCAAATGGTAAATTTTATGTTGTATGTATTTTACTACAATAATTTTGAAAAGACACGAGAATAAAATAGACAAACAGTACATCTAAACCAACCTGTTTTCCAGACATCCCCCTGCAATTTTTTTTCCTTAATGAGAATTCACTCAGGGTGGAACTAAAGCCATGGTCAGCGAGCTGTTTTGGCGTGAGGAATCTGCCACGTGTAAGAAGCCCTTCTAAAAACGTCCTGCCTCTTATTCCTCCATCTGCTTAAGAGCCATATCAATGTCCAAACACAATTTTAACAGATAAAACACTAAAATTGCCATTAAGAAAGCCATGTGGCCCAGGCCTAAATTCCTGGTAAACATCGCCTGGAAATCCCTGCTGTGCCAATACTGTGCACTCTCTTTTTCCATTTCTGTGCTGTATAATAAGAAACCTCATTTTGCTTACATCTATGTTGCAAGACCTTGGGATGTTCATTTATTTTTACAGAAGTTTATCTATAATCAGGCCTGGTAGATACCCACAATCAAATACATTAATCACAATAGTATTAATTTCTTTTTCCTGGTATTTTCTTCAACGTGAAGGGAACTTCATTGTAACTGGAAGTCTTTCATTATCTCTTCACCCTATTCTTTCCAAGAGAAGTATCTTAATCAGCTTATTGTAGTTGGAAAGATAAATGAAGTATGCATACTGCAGTTTCTGGCTCACTCCTTTCTCTTAGAAGCAGCTTTCCCCACATAGATTATGCATTGTCTTCTGCTTCTGTTTCAGACCAGATAAGTCCCTCTAGTTTCAGGTTTATTTCTATGAAACAGAGTGGGCTTTTTTCCTCTCTCAATCCACCCCTCCCAACTCCATTTGCTTTATTTCCTAGTTTGTTTTGAGCTTAGGTAGACAAGAGGGATGCTACTTGTTGAGTTTACAAAAACAAACCAACATCTGCTATATGGATTGATGAGTTTGAAAGAGAAACAGTGAGTAAAATGCAGAGGACTAGAATATATGAAAAGTGATAGAAGTTTCTTGCATTCCTAGAGCAAGTAAGTGAGTTTTGGAGATGTTCCATTAAATCAAATTTAATAATTAGTAGGCAATGAATAGGACTTGCTCTTCTTGAATAAATTGAACAGGCATCAGGAAAAGCATCGGCTTCAATAAGGATGATGGTCTTAGTAAAATGTTGGGCCATACTGAACTGTGAGTGTATTAGTTAGATCCTCATTATTGTAACAAAATACCTAAGGCAGGCTACTTAGGAAGAAAAGAGGTTCATTAAATTTTGGAGGCTTAAAGTTCAAGTCTGGGCATCCTCATTGTTTTGGCCACTGGGGAAAGCAGTGGGTGACATCACATTTTGGCAAGAGTGCATGTAGAAGCAAGTAGTCATCTTGAATCAGGAAGCAGAGAGCGGAGGGATGGGCCAGTTTTCTCCATTATAAAAAACTCTCTTACAAGAACTATCAAGGAGTTGTGGGAAAACTACCTTAATCTCTATCAAGAGCAGTGTCCCCAATGACAATGGCCTCTCTAGTCATCACCTATTAAGAGTTCAAGCTAATAGCACCTTCATGGTGACAAAGCTTCCAACACATGGACTCTTGGGACACCTTCAATCCACATCCAAACCACAGAAGTGAGCAAGCCTCAGCAAGGGATTAGCCTTCAACAAAGATTGTTAAGTGCATGCCTCAGCAAAAAGGCAGGCTGCAGGCGGTGGGGGGCATTATTCAAACACCAACTGGCCTGACTGTCAGCAGAGGCCTGGTCATTGACATGTGATGAGTTGGGTGTTCTAGCAAAATTCTATGGGAGATGGGATGACCATCTCTTTGCTCTGCACAGAGGCTTTAGAATGTGGGCTTACATACACAAGTCTTGAGTTAGTCAGAAAAGAAATCTTTGCTGGCCTTTTTAACTTTGAAGGAGGGAAAATGTTTGTTACTTTTAATCTATAAATCAGCTGACTTCTCAGAATGCTGCTGACATGATAATGACAATTGGAGTATTTATGAATGATATGACAAGATTTTTAATTTTGTTTTGTTTTCAAATAAACAGTAACATTAGCAGAAGAAACTAGAGGAGGCATTGGTGAAAGTGGATTGGAAAAAAGTGTTGATAATTGTAAAAGTGAACAGATTGATGAATGGAAGTTAACGTTATGACTGTCTCAGGCGAATTTTCGCACCACGACTAGGTAGGCAGTACTAGACCTTATGCCCCAATCTCCTTTCTGCATTTAGAAACAAAGAGAATATTGAGGTCAGTATACTTGGATTCAAATACCTTGTTTACCTGGTCTCACATTTGATCTCTATAGATTTGGTACATGAGACTTAAAATGGGAAAAAGGCTATTCACAGGAATATTTAAATCTATTACTAAATAGAGTCCAGCCTCCATATGTCACAGGGTTTACAAAACCATGATGCTCAGAGGAGTAACTGAAATTTGAATATACTGAATGGAAAAAGAAATACACCTAAAATGCTTTATTGGTCATGCATCTGAACATAATGTCAGAATATTAAATAAGAATTAAGTTTTCAGGTTTGAGATGGATGCTAATTTAATAAACATATTTTTTGTAGACAATTCAGCCCTTTTTTGTAAATAAAAATCTACACTGCCTACCAATAACCCAGGAAATCATCAAAAGGATTTGCATTTTTGGGGGGTTGGTAGGGGCAGCAGCTTCAGCAAGGTGGAATCAGCTCTGATAGGACACTGATGTCCCCCAGAAAGGAGGAACCTCTAACTATTGTATTATGTAGATTCAGGGTGTCACCTTGACTAGTTATAAAGCATTCTTTATATTCAATGCTTTAGACACTGGGCCTATCCATCCTCTACTGAAAGGGAAAGCTAGGCAATTTTTCTTTTGACTACAATGGTTCAGCTGCCCCAGTGGTCTGTGAGTTGGTGAACTAGCAGGAAGATCTCCTCTCAATGCCGATAGGCAACCTCCAGTTGGCTGGGAGATGGATGGAAAAAAAAAGTAGAGAAAAGGCAAATCCTCTCTCTTCCAGAGCAAAGGTGCCTTTCTTCCCCTTCTCTTGGACATCAGAACTCCAGGATCTCTAACCCTCAGACTTGGGAACACTTACCCATCAGCCACAGGCTCTTAGGCCCTTAACTTTCAGACTAAGTTTACGTTACCGTGTCCGTAGGTTCTAAAGCCCGGGTTCTGAAGCCTTTGGAATTGGACTGAGTTATGCTATCAGCTGTCCTCATTTTCCAACTCACAGATGTCCTGTGTGGGACTTTCCAGCTCCCATAATCCAGTGAGCCAATGCTCTTAAAAAACCTGTTTTCATAGGTCTTTATATTTATCCTATTAGTTCTGTCTCTAAAGAACTTTTTCAAAACCACCAGGAATTTAATGGTTGAAATTAATGGGCTAAAATAACAAATAGTCAAATTCTTTGGGGGGGGGAATATTACTTCTTTTCCAGTTCTCAGGCCTCTTATCATGTGGCAGTGTCTCTGTTAGCATAGCACTCCACATCTTTCTTTGTTCATTCATTTCTTCCCAGAAGGACAGACATAAACCTTTCTGTAAGTTGAAGAAGAACTTAACTATTAGAAGACATGAAGTCATTAGTAGCATTCTCATCTGTCAGGCATGTGATAGGATTTTGTTCTCTACTTAAGTAAAGTTAGGGCAATGACTCCTCCTGCCATAAGGAAAAGATAGGGCCTGCTCAAGCAGCCTGGACTATTCAGTGGGATGGTGCTTAGCATATAACATGAGTGCCTGTGTTTGAAGAGAGCTGCTACTAAGACGGTAGTATAGCCTATCTTCACCAGTACAGAAAATAACTTCTAGAAATGGGGTTCTGTCATAACAAAAATTTTTAAATATGTCACATGTTTTAATGATCAGGAAATGGAGAATAATGGTGATAATGCTGTAGCCTATAAATATGGTGAACTATATTGATCAATGTCATAATATTTGTTAAAAAAAAAGAATCACCTATAACAACCCAGAAGCATATAATGTATCCAATAGGGGCCTCAGTGAACAACTTAGAGAGAAAGAACATCATACAATGTGTTGGTGATGGTTTGCTGCACTTGAAAAAGTGCTACAGTCTTAGAAAACACTATTTTGGGGAAAAAAAGAGAATTAAAACAGAGAAGGAACCCATGGAATTTGAATAGGCGATTACTTGTTCCACCAAAAGGCAAAACATAAGACAGAAGCTCCTTGAGTTACAAATATGAAAGGCTGATTAAAAACTCAGCCTTGATGTTTAGGATAAATTCAAGGATTTTAACCATTATGAATACTGTTAAAACCTGAAAAAAATGTAGTTTAATGTAGTACTCAGGAATTACCTTCAGTAATGGTGTAGAGAGTTAGTCAAAGCTGTGGCTCAATGAGCTCAATGAGTTCAGGGGAAAAAGGTGTTTTTAAAATAACTAAATTTTGCTATTGATATGTGGTTCTTACCAGAATCAAGTAGAAAAAAAAAAGGTATTTTACTTAGAGTACTTTCTGATAAGCTAAAAAAATACCAAAAAATTATGACTTCAAGAATTAACCACAGTTGCTCTTGGGATGCTACCCTTCCATGAATAGGAAGCAAGCTAAAGAGCTATTCTTTATCCTGAGAGGTTATATTCTCCAATATTCTCTGCAAAGGTGGTCAAGATGATAATACAGAGAGTCTTTTCCAAAAACAGAGCCAATTGCCATAGTTGTTATTGAACCATTCCTGTTCCAGGAATTAGAATTTAGGCCTAAGGAAAGAATATCATCTTTGCCAGGGAAAAGGGTCCACATAAAGTCTGCTCAGTAAGATTTAGAACTGTGATGAAGTAGTGACTTCACAATGACTCCTCTTCACCAGTCCACCACTTTCTCAGTGGTAATGTTAAGATGGTCCTGTTTATGTTTCATCCTTATATATTGTATACGTGATGGTGATGGTGGTTGGGTAAGGACATGGGAAGAAAATAAATTATTTTTGTATTTTACAGATGTCTACATCAAGAAGAGTCATACCTGGACCTGATAAAAGTGTTCTTTCCATTACTTGCTGGTACACAGACTACAATTTTTATTTTTTATAGTGCTGAGGATGCACTTCAGAACCTTGCACCTGCTAGGCAAGTACTCAGTCACTGAGCTACACCCCCAGTCCTTGGAGACGACCATTTTGCCCAAAGATTCTAGATTTTGACTTACCAAAAGTACAGGGGTGAATAGGCATCAAAAACCTCTACTTTTCTATGGAAAGAAATGAGCCTATTTTGTGTAGGAAAGAGAATAATCAAACATTTAGTGCAAAAAAATAAGAATTACAAGAGTTATTAAGCCTGTTCACAAAAACACTACTTGTCTTACCCTGCTTAACTGCAGACTTAACTTCTCTACCTTCTTAAATTCAAGTTTGAATGTACGGTTTGTTTTTATCAATAAAATATCAGAAGAACTTGTTGTGTTATCTTTGTATAGGAAAGAGTTAACCAGCCCATGTGTGCTTCACCAAGCTCTTGTTACCATCATCACAGTTTTCATCCAAGTTCCAGATGCCAACTACTCCGTCAGCCTGAGTCTTAGAGTAGATGCATGGGCAACGTATCCCTAAGGCTAATCATTGTTCAGAATGTTGACGAGCCAAAAATAAATCAATTTTGCTTGATGTAATAGCATGGATATTTCCTTCTATATGCCTTAGGAACAAGCTTGCCTATGGAGAATATGTGTTTACTTCTGCTGTTTTATGCCATAAGCCTTCCAGGATTAATGACAAATGGGAGATATGTATCAGAGAGCCCAGTGGTGTGCAGATGTAAGCTAAATCTTTCAGCCCTCACTATATAGATGATTAAAGTGATTTTGACCCCTCCCAGTGAATTGTTTTTCTTATTTTCCATTGTTGGAAACTCAGGTTTAGAAGAAAAGGATTTCTTTGGGAAGAAAGTCTACAGTTTTCTTACAAATTTTCAAACTAACTTGTTAAGAAGGCTTTGTGTCAACACAATCCTGGTTTATGCCTGTTTATATCCTTGCACTATCAAAAGTGTCCTGGTATAAACAATTGACTGGAAGTGACCCAAAATGTATGCATATTTAGATTTGAATGTATAAAGCTCATAATTGTTATGGATTGAAAATTTGTGTTGTTATATTCCATTATGCTAAAATCCTAATTCCCCATAAGATAGTAAGGACTTTGGAAACTAATTAGGGTTAGATTAGATCATGAGGGTGGAGCCATCATTTTTGGGATTAGTGCCCTTATAGAGAGATAAAGGGACCCACATGTGCACTCTCTCATCACCAGACAGTAGATCTACCAGCATTTTACTCTTGGACTTTCCAGCTCTTCAGAACTATGAGAAAATAATGTCTACTCTTTAAGCAGCCTATTCTATGATATTCTTTTATAGCAGCCTGAATTGACCAAGACAACATTTTCCTGATATTCAAAATCCTGTACTATGGAAAAACAAGAGAATAATTATCAGCTAAAAGAGAAACATAGAATTTCATTTCACAATACATTGTCCATCAATGTAATTCTTTTTTAATGCATAATATAGGTGTTATTCTTATGGCAAAAATGAGAAAGCTTCAGATCTGGCTCTGGTGTAGTTTCCAAGAGTATATAAAAATGCATTTGAGCCACTAACTGAAGGTTAATACAAGGTTAGTGTGTTGTAGGCTGGGGTAGAGGTTCTTGATGCCTGTTCACCTCTGTATTTTTGGTAAGACAAAATAAAACTCATTTACACTATCTACATTGTGTAAAGCAAACTCACATTTAGTTTGGATATATAGTTGATTAAGAATTTCATGAGCACTTAAGCCCTCAAAACATGTATTATCACATTTTCATGTAGAACAGCTTTAGTCACACAAGTCTCCTCTCCAAATACACTCACTTTGTAACCTTATTTTTCAGTGTAAGTTGAATTGGTCTGGAGCCAGAACTTCTGACAGGTAAAGTCGGGCAACTAATGAAGTTAGTGCTTCAGCTGCACTTGCTCCTCAGGAAATAACCCCATTACGTTACATTAGGCAAGGGAGAATCTTCAACATAAAAAGGTTAGGAAAAGAAATGCAATTAAGTAGGTGGGTGAAGTTCAACGTATTTTAAGAGTTTTCATTGTTAAAAATTTCTATCCTTACATAATTTTGTCTTAGAGCTTTCTAAATAGTTTATCTTTGAGTACATTTTTTTATTGCTAATTATAACAGTATCCTTAGATCTTGACCCCCATCCAATCAATATCTGCTTGCTAAATCAAACATGAACAAACACCAATCATTTTAATAGTAGAACACTGTATATTTTATGTATTTTCATTAATGTTCACAAAAATCTTTTAAAGGATGAGAGGTCTCATGTGTATTTCAACCCTAAAGTGTTCTATGGTATATATCAGTAATTTAATTTTTCAATAATGAAGGTACAGATATTAAAAGATTCTACTACTAAAGAGCATATTTGAGAAAAACAATTTCCCTGATCATGAAGGAACAACTCATAGTCACCTTTCTATTTCAGGTTGTTTCCAATATTTAAAGTCATTGAGATTAGTTATCTGGGGATAGGTAAAGAAATAGGTCTCCAGTCAAGCCATTTTTAATCCCTTATAATTATAAGGTGTCTACATTTTTTCCAAAGATCTTTTATATACATTAAGTCATCTGATCCTTGATACAATAGGCAGAGTGATGTCAGGTTTTCATTTTGTATATGAAAATGTTCAGGATCAAAATCATAGTCCAAAATCACATAGTTATACAATGACAGATCCAAAGTGTTTTACTTCTAAATTCAGTATTCTTTTCAGAAGAGCATTGGTCTGTGTTAGTTGTGATAAGTGTTCATAAAATTCAATGAGGACATATGTTTGGCTTTAAGCAGAGTTTTGATGTTTCCTCTTAAGTCATGAAGAAATTTAGAATAGCTGACACACATTGATTTTTAAAAAATCCATATCAGTTTCTAAAGACTGATCATGAGGGTACACTGAAATTAGCATACTTTTGCCATATAAACCAGAGGATATTCCATGGTAACATTGGAAATGCAATTATTGACCTATCTGATTTACTCATTCGAGGGAATGAATGCCTGTTATTCATGACTGCAGATCACAGAATGGCACCATTACAGTCCAGCACCAGTGCAAGCACCTATTATGGTCCTCAGTTCTTGTGCTTTCTTGTTCATGGCTGGTATCCTAAACTCTCTGCCTTGGCCTACTGAAAATAAAATTTTCTGAACTGTTTCCCTTTCTGGCTTGCTTCTGGCCCTACTTATGGTTAGTACTGCACTTTAAAGTCCTCTCTCTCTCTCTCTCTCTCTATTTGTTCTAACTAGCTATACATTAGAATGTATTTTGACACATCAAACATAAATGGAGTATAACTTCTTATTCTTCTGGTTGGACATGATTTAGAGTCACACCGATTATGTAATAATATATGAAAATAGGGAAATGATCTACTATCATTCCTATCCCCATACCCTCTCCCCTCCTTTCATTCCCCTCTGTCTAATCCATAGTACTTCTGTTCTTCCCTCGCCACCCACCTTTATTGTGAATTAGCATCTGTATATCAGAGAAAATATTCAGCCTCTGGTTTTTGGGGTATTGACTTATTTCACTTAGCATGATATCCTCTAGTTCTCTCCAATTACTGGCAAATGCCATAATTTCATTCTTCTTTAAGGCTGATTAATATTCGATTGTGTATATGTACCACATTTTCTTTATCTGTTGAAGAGCACCTAGGTTAGTTCTATAGTTTAGTTATTGTGAATTAAGCTACTATAACATTGAAGTGGCCACATCACTTTAGTATGCTGATTTTAAGTCCTTTGGGTATAAACCCAGGAGTGGGATAAGTGGATCAAATGGTAGCTCCATTTCAAGTTTTCTGAGGCATCTCCACATTGCTATCCACAGTGGTTGCTGTTGATCAGTCTCAACAGCAATGCATGAGTGTACCTTTCTCCTCACACCCTCACCAACATTTATTGTTGCTTATATTCTTGATATTTCCATTCTGACTAGAGATGAAATTTGAGTGTACTTTGATTTGCATTTCTCTAATTTCTAGAGATGTTGAACAGTTTTTCATATACTTATTGACCAATTGTATTTCTTCTTCTGTGAAATGTCTGTTCAGATCCTTAGCCAATTTATTCAGTTGGTTATTTGTTGTTGTTTTTTTTTTTTTGGTGTTTTTTATATATCCTAGCGATTAATGCTTTATCTGAGGTGAATATGGTAAAGATTTTCTCCAATTCTGTAGGCTTTCTTTTTATGTTCTTGATTGTGTCCTTTGCTGTTAAGAAACATTTTAGTTTGATTTCATCCCATTTATTGATTCTTCATTTTACTTCTTGTGCCTCAGGGGTCTCATTAAGGAAGTCAGATCAAAAGCCAACATGATGAAGATTTGAGCCAACTTTATCTTCTATTAGATGCAGGGTCTCTGTTCCAGTGTCTAACTCCTTGATTCACTCTGAGTTGAGTTTTGTGCAGGGCGAGAGGGATTTAATTTCATTTTCTACATATGGATTTCCCAGTACTATTTGTTGAAGAGGCTATATTTTTTCCAATGCATGTTTTTAGCACCTTTGTCTAGTATGAGATAACTGTATTTATGTGGTTTGTCTCTGTATCTTCCATTCTGTACTATAGGTCTACATGTCTGTTTTGGTGCCAATATCTTGCTGTTTTTGTTACGGTGTCTCTGTAGTATAGTTTAAGGTCTGGTATTGTGAGGCCTTCTGCTTCACTTTTCTTGCTAAAAATTGCTTTAACTATTCTGTGTCTCTTATTTTTCCAAATGAATTTCATTATTTCTTTTCCATTTCTATGAAGAATGTTATTGGGATTTTAATAAGAATTACATTAAATCTGTATAGGACTTTTGGTAGTATGGCCATTTTGACAATGTTAATTCTGCCTATCTAAGAATATGGGAGATCTTTCCATTTTCTAAAATTTCTTCAATTTCTTTCTTTAGTGTTCTGTTATTGTCATTGTAGAACTTTCACTTCTTTTGTTAGATTGACTCCCAAATATTTTATTTTTTGAAGCTATTGTGAATATAGTTTTTCTAATTTCTCTTTCAGTGGATTTATCACTAATGTATAGAAACACATTTGATTTATGGATGTTAATTTTATATTCTGCTACTTTGTTGAATTAATTTATTAGTTCTAGAAGTTTTCTGGTGAAATTTTTTGGATCTTCCAAATATAGAATTATGTTATCAGTAAATAGTGATAGTTTGAGTTCTTTTTCTTGTTGTTTTTCCTTTTTCCTGTCTCTTTGATTTTTTTCTTCTAATTGCTGTGGCCAAATTTTCAAGGATGGTGCTGAATAAAAGGGTAGAAAGAGGGTGTCTTTGTCTTGTTCCAGTTTTTAGGAGGAATTCTTTCAATTTTTCTCCATTTAGAAAGATATTGACCTTGGGTTTAGCATAGATAGCTTTTGCAGTTTGATGTATATTCCTACTATCCATAGTTTTTCTATGGTTTTGAACATGAAGGGGTGCTATATTTTGTCAAATGCCTTCTTTGTATCTACTGAGATGATCATATCATTCTTGTATTTTAGTCTATTGATGTGATGAATTATGTTTATTGATTTCCTAATGTTGAACCAACCTTGAAGCCCTGGGATGAAGCCCACTTATCATGATGCTCTATATTTTTAATATGTTTCTGTATGCAATTTGCCAAATTTTATTGAGAATTTTGGCATCTATGTTCATCAAGAATATTGGTCTGAAGTTTTATTTCCTCAGGGTGATCCTAACTTCATAGAATGAATTTGGAAGGGTTCTCTGTGTTTTTCTATTTAATATAATAATTTGAGAAGTATTGGTGTTAATTTTTCTGAAGATCTATAGATCTGTCTGGTCCTGGGATTTTCTTAATTGGTAGGCTTTTTATGGTGTCTTCTATTTTATTGTTTGAAATTTATGTGTTTAAATCATGTGTTCAGGTCATATGTCTTTAGAAATTTGTTGATGTTTTCAAGGTTTTAAATTTTATTAGAGTATAAATATGAAAATCAAAACTACTCTAAGATATCATTTCACTCCAGTAAGAATGGCAGCTATTACGAAGACAAACAACAATAAGTGTTGGCGAGGATGTGGGGAAAAAGGTACACTCATACATTTCTGGTGGGGTTGCAAATTGGTGCAGCCAATGTGGAAAGCAATATGGAGATTCCTTGGAAATCTGGGAATGGAATCACCATTTGACCAAGCTATCCCTCTCTTCGATCTATACACAAAGGACTTAAAAACAGCATACTACAGGAACAGAGCCACATCAATGTTTATAGCAGCACAATTCACAATAGCTAAACTGTGGAGACAACCTAAAAGCCCTTCAGTGGATGAATGGATAAAAAAAAATGTGGCATATATACACAATGGAATTTTACTCAGCAATAAAAGAGAATAAAATCATGGCATTTGCAGGTAAATTGGATGGCATTGGAGAAGATAATGCTAAGTGAAATTAGCCAATCCCAAAAAAACAAATGGAGAATGTTTTCTCTGATATAAGGAGGCTGACTCATAGTGGGGTAGAGAGGGTGGAGCATGGGAGGAATAGATAAATTCTAGATAGGAAAGAGGGGTAGGAGAGAAAGGGAGGGGCAGGGGATTAGCAAGAATGGTGAAATGTGATAGACATCATTATCCAAAGTACATGTATGAAGATACAAATTGAGGTCAACATATTTTATATACTATCAGAGATATGAAAAATTGTGCTGAATACATGTAATAAGAATTGTAATGCATTACGCTGTCATTTATTTAAAAAAACAATAACAATTAATTAATTAAAAATCAAAATTGTTTCTGATTATATTCTGTATTTCTGTAGTGTCCCTCATGATAATTCCTTTTTCATCATGAATTTTAGTAATTTTAGTATTCTCTCTGTTTCTCTTCATTAACGTGGCTAAGGGTTTACCAATTTTATTTATTTTTTCAAAGAACCAACTTTTTGTTTTATCAATTTTCTGAATTGTTTCTTTTGTTTAATTTCATGGATTTCAGCTCTGATTTTAATTATTTCCTGTCTTCTACTGGTTCGGGTGTTGATTTGTTGTTTTTCTAGGGCTTTGGGATATAACGTTAGGTCTTGTGTTCATTGACTTTCTAGTCTTTTAATGAAAGAGCTCAATGCAGTGAACTTTCCTCTTAGCACTGTTTTCATAGTGTCCCAGAGGTTTGATATGCTTTATCACTATTCTAATATACCTTTAAGTAGTTTTTAAGTCTCATCCCTGATTTCTTCTGCTTTCCATTCTTTATTTAATAGCATGTTATTTAGTCTCCAGGTATTAAAGTGACTTCTATTTTTTTGTTTTATTGTTGATTTCTAATTTCATATGTGTCTTAACTACAGGAATAATTTCTGAGAAATGGGCCATTAGATGATTTTATTATGTCAATATCATAGACTGTATTTACAGAACCTAAGGCATCACTAGGTGTCATAACCTAAGACATCACTAGGTGTCATAATTTTGTGCATATGTTGTCAGTCATGGACAGAAACATTGTGATGCATTGTTTGAATTCTGCCTTTTTACCTCAACTATCACTCGCTGCTAACTCTGTTGGCATTACTTCTGTGTGCTCTAGATAAAAATTCTTGCTATCTGCTCCAGAATTTACTCAAGTGTCATCCCAGGCCCATAAAATGCATAAGAAAAAAAATGGGAAATAAAAAACCTGGTAACATATACAAATAAAGAAATGTAGTTCACAATGAACTGTTTAAATCCTCACTTAAATACACAAGCAGATTTCAGAAGCCTAATTCAGCTCATATTACATACAGTGTTCATCTCTGGCCTTTTGACAGGATAGTAGCTATCCAGCTGTTGCTTTCCATTTTGAAAATGGCTGTCATTGAGGCCTTCGATGAATTAGGATTTTATGTATGTATATCACTTTAAGATTGAGATGAAAATGTTCTATGTAAATGCAGCTTATTAACAACCATTTGCAGGACTAAGGACTTCTCCAATATAGATGGATGCCAAATATATTAATAGTTTTGAAGAAGCCATTGCAGTTTATGGTGTCAGTGATCTGATGAGAAAATGTAATAGGGACATCATCTCTCTGACCCAGCAAAATGCCGTTTATGCCTTCGATGAAATGGAATAAAAGACATTAAACTTATGAGATATCTTAAAGTACAAAGAACGGTAGGAGAATGTTAGGTGACCTTGTGAATCAAGTGTGACACTGTTTTCAGAGATAGTAATGAAAGATAAGATGGCAGATATATTTACTTATTTATGAAGTCTTTCCAAAGTATCTGGGAAGCTGCACAGATAATTAAAACAAAATAATCATAAATCATAGTAAGGTAGTAACCAACCACAGCATTAATAACCATACTAACAGAATTTCTTAAAATCCCTAAGCTAACTATCCAGTCATAATTTCTTTTTGTTTTGGATCACACTGCAAAAAATGGTCCCTTATTCCTCCAATTCCTAGTGTCAGAAGATTAGCTATACAAACAACCATTTTGCATAATGTAAGTCTGAAGCTTATTTGTATATTAGTTTTCTGTGTGTTTTTTAAAACATCCTCTGAATAGTTACATTTACTATCCACCCGACAAACAGAATCCATGAATGCAAAGCTGTTGGGGAACTCTTCATTGTACCTCTGCCTCAATTGTGTTTATTTTCTCTCCTTTACTCCCAACAGTTTTCTTTTAGCTGCTATGAATCTTTTGTTGATTTCACTCACTTTTGGGAATCATTTTGCATTTCTCTTGATCTATTTGAGCTGTACCTCCAAAGACACCAGAGGGGAGTCAGAATCAATATACTTAAGCAGCAGCACTGATAGGGAAATTAGGTCTTAGTGTAAGTAAGGAACAATTTGAAAGAACATAAAGGAAAATACATTTAGTGGGGAAAAATCCCTCCCATTGCTACATGTTTCCTACTGAATTTATATTTATTTCCACATGACCAGGAAACACAGCGTGAAATGCCCTAGTAGAGCAAATATGTTATCTAAATAGGTGGTTCAGAATGCCCACAATACCGAGGAGGGATGAAAATTTAATAACTGTTAAATGGCAATAGAAATGCTCTGCCCAGCCATGTGGTATTATTGTCATCATCATATTTATTTCCTGTGGTCTATCAAAACTTTAAGATTTTGTAGAAAATTATAAATATTTCTTGTGCATTAACTCAGAATCTCAAAACATCCATTTAAGGTAGGAAGAAGTTATTATCTATATCTTTTGAATGAGGATATTAGGCCACAAAGATATTATGTAACTTGTCCATGGTCAGAGAAAAAAATTGAAATCAAGATTTGTTTGAAGTACAAACTTGTCACCACTTCCTACTGGCTCCATAGACAGTGTGTGATTAAGAGCTGGTTCAAGAGAATGTTGCTCCTCAACAAGGATATCAGAACTAGCCATCTGGCCTTTTCTTAAGATGACTAAATGCTATAGAAGGTACCACTTTAATCAGTACGAATATCCTGTAAACAGAGAGTTCTGTTACTCGATGTGGAAGATGTAAGTTAAGGGGCCCAGCAAATTATAAATTATCAAAGGGTAAAACCAAGTCTATTTTAAAAGTTTGTACATGCATTACATGATCTTCTCAAAATTTCTATAGCTTCATAAGTTTATTTCAATCCCAATAGTTTCCATAGCTGCTAGAGAGGGGAAAATTAGCTATGATCCCAAGGTCATGTTCCTATTACAGATTCTAATGGAATCTGAGTGGGGATCCCAGTAGCAGGAAAAATAATTGCTACCTCAATACATCAGTGGTATGAAATAATTCTCCGTCAGTCCACATCAACTGTACCCGTTCACATATGCACATACATAGAGGTGGTAAGACGGCAAGTTCCTGTAGGCTCCCCTTCTCACCTTCTTCCAGCAACTTCAGGTGAACACTCAGCGCTGCTTTCATGTACACAGACAGAGCTGATATTTTATGACTTCTCACCTTCGGATAGGCAGATAGGAGACTGGGAAATGGCTGAAGGTGGAAGCCTGTCAGAGGAAAGAGAGTTGATCTTGCTAGTTGATATAAAACAAACCCAATTCTAAATCCACATGTCTCTTAAGCCTCATCTTACACATACCTCTTTAATCTTTACCTCTTTAATGAAGCAGTTCTTCTCTTATCTATTTCTCTTGTAGATATTATTAATCTCTCTCTCATTAGATTTTTTTTAAATTTTAAAATAGGCTTAAAGTTACAACATCATTTAGAAAGTTTCTATATACATGTCACCTTATTTCCCCTATTGCTAACACCTTACCATAATATAGTAAATTTGTCACCACAAGTATAAAACCAACACTGGTATGCTACAATTAAAATCAAAATTTTATTCTGATGTTACCAGTTTTTACTCAATGACATTTTGTTGTTGTTGTTCTAGGATCCTCTCCAGGAGACAATGTTGCATTTTTACACAATGCTGTATGAGTTTTGTCTGACTTATGACAGTTTCTCGGTTGTTCCTTATGTTTGATTGAGCGTTGGGATGGTAGGCCATTATGCAGATTGTTCATCAATTTGTGTTTGTGAGATGTCTTTCCCCTAGTTAGATTTGAGTATGGATTTTGGAAGGAAGACCACAGGGCTGAAGTATCATTCTCATGGCATATCAAGACATGCTATCAGTGTCACTCATCTTTAACATTAACCTTCATAATTTGAGCAAGGTATACTGTTTTATAGATTTCTCCACTGGAAAACTGCAAATGTTCTTTCCTCCTCTTTTTCAATCTTTTCTTTTTTGGAGGCAAGTCATTTAGTACAACCCAAATTGAAACTTGGGAGAAGGGTAGTAAAGCTCTATCTCCTGTGCATTAAATTATCCACAAAAATTATTCAGAATTTCTTCAGTTTGCAGGAATTTCTTTGATTCATTGGTAGTAAAAGTCTGCTGGTAAAAAACAAAAATCCTCTTCTTTATCTGAAAATGTCTTTGCCTCATTTTTAAAGGATATCTTTGCTGAATACAGAATTCCAAGTTAACAGGTTTGTGTTTTAAATAGTTTATTCCACTCTTTTCTAATTTGAATTGTTCCTAATGATAAGTTAGCAGTTATTCTTGACATGATTCCCTCCTAAGGAATGGCTGTTTCACTTTTAACAAATTGACTATGCTATGTCTAGGTGTGGTTTCCTTTGTATTTTAGATCATTTGACTTTTCCCTGTTACTTAAGACATTGGTTTCCAAAAGCCTCAATTGTAATGTATAAAGAGTTAGTTTACATCATTACCTTTGTTCACTGAATAGCAAACTGGAAAGAATGAAAAAGAGAAAAGTCAAAGTTTGATAGAGAAAGAAGTTGGAGAGTTCTAAAGAGTGATACTTCATTGGCATGAGGAGACTTGCAATGGAGAAGTGGTCTAAAAAGTAAGGAAAATCAGAATGAAAAATGGAAGGAAAGGATCTTGAAGGAAGCACTGCTCTCTGCACTTTGATTTAGAATTCCTATTCATAGAAGTTTTGTTTTGTTTTGTTTTTTTAAAAAGACTCAATCTATCAATCTCTGAAACACACCACATGTTAACAAAAATAGTTGTACAAAAGAAAAAGATATTAGAGAATCCTAGAGATAATCTAATTTTAGTTTGGAGATTAATGTCTTTTTTTTTTAAGTATTGTCATCAAAGATCATAAAGTGATTTGTTTTCTGACTCAGAGCTTGTCAGTACTAATTTCAAGTCAGGGTTCAAGGCCCTTGGATCTTAGCACTTTGTTCTTTCCACCTCTTGAGAACACCTTCCCCCCCCCCCCCCCCCCCCCGTTTATGGGCACTATAAGTAAGAACAATGCTTTCCTGCAGTCACAACACTAACCAAACAGGCTAGATTAAATCTCTTCCAAGATTTGTAAATGCTCCTACTTTCACCTGTTTCCAAAATTTTTTAAGGTTCCTCTAATAAAGTTTGGAGATAAATATAAATGTATGTTTCTATCAACATTGATGTGTTCTTAGTGTACGTCATTGTTCCCCTTATTCCTACATGACATTGTTATTGCCCAAGAGGTTGAAAAGATTGATGTATTAACTGAATCTTTTTTCACCTCAAGGATAAATAAATGTTGTAAACTTGTCTTCTGCTTTGAGTCATCCCCAAAGCTTTGAGTCATCCCCAAAGCCTGTGCAATCTAGAGAATTGCACAGCATAGCAACTAGCACCCTTAGAAGATTATAAACTCAAACCTCTATGGAATGAGTAATTATGTACTAGGGAGAAATCTGGGATGTGGAGTGGAAAACCAACACCTCAGATTCATCTTCTTCATGTCTAAGAGCAGGATTATCTGGGCATTAATCTCAACTCACAGTTTAACTCATAAACATAGAATAATAAATTTTTTGACAGTCCAACTTCCCTTTTACAAATGAGAAAACATAGATACTAAAAGTAAAATGTCTCAGCTGAGGACATACAGATAATTTGTAGCAAAGCTACAATGGAATGAATGTGTGTCCAATGGTCAGGGTTTCACCAGGGACTAATACTATTCCAATGGAAAAAAGCTAATTTTGGAAAATACCTTGAAGAATTTCCCTCCTTCTAACTTTTCAATAAGAATGAAACAATAGACCATTTCTCAATAATCTGTCAGAACATGTGTCTTTTATTGGGTATGACACTCACAACCAGACATTCAGAGACACATATACACACTTACTCAAAAACAATCTGTAAGAAAACTCTGTGAAATTCCCTGAGTTGCTGCTATGCCAGGCACTGGCATCATCAAGTATTTTTAATCTCTTTTCTGAGCACAACTCAGATATTCAACAGTTGGGAATAAATAAGCAATATAAATCTCTGTTTCTTGAAAGGAGAAATGAAGTCTATACCTTTCAGATAACTTAATAACCTCTAACATCAGTAATAAATATCCAGCTTTCTGTATAAATTACACTGGGTCTTGGAATATTGTACTCAGTCCTGAGTTATTTGTTTCATATAACATATCTCTAGATATACAAATTAAAAATAAACTCTTTGAAATGTGATTAAATTATGATTGAAGAGAGATGTGTGCTGACAATATAACTCTGAGAAATGACCTCTATTGGATCCTTGTTCTTTGTTATAATTGCATTTAATTAAATAAATGCTCTAGAATTTCAGAATAAGGCATGCTAGCATCAAGAGGAACCAGCTAGGTAACCTAATGTTGAAACAGTCTAATCTTGTCCTTGATAGTGAGGGCTCGACATCTGGTAGTCACAAACTCTCATTAGTTATTCTAGCCTTTGCAGAGAGTCAAGGTCAGAGACAAGTTTGGCAAAGTTCTAGCGGTTCTATGGTTCAGGTTGAACTGTGGAGCTTTGTTTATGTTCACCTAGTGACTAGGCCTGCTGCAATCTGATCTGTTTACCTGTTGTCAAGGTGAATACTGAACTCTACAACCATGCTGAGGTCAAAGCCAATCTTAATCAGAGCCCATTCTTCTATGCTCTCTATCAGCACTAAACAACATGTTATTACAGAGTTAGAGGTGGTAGGTGGGCCTCTTTCTCAGAAAAGCTTTGGAAAATTGAAATGGGTTGTTATTGTGAAATCAATAAACTTGAGACACTGACTAAGCTAAACTCCTATGTTCTAGAAGAAACCGGGGAAGATTATTTGGGCAGCTCATTTATTATCAGTTCACTTTATTTGAATTAGAACACATTCTTAAGCAGCTTACATTTGATATGCAGAACAATGAATTTATATCTTCCTGTGCACAGACCCGGGCATCAAAGGAAAACACCCACAGGAAGAATTGTATCACACCTTATCCGTGCAAATCCCTGACTACTAGAGTCAAAGATAATATTATGTAAAACATATTTTTTTATGAAGTTTGCTTGTATCACTGAGTTCTTGACCTCTTTGTTTGTTTTATTAGCAAAAATAATAAATTCAACATACCGATATTTTATAAAATATATGAGAGATGTTTGAGAGAAAATTAAGTGTGTTGCATGTATGTATAAACAAATAAATTGAATCAAATGTGTTTGTTATGTCTTTTTTCTATAAATTTTTGATGAGGTTCATAATAACTCAGAGGCCTGAAGTCAAAATGTTGAATCTTTAGTTTTGTAGATAGAGAAAATAATCTCTGCATGGTACAATAGACATGCTCATACTTCAGGTTTGCAATAACAATAACAGTCAATGGCTTAAGTTACCCTGGCTGGGCATGTTAGGCATGGTGAAAAAGTAGGGCTGGCAGAGGCTCTAAAATTTTTTTGGACAAATTCCTTTGGGAGAAGGAAAAAAACAACTAACTATTGCTTGCCTTGTCCTTCATCATGGTATTAGGAATAGATACTGTTTGAGAGAATTGAATTATTTTTTTTCCAATTATTGTAACACATTGAGGCACAGATGTACTGTTTTAAGAACCCCTCTAACAGTGTCACAAAAAATGGACATTTCATTTTTTAATTTTTTTTTGTTTTGTAGGTGTAGATGGACAGCAGGCCTTTATTTTATTTGTTTATTTTTATGTGATGCTAAGGATCGAACCCAGTGCCTCACATGTGGTAGGCAGGAGCTCTGCCACTGAGTTACAGTCCCAGCCCCATATTTCTCTTCCTTAATGTTGTCATAGATCACCTGTTTCAGCTTTGATACCTTTTGTTATGGCTTTAGGAAAGAAGACCAGAATGTCTAGTTATGGATACCATAGTAACAGTATCTTACTGTCTATCAATTATATATTCCTTTCCTAAGGGAGGAAAGGAATATATATATATATATATATATATATATATATATATATATA
>NW_026000223.1:4048931-4065540 GCF_001458135.2 Marmota marmota marmota
GAATGGAGTGGTTGTCCTCATTTCCATTTCAGAGGATTTGTCGCTGATATACAGGAATGCCTTTGATTTATGCGTGTTGATTTTATATCCTGCCACTTTGCTGAATTCATTTATTAGCTCTAATAGTTTCTTTGTAGACCCTTTCAGGTCTGCTAGGTATAGAATCATGTCATCAGCAAATAGTGATAATTTAAGTTCTTCTTTTCCTATTTTTATGGCCCGCAGAGGGGCAGAGCTGCCAACCACTCCTGCAAGGTAGGCGGGCCTGTGACCCACCGGCAGAACAGGAGTAGCAGCCTGCTGAGAGGCAGAGCCGCCCCCTCCCCCCGCGCTGTCAAGGTAGACGGAACTATTTATCTTTTTATTATTGAGTTATTTGAGCTCTTCATAAATTCTAGATCCAGGAACTTCATCAGATATAAGATATGTTGATATTTTTTCTCCTCTGTTCTTCCTTTGTATCTTTATAACATCTTGAAATACAAATGTATTTTTATTATGTTCAATTTATTTATCTTGTCTTTTAGTTACTTGTATTTTAAGTGTTGCATGTAAGGAATAATAACCTAACCCAGCATCATACAGATTCATATTTGTTTTCCTACAAGAGTTTTACATTCTATCTTTTCCTTTTATGTCTTCAATCCATTATAAGCTCATTTGGGGACATGGCATGAAGCAGTAGTCCAACTTCATTTTTTTTTAATGTGAATATACAGTTAGCACTATTTGTTGAAATGATTGATCTTTCCTTTGAATTACCTTGGCACAATTGTAGAAAAAAACAATCATCAAAAATCAAATATATGGCTTAATCTCTACACTTTCAATTCTATTCCTCTGATTTATTTGTCCAACCTAACGTGAGTGCCACAAGTATCTTGATTTCTATAGCTCTCTAGTCAGTTACAAAATTAGGAAGTGAAAGTCCCTCAACTTTGTTCTTATTTTTCAAAATTGTTTTAATTATCTTTGTATTTTCATATAAATTTTAAATTAAATTTTTTAATATCTGCAAAAGTCAGCAGGATTTTATTAGTGTTTGTTTGAAAGTATAGATGAATTTGTGAAATATCACATCTAATCAGTGCTGAATTTTATAATCCTTGAATATTTATTTAGATTTTTTTTAAATTTCTTTGAATGACATTGTAATTTTCAGTGTATGAATTTTATATTTCTTTTTAAAAATATTTCTAAGTATTTTATTTTCTTCAATACTACTATAAGTAGAATTATTCTTAAAAGTTTATTTTCAGATTGTTTATTGCTAGTGTATAGAAATACAGCTGACTTTTTATATGACCTTGTGTCCTTAAACTTTGCTGAACTTGCTTATGAAGCCTAATACTTTTATTAATGAAATCCTTAGAATTTTGGATATTCAAGATCATATCAGCTGGGTATGGTGGCGATGCCTGTAATCCTAGCTACTAGGGAGGTGGAGGAGGAGAATCACAAATTTGTAGTCGAATTAGACACTTAGTAAGACTGTCTCACAATAAAAATTTGAAGAAGGCTGAAGATGTAACTCTGTGGTGGAGCACACTCTTTTCCCCCTGACATACACAATCAACTGTCAAATGCATAGAAATATAATGTTTTTCCTTCCAATTCAATCTGGATGGTATTTATTTCTTTTCCTTGCCTATTTTCCCTCAATATAATATTCCATTACAGTTTTGTTTAGAAGTGTCAAGAGTGGAATTTATATTTTGTTTTGAATCTCATGGGGAAAACTGATTATTTTGTGTTTATGATCATGGTCCTTTGTTTTTTCCTTTGGGTGAGGCTGTTTGTTTATTTATTTATTTGGTACTGGAGATTGAACCCAAGGGCACTTTTCCCCAGAATTACATCCTCAGCTTTTTAAAATTTTGTTTAGAGACAAGGTCTTGCTAATTTTTTGAGTCTTGCTAAATTGCCGAGGTTGGCCTTGAAACTGAGACCCTGCTGCCTCAACTTCCCAAGTTGCTAGGAATATAAGCATGTGGAGTCATGCCTGGCTTCCTACAGTTTTAAAAAGTAGATTGCAATCCATTGCATGAATAAATTTTTGTTCATTGAACTAACATTGTACTCCTTGAATAAATTTCAGTGTTAGTCATCAAGAATTTTTATTAATCTGCGAATATTGATCTGCAATTTTCTCATGATCTCTTTGATTTTGCAATTAGTTTATAACTGGTCTCAGAATGTTCTGGGCTGTATTTCTTCTATTTCTATTTTTTTTCCTTTTTGAAAGAGTTTATAAAGAATTGTTGTTAACTATTCTTTAAACATTTGGTGGAACCTATCAATGGATCCATCTGTTTCTTGACTTTTCTTTGTGGAAAGTGCTTTAATTGTTGAATTATTGGATAATTATCTTTCAGTCTATTGTATCTATTATCCAATTGACTATTGGCCTGTATCATCAATTGTAAATCCCCTGAATAGCATGGGTCACTTCTTTCTTGCTATATTGAAATTTTCTTTTCTTTTAAATATTTTTCTTTTTAGTTTTAGATGGACTGAGTATCTTTATTGGTATAAACCAAGGAGTTGGATAGCAAGCTGAAATGGTGGTTCCATTCCCAGTTTTCTGAGGAATCTTCATGCTGCTTTCCATAATGATTGCACCAATTTGCAGTCCTACCAGCAATGTATGAGTGTATCTTTTCCACCACATCCTTACCAACATTTATTATTGCCTGTATTCTTGATGATTGTCATTCTGACAGGATTGAGGTAAAATATTGGAGTAGTTTTGATTTGCATTTCTCTAATTACTAGAGATGTTGGAACAATTTTTCATATATTTGTTAATCAATTGTATTTCTTCTTCTGTAAAATGTCTGTTCAGTTCCTTAGCCCATTTATTGATTGGGTTATTTGGGGTTTTTTGGTGTTAAGTTTTTTGAGTTCTTTATATATCCTAGAGACTAATGCTTTATGGGAGGTGCATGTGGTAAAGATTTTCTTCCAATCTGTAGGCTCATATTATTAATTGTTTCCTTTGCTAAGAAGAAGCTTTTTAATTTGAATCCATCCCATTTATTGATTCTTGATTTTAATTCTTGTACTTTAGGAGTCTTATTAAGGAAGTCAGATCCTAGTCCAAAGTGGTAAATATTTGGGCCTATTTTTTCTTCTATTAGGTGCAGGGTCTCTGTTCCAGTGCCTAAATATTTGATTCACTTTGAGTTGATTTTTGTGCAGGGTGAGAGATAGGAGTTTAATTTCATTTTGCTACATATGGATTTCCAGTTTTGCCAGCACCATTTGTTGAAGAGGTTATCTTTTCTCCAGTAAATGTTTTTGGCACCCTTGTCTAGTATGAGACAACCATATTTATGTGGGTTTGTCTCTGTGTCCTCTATTCTGTACCATTGGTATACAAGTGTATTTTGGTGCCAATACCATGCCATTTTTGTTACTATAGCTCTGTAGTATAGTTTAAAGTCTGGTATTGTGATGCCTTCTGCTTCACTTTTGTTGCTAAGGATTGCTTTGTCTATTCTGGATCCCTTATTTTTCAAATAAATTTCATGATTACTTTTTTTTATTTTTATGAAGAATGTCATTGGGATTTTAATAGGAATTGCATTAAATCTCTATAATGCTTTTGGTAGTATGGCCATTTTGACAATATTAATTCTGCCTATCCAGGACCATGGGAGATCTTTCCATCTTCTGAGTTTTCTTCCATTTTTTCTTTAGTGTTCTGTAGTTTTCATTGTAGAGATCTTTCACCTTTTTTGTTAGATTGATTTCCAGGTATGTATGTATGTATGTATTGAGACTATTGTGAATGGAGTAGTTTTCCTAATTTCTCTTTCAGTGGATTCATTGCTGATCCAGTGTATTTTGATGTTGCTGTATGTTATATTGATAATTTAGTTAGCAACTTCTCTGAACTATTCCTATAGTGTCCTTTGTCCTGTTTGGGCATTGAAATCTTAATGATTGGGTAGGGATTCTTTAATGCCTGGATCCAATTAGTCTTTCAGTCTTTTCTGAGCTCTGTTTTCACATGTATTCCACATTCAGACAGAAAATATACAAGTCTACATTAGCCTTCATTTCCTGCTTCTACAAAGCCTCACGTTTACCAACATGTAAAAGCTTAGGTCCTTCTCTGACCTATTTTGGTTGAGGGCACAGCCCTATACACACACATAAGGCCTTCCAGATTCCTGGGCAGATGCTGCAACTTTTCACAGCCTTCTGTAGATTTGTTAGTTAGATTTTTGTCACGATGACCAAAATATCCAACAAGAACAATTTAGAGGAATAAAAGTTTATTTTGGCTCATGTTTCAGAGATTCTGTCTTCTGTTGGCCACGTCCATTGCTTTGGTCCAAGGATGAAGTGGAACATCATGGCAGAAGGGCATGGTGAGGGAGTGTTGTTTTGTTCTGCTTATGGAGGCCAGGAAGCATCAAAGAGGAAGAGGTCTTGGGGAAGATGGACAAAAGGGGTTTCATGCTGGTAAGCAATAAATTAGGTCAAATTAAGAAAGCCTTCTGATTGAGGTCTTCCAGACATGCATAAAATAATGGCAATTATCTAGAAATGTGGTGTTGAAAAAGAAAACAGGAACATCCGAAGATGGCGGCGAGGGGAGTGCATTTCCCCCGTGTGCCGCGGCACTGTGTGGGACAATGACGAGTCAGGAAGGCTAAAGGCTATCTTATTAGGAATTTCCAGCAATAGTGGGGTGCTCTGGAACCTGGAGGAAGGATTTCCATCGCACGAGGATCGGCTACGGGGACTCAACCGCGAGAGATTTGTCGCACGGAGGGTAACACTGCTTATTCAGCAAATCGCCCTGCGGCTAGAGTCTGCAGCGCATGCTGGGAAACGAGGAGATAGCGACGCAGGGATACAGCGCTGCAGTTTCTGCCAGCCGTGCAAGCACTGTACTCAGTGCTGAATTCTGGGTTCGAGAAGGGTGAAGGAAGCGGTCCAATTCGGTTCTCCACACCGGTCAGACCACAGAGGAGGCCAGCGACCACCATCTTGGAGAGCTGACGTCACCATCCCTGTTTTCGACTGACCGCAGCTCATTCAGCCATAGAACAGGTAATTTCAGGCTGCCATTCGCCTGCGGCTTGCAGAAAGATTACTCAGGCTCAGTGCTAAATAACCCGCGGAAACTGCTTCTTGGAGCCTGATCTAATCAGAGCATACACCGAGCATGGAGCGGCTGAGTTCCAGCTCCCGGAACTGCTCTGGCCCAGGGCTAAGGAGCCCGTGGAAACGGCTTCTCGGTCCGGGTCCTGCTTAGTACTGTGGAGGTAAATACCAACCGAGCCTTCGTGGGCAGTGGCAACAGGACTGAGACGGGGCCTGTGAGGGCCGGTCAGGACTCACCCGTTGCTTTGGTCACCCGGCAAAGGGAACGAAATGCCGCCATTCGCATAGTATACCAACATGGCAGAGGTCTGATGTCATCAGAAAGCAGCGGAGGAGAGAACTTCATCAATACCAGCGGTGACATAAGCAGTTGGTCTCCTGGTAGGGGGGGTGAGGCACAGTCACCCGAGTCTCCTCAATTTGTCGTTGAGCCAGAGGGGAGAAGCCGGGCCGCCGCCAGCGCCCGGAGCAGGCCCAGCGGCTCGCCAGCGTGGTGACCGCGTGACCCCAATTGGAGAGGGGGCGGAGCGGAGCCGCCACTCGCACCCGCAAGGTGGGCAGACCCGCGACCCAGTGGTACATGGGCGTGGTAGGAGGGGCAGGGCAGAGCCGCCGTTCGCGCTTGCAAGGTAAACAGACCTGTGACAGCCGGGCGGGTCAGGCCCAGTGGCCTGCCAGTGTGGTACACATGTCACCCCAACTGGAGTAGGGGCAGAGCAGATCCTTCTCCCACGCCCGGATCAGGCCCTGCCGGTGTGGTGGTCACGTGACCCCAATTGGAGTGGGGGCGGAGCGGAACCGCCACCCGTGCCCGCAGGGTGAGCAGACCAGTGATCAAACTGCAGATCAGACCCAGGGGTCCGCAGGCGTGGTAGGAGGGGCAGGGCAGATCCGCCGCCCGCGCCTCCAAGGTAGGCAGACCTACAACAGACCGGCGGATCAGGCCCAGGAGCCTGCCGGCGTGGTACAAACACCACCCTAATTGGAGTAGTGGCAGAGCAGAGTCGCCGCCCGTGCCAGGAACAGGCCCAGCGTCCTGCAGGCGGGGTAGTCACGACACCCCATTTGGAGTAGGGGCAGAGTAGAACCGCCGCCCGCGTCTGCAGGGTAGGCAAACCTGCAACCGACTGGCGGATCAGGCCCGGTGGCCTGCCGGCGTGGTACACTCGTCACCCCAATTGGAGTAGGGGCAGAACAGAGCCGCCGCCAGCTCCCAGAACAGGCCCAGTGACCTGCCGGCGTGGTAGCCACGACACCCCAATTGGAATAAGGAGAGAGCAGAGCCGCCGCCCGCACCTGCAGGAAAGATACGCAAGCAGTATGAAAAGACAAGGAAAGAAAGGACCACAAGCAATGCAGGTCAACGCAACTTTAGAAGAGGTAACAGCTGCAGCAGATGGAATGTCAGATAAAGAATTCAGGATATACATGCTTCAGATGATCTGGAGTATCAAGGAAGACATTAAACAGCAAAATCAGACAATGAAAGATCACTTCGACAATGAATTACGCAAACAAATCCAGGAAGCAAAGGATCAACTATACAGGGAGATAGAGGTTATAAAAAACAAACAAACAGAAATCCTAGAAATGCAGGAAGCAATAAACCAACTTAAAAACTCAATGGAGAATACTACCAGCAGAGTAGAACACTTAGAAGATAGAACATCAGACAATGAAGACAAAGTATTTCAACTGGAAAAGAACATAGACAGCTCAGCAAGACTGTTAAGAAACCATGAGCAGAACATCCAAGAAATATGGGATAACATTAAGAGACCAAACTTAAGAGTCATTGGGATACAGGAAGGTACAGAGCTCCAAACCAAAGGAATGAGCAATCTATTCAATGAAATAATACGAGAAAACTTCCCAGACTTGAAGAATGAGACAGAATCCCAAATCCTAGAAGCCTACAGGACGCCGAATGTGCAAAATCATAAGAGATCCACACCTAGACACATTATAATGAAGATGCCCAACATACAGAATAAGGAGAGAATTTTAAAAGCTACAAGAGAAAGGAAGCAGATTACATTTAGGGGTAAGCCAATCAGGATAACAGCTGATCTTTCAACACAGACTCTGAAAGCTAGAAGATCCTGGAATAACATATTTCAAACACTGAAAGAAAATGGGTTCCAACCAAGAATTGTGTATCCAGCGAAATTAAGCTTCAGGATGGAAGATGAAATTAAAACCTTCCACGATAAACAAAAGTTAAAAGAATTTGCAGCTAGAAAACCATCTCTTCAAAACATCCTCGGCAAAACATTACAGGAAGAGGAAATGGAAAATAACAATGAAAACCAACAGTGGGAGGTAGGACAGTAAAGGGGGGGGAAATAATCAAAGAGGAAAACAAACCATGTTTAGTAACAGAAATAAACAAATATGGCTGGAAGAACAACCCATATCTCAATAATAACCCTAAATGTTAATGGCTTAAACTCACCAATTAAGAGACACAGGCTAGTAGAATGGATCACAAAACAAGACCCAACAATATGCTGCCTACAGGAGACGCATTTGATAGGAAAAGACATACATAGGCTGAAGGTGAAAGGTTGGGAAAAATCATATCACTCATATGGACTTCGGAAACAAGCAGGAGTGTCCATACTCATATCAAATAAAATAGATTTCAAGCCAAAGTTAATCAAAAGGGATAAAGAGGGACACTACATACTGCTTAAGGGAACCATACACCAACAAGACATAACAATCATAAATATTTATGCCCCAAACAATGGTGCAGCTATGTTCGTCAAACAAACTCTTCTCAAGTTCAAGAGTCTAATAGACCACCATACCATAATCATGGGAGACTTCAACACACCTCTCTCGCCACTGGACAGATCTTCCAAACAAAAGTTGAATAAGGAAACTATAGAACTCAATAACACTATTAATAACCTAGACCTAATTGACATATATAGAGTATACCACCCAACATCAAGCAGTTACACTTTTTTCTCAGCAGCACATGGATCCTTCTCAAAAATAGATCATATATTATGTCACAGGGCAACTCTTAGACAATATAAAGGAGTAGAGATAATACCATGCATCTTATCTGATCATAATGGAATGAAACTGAAAATCAACGATAAAAGAAGGAAGGAAAAAGCATACATCACTTGGAGAATGAACAATAGGTTACTGAATGATCAATGGGTTATAGAAGACATCAAGGAGGAAATTAAAAAATTCTTAGAGATAAATGAAAACACAGACACAACATATCGGAATCTATGGGACACATTGAAAGCAGTTCTAAGAGGAAAATTCATTGCTTGGAGTTCATTCCTTAAAAAAAGAAAAAACCAACAAATAAATGATCTCATACTTCATCTCAAAATCCTAGAAAAAGAAGAGCAAAACAACAGCAAAAGAAGTAGAAGGCAAGAAATAATTAAAATCAGAGCTGAAATTAATGAAATCGAAACAAAAGAAACAATTGAAAAAATTGACAAAACTAAAAGTTGGTTCTTTGAAAAAATAAACAAAATCGACAGACCCTTAGCCATGCTAGCGAAGAGAAGAAGAGAGAGAACTCAAATTACTAGCATACGGGATGAAAAAGGCAATATCACAACAGACACTTCAGAAATACAGAAGATAATCAAAAACTATTTTGAATCCTTATACTCCAATAAATTAGAAGATAGTGAAGGCATAGATAAATTTCTTAAGTCATATGATCTGCCCAGATTGAGTCAGGAGGATATAGACAACCTAAACAGACCAATATCAATTGAGGAAATAGAAGAAACCATCAAAAGACTACCAACTAAGAAAAGCCCAGGACCGGATGGGTATACAGCAGAATTTTACAAAACCTTTAAAGAAGAACTAATACCAATACTTTTCAAGCTACTTCAGGAAATAGAAAAGGAGGGAGAACTTCCAAATTCATTCTATGAGGCCAACATCACCCTGATACCTAAACCAGACAAAGACACTTCAAAGAAAGAAAACTACAGACCAATATCTCTAATGAACCTAGATGCAAAAATCCTCAATAAAATTCTGGCGAATCGGATACAAAAACATATCAAAAAAATTGTGCACCATGATCAAGTAGGATTCATCCCTGGGATGCAAGGCTGGTTCAATATACGGAAATCAATAAATGTTATTCACCACATCAATAGACTTAAAAATAAGAACCATATGATCATCTCGATAGATGCGGAAAAAGCATTCGAC
Organism: Marmota marmota marmota; assembly: GCF_001458135.2. Taxonomy (NCBI): domain Eukaryota; kingdom Metazoa; phylum Chordata; class Mammalia; order Rodentia; family Sciuridae; genus Marmota; species Marmota marmota. The sequence goes on from NW_026000223.1 coordinate 4,058,265, forward strand.
AAAGTACAGCATCCCTTTATGTTCAAAACTCTAGAAAAACTAGGGATAACAGGAACATACCTCAATATTGTAAAAGCAATCTATGCTAAGCCTCAGGCTAGCATCATTCTGAATGGAGAAAAACTGAAGGCATTCCCTCTAAAATCTGGAACAAGACAGGGATGCCCTCTCTCTCCACTTCTGTTCAACATAGTTCTCGAAACACTGGCCAGAGCAATTAGACAGACGAAAGAAATTAAAGGCATCAAAATAGGAAAAGAAGAACTTAAATTATCACTATTTGCAGATGATATGATTCTATACCTAGCAGACCCAAAAGGCTCTACAAAGAAACTATTAGAGCTAATAAATGAATTCAGCAAAGTGGCAGGATATAAAATCAACACGCATAAATCAAAGGCATTCCTGTATATCAGCGACAAATCCTCTGAAATGGAAATGAGGACAACCACTCCATTCACAATATCTTCAAAAAAAATAAAATACTTGGGAATCAACCTAACAAAAGAGGTGAAAGACTTATACAATGAAAACTACAGAACCCTAAAGAGAGAAATAGAAGAAGATCTTAGAAGATGGAAAAATATACCCTGTTCATGGATAGGCAGAACTAACATCATCAAAATGGCGATATTACCAAAAGTTCTCTATAGGTTTAATGCAATGCCAATCAAAATCCCAACGGCATTTCTTGTAGAAATAGAGAAAGCAATCATGAAATTCATATGGAAAAATAAAAGACCCAGAATAGCAAAAACAATGCTAAGCAGGAAGTGTGAATCAGGCGGTATAGCGATACCAGACTTCAAACTATACTACAGAGCAATAGTAACAAAAACAGCATGGTACTGGTACCAAAACAGGCGGGTGGACCAATGGTACAGAATAGAGGACACAGAAACCAATCCACAAAACTACAACTATCTTATATTTGATAAAGGGGCTAAAAGCATGCAATGGAGGAAGGATAGCATCTTCAACAAATGGTGCTGGGAAAACTGGAAATCCATATGCAACAAAATGAAACTGAATCCCTTTCTCTCGCCATGCACAAAAGTTAATTCAAAATGGATCAAGGAGCTTGATATCAAATCAGAGACACGCCGTCTGATAGAAGAAAAAGTTGGCTACGATCTACATACTGTGGGGTCGGGCTCCAAATTCCTCAATAGGACACCCATAGCACAAAAGTTAATAACTAGAATCAACAAATGGGACTTACTCAAACTAAAAAGTTTTTTCTCAGCAAAAGAAACAATAAGAGAGGTAAATAGGGAGCCTACATCCTGGGAACAAATCTTTACTCCTCACACTTCAGATAGAGCCCTAATATCCAGAGTATACAAAGAACTCAAAAAATTAGACAATAAGAGAACAAACAACCCAATCAACAAATGGGCCAAGGACCTGAACAGACACTTCTCAGAGGAGGACATACAATCAATCAACAAGTACATGAAAAAATGCTCACCATCTCTAGCAGTCAGAGAAATGCAAATCAAAACCACCCTAAGATACCATCTCACTCCAGTAAGATTGGCAGCCATTATGAAGTCAAACAACAACAAGTGCTGGCGAGGATGTGGGGAAAAGGGTACACTTGTACATTGCTGGTGGGACTGCAAATTGGTGCAGCCAATTTGGAAAGCAGTATGGAGATTTCTTGGAAAGCTGGGAATGGAGCCACCATTTGACCCAGCTATTCCCCTTCTCGGTCTATTCCCTAAAGACCTAAAAAGAGCATGCTACAGGGACACTGCTACATCGATGTTCATAGCAGCACAATTCACAATAGCAAGACTGTGGAACCAACCTAGATGCCCTTCAATAGACGAATGGATAAAAAAAATGTGGCATTTATACACAATGGAGTATTACTCTGCATTAAAAAATGACAAAATCATAGAATTTACAGGGAAATGGATGGCATTAGAGCAGATTATGCTAAGTGAAGCTAGCCAATCCCTAAAAAACAAATGCCAAATGTCTTCTTTGATATAAGGAGAGTAACTAAGAACAGAGTAGGGTCGAAGAGCATGAGAAGAAGATTAACTTTAAACAGGGATGAGAGGCGGGAGGGAAAGAGAGAGAGAAGGGAAATTGCATGGAAATGGAAGGAGACCCTCAGGGTTATACAAAAGTACATACAAGAGGAAGTGAGGGGAAAGGGAAAAATAATACAAGGGGGACAAATGAATGACAGTAGAGGGGATAGAGAGAGAAGAGGGGAGGGGAGGGGAGGGGGGATAGTAGAGGATAGGAAAGGCAGCAGAACACAACAGACACTAGTATGGCAATATGTAAATCAATGGATGTGTAACTGATGTGACTCTGAAATCTGTATATGGGGTAAAAATGGGAGCTCATAACCCACTTGAATCAAAGTTTGAAATATGATATATCGAGAAACATGTAATGTTTTGAACAACCAACAATAAAAAATTTAAAAAAAAAAAAGAAAAAGAAAAAGAAAACAAACAAACCAAAACCAATCCCAATCTGCTTCCAAGACTGGCAAGCCCCTAGTTAGTGACTGTAAACTGTTGTTTTTGAGAATAAAAATGAGTGAGAAAGAGGATTGGAGTAAGGTAAGTTAAAATATCACAAAAGTTTACTTATTTTCCTGAGATTGTATTTATTATGAATTAAGATTCTCCTAGGTGCTGCAAGCTTTGGGTTAGTTTCCAGAGTTCTAAAATAGTTGGTTCACATAATGTTTACTGCCTTATATGGAAGAGAGGTTTTTAGGTCCTTAATCCACCAGGTTCACTGATCTCAAGCATAGACTGTTCACATTTGATATAGCTATTGACCTATCAGGGTTCAACTCTGATATTTCATTATTATTTTTTAATTGATTTTATTTTATAAAGACACCACAGCAGAATGCATTACAATTCTTGTTACACATATATACCACAATTTTTCATATCTCTGTTTGTATATAAAGGATATTGACACCAATTCCTGTCTTTATACATGTATTTTGGATAATGATGTCTATCACATTCCACCATCATTGCTAATCCTCTGCTCCCTCCTTTTCCCTCCCACCCTCTTACCTAACTAGATTTCATCTATTCCTCCCATGATTCCCCTCCCTACACCTCTGTGAGTCAGCCTCCTTATATCAGAGAAAACATTCAACATTTGTTTGGGATTGGCAAACTTCACTTAGCATTATCTTTTCCCCTCACACATCAGATAGAGCACTAATCTCTAGGGTATATAAAGAACTCAAAAAGCTAAACACCAAAAACAAAACAAAATAAAACAAAAACAAAAAAGCAAAAATAACCCAATTAACAAATGGGCCAAGGACCTGAACATACACCTCTCAGAAGAGGATATACAATCAATCAACAAATATATAAAAAATGCTCAACATCTTTAGCAATTAGAGAAATGCAAATCAAAACTACTCTAAGATGTCATCTCACTCCAGTCAGAATGCCAGCTATTATGCATACAAACAACAATAAGTGTTGGCGAGGATGTGGGAAAAAATGTTACACACATATATATTGCTGGTGGGACTGCAAATTGGTGCAGCCAATATGGAAAGCAGTATGGAGATTCCTTGGAAAACTGGGAATGGAACTACCATTTGACCCAGCTATCCCTCTCCTCGGACTATACCCAAAGGACTTAAAAACAGCATACTACAGGGACACAGCCACATCAATGTTTATAGCAGCACAATTCACAATAGCTAAACTGTGGAGCCAACCTTGATGCCCTTCAATGGATGAATGGATAAAAAAAATGTGGCATATATACACAATGGAATTTTACTAAGCAATAAAAGAGAATAATATCATTATTCTTTTATGTTTTTCTCTGTTCTTAATTTTTTAGTTTTTATGTGTTCCTTTTGTTTATCTTGGATTAGATTTTTATTTTGTGGGTTTTTTTTCTGTTTTGGTGAGTTACTTATGCATAATAGTGCAGTTCACTTTGACATATGCATAAGTACATATAATATAGTTTTATCTATTTCAATCCCCAGTATTTATTTTTTCTTTCCCTCGTCCTTCCCTATGTCTTAATTCTCTTTTCCATTAATTTTCCTTCTGTTTATTTTTTAAATTGGTGCATTAGAGCTATGCATATAATTAAAATATTCTGTGATGTATTCTTATGTGTACATAGCCTAATTTGGTCAATTTATTTTCCCAGTTTTCCCTTTCACTCTCTTTTCCCTCCCCCTTAGTCCTCTGCTTCTAGTCTACTGATCTCTCTTCTGTTTTCACAAGAGTCCCTTTTCTAAATTCATTTTAACTTTCTAGCTTCTGTATATGACAGAAAATAATTGATGCTTGACTTTCTGATCCTGGTTTATTTCATTTAGTATGATGTTCTCCAGTTCCATCCTTCACAAGCAAATGACATAATTTAATTCTTCTATATGACTGAATAAAATTTCATTGTGTATATTTACCACATATTTTTATTCATTCATCCATTGATAGGTATCTAGGTTGGTTCTATAACTTGGCTATTGTGGATTGTGCTGCTATAAAAATTGGTATGCATGCATTGCTGTATTATGCTGATTTTAGTTCTTTTGGATAAATACCAAAGAGTAGGATGGCTGGGTCTTATGATGGTTCTCTTCCTGATCTTTTAGGAATCTTTATGCTACTTTTCAAAGTGGTACTAATTTGCAGCTCCACCAACAACATATAAGTGTAACTTTTTTTTTCTACATCCTTTCAAACAATTGTTTTTCTGTGTTCTGTATTATGACTATTAAATCCCAGGAAAGTTTTGATTTGCATGTCCTCAACTGCTAAGGATATTGAATATATATATATATATATATATATATATATATATATATATATATATATAATATTTGTATTTCTGTTTTTGAAAAATATCTTTTTGGATCTTTTGTCTATTTATTGAGTGGGTTATTAGGGTTTTTTGTGTTTTTGTTAAGATTTTTTTAGTTCTTTTTATATTTTGGTCAATATCCCCTGTCAGATATTTGGCAAAGATTTTCTCCCATTCTACATACTCTGTCTTCATACTCTTATTTTGTTGTGGTTGTTGTGCAGAGACTTTTAAATTTACTGTTATCCCACTTATTGGTTCTTAGTTTTATTTTTTATAACATAAACCATTTATTAACCATTTATATTAACCAAAATTTCCAACTAGCAACAAATTTAATATTCATTTATCAAAGACATAATTTATAATTTTGAGGGAGAAATGCATCAAAGGCATATCTACAATTATAAAAGTTCTCATTTACATGTAACATGGAAGATACATTTTATTACTCTTCACATATTCTGGAAGACATTCAAATAAAGATAAATAAATTCAGACTTGTTGATAAAGTATTCTGGAGGTTGAGATCCTTCACTTTATTATCTTGTGATAACAAAATCCAAAATTGTTAATGTTAATTCTCTCATCATACATTCATGTAAAAACAGTTTTTAAAAAACTTATAAAGGAAGCCTATAGATTGGCTAGTTTAGGTGTTTTATAATGATTTAATAATTTGCTGTTGGGCTTATCTGCTAGAGAAGGATAAAATAACTGGAGGAAACTCTTCCAGCTATTTAGATATGAGATATTTAGACCTAGAGTAAAAAGCAAAGTAGAAACAAAAGATAAAATAGTTGTGAAGCTACATGATGCTATTTTTGGCCTAGTCTGTTACTTCCTGATGATTGTTATAAGTGTTTTCTTTTTTATAAAGTAAAAATATTAAAAGAAATACACAGTGTATATATTTTTGTAAAAAATATATACATATAAAAGCTAAAATTATATAAAACCAATGAAAAAAGCCACCAGAATTGACTAAGTGGGTGTAGCATACAGATTATAAAATGTCCCCACTACAGTTTGGGAGTTTCCTCTCCTTTTACCTATTTTATGATTTATAGTCTCACTTATTGTCAATCCTCTAAAAAAACAGTGCTACTGATAACAGGGCAAAGATCTGTGTTATTTCTTAAGGATAAAATACTTTGAATGAGTAAAGGAATATGCCTAATGGTACCTTTTTTTTTTTTTTTTGCAACTCATTTCAGCGTTAAAGCTTAACCAAAAAATCTAAATATACAGATGCAGCTCAGAAACATTTATGCAAATATGAAAAATAATGGCATAATTTAAAGTTTCTTAAATAAGGTATTATAAGAGTTGGGCTTATTCTATAAGGTTTCTCTAGGAAAATAAATGTAACAGCATCTGGTGCCATTTCTTAAAACTTAAAGTTCAGGGAAACAAAATTAAAGGTGAAATCTCACCTACTAAATATTTATTTATTATTCCAACTTATAAGGAGAGACTAGAGGGTGATTTGTTGAAGACCAAAATATTTTCTTAGACTTCTCTATGTGGGTGAAAATAACATGAGTTTTCCTGATGTCTTTGCATGCATTGTGGATGTTAACTTGCTTAAATGCTAGTGCATCTCTGAAAGCCCATTCTGCACTCAAAGCCTCATCAGCAAGTCCAGTTATCATTGCAGTTGGTTGTCCAGTGCTTGAATGTATCTCACCGATTTCACAGTGTGGCCACTCCTCACTCAAACTGCCATGGTGCATGGAATACAGAGGGTCCTCATATATCTATCTGTGCCTGGATGGGACAACCTCTGTGTTGTGAAGATGGAAGCAGTCACAAATGTCACAGAAGATGTGGGGCTTCTTTTTGGATGGTTTCTTTTGGTCAGCCCTATGGTAATTGTTTGAGTCATCCCCATAGCCATTAAGAGCTGCTTTTGACATCATCTCCACCTTCATCTCGAGGTCTTGATTCTTTCTTTGAAGGTCCACTATCATTGAAGTCAATCGGACTGTCTTGGGCTTTCTCATTCTCTTGTGCCTGAATATCTGTGTTGATATCCTAAGGAGTGGCTGAGCTGCCGCAGCCAAGCTACACCTTATCAGACTCTAGAATCTGAATTGGACAAGGATGTGGCAGAGGCATTTTCTCTCCTGAACCCTGTAACCTCATTTCTCAGCCTTTCCGTTGCTGCCTCTTTCTCTGTGAGTAAGCCATTAGTAATACTGATGGATTTCTGCAAAAAAGTTTATTTTATCTGTGTATTTTATGCACTGGGATTCTTTCCTTTTCATTTCTTTTTTTTTTTTTTTATTTTTTATTGTGGGTTGTTCAAAACATTACAAATTTCTTGACATATCATATTCCACACTTTGATTCAAGTGGGTTATGAACTCCCACCTTCACCCCATACACAGATTGCAGAATCACATCAGTTACACATCCATTGATTTACATATTG
>NW_026000223.1:4071307-4078670 GCF_001458135.2 Marmota marmota marmota
CAGGAGTGATTGGAAGCTCTGTTCAGCCGTGGGCCACTGGGCCTTTTCTGCCGGTGGTCACCGATCCGCCTACCTGGCAGGCGCTGGGGGTGGGGGCAGCTCTGCCCCTCAGCAGGCCGCTGGGCCTGCTCTGTGGATGGTCACAGTTCCCTCTACCTTCTCCTTTTCATTTCTAATAGCTGATTATTGAGCACAGATTTTTCTTCCCAATTTTGATGACTTGTGACCTCATCTGTGCTTCTCTTCAGCTCCTTAGTAAGTTTGACGCTCTCTTCTTACAATGCTGCAATCTGAGGGGAATTCTGAGCTGATATCTGCCTAGGGTTTCTATTTCTTTCTTGAATACTTCCATGTTTTTATTGTCTCTAGTAAGAAGTTGTTTTGGTTTCTTCAGCTCTTCCACATTTTTTTCAAGTTGTTTTTTTTAAGTGTGTCTAATTTGTTCTACATTTGGTTGGTTGGTGTCCTCCAAGGAGGCCAGAGTTTTGGTCTATTCTTTGGAGTCTGAACAGCTCTGGGTTTGATAGCCTTTGTTTTCAGTTCCTCCATGTCCTGCATCAAGCTTTTATTCTCTTGGGCAGCCTTCAGCATCTGCTCTGTGTCCAATAGCACACCTTCTATAGGATCAGCAGGATTTCTTTTTTTTTAAAATATTTATTCTTAAGTTCTTTTGTCAGGTGGACACAATATCTTTATTTTACATTTATGTGATGCTGAGGATTGAACTCAGTGCCTCCTGCATGCCAGGCGAGCACTCTACCACTGAGCCACAACCCCAGCCCCCAGGATTTCTTAAAGCTCCTCTTCTTACCTGGTTTTTAGATCCTGACACTGGTTGTAGTTCATTGCCAGTTTCTTTTCCAAATTCAACAAATTTTCCTCCTATTCTTTCTTATCTTCTTCATGTTTTCTGGCTTATTTCTGCTGACTCCGACTTTAAGAGTTATTTCCCCAATGCTTCTCTGAAGAAAACTTGCATTTTCATTAGTCTTTGAAAGTTTTAGCTGTAACTCTTCTATGCATCCTTCTTTCAGGTGTAATCCATTGTTCATTTTTGTCAGCTGAGGATAATTATCTCCTGCCATCTTATTTCAGCAATGGCATTTTCCAATTTTTCTTTTGCCTTTATTAACTGCTCTTCTCTTTCATTCTTCTCTCGAAATTTTGCCTCCATATCTGATGAATTTTATCTTAACTTCTTCAATTCGGAAGACAGCATGTGTGAGACATGCAAGAAGGTTCAAGGATAAATGATTGGGTTATGAGAGTCTTAACCTAATCAGTGAATTAATACCCTGATAAGGATCAACTGAGTGGTAACTGATGTGGTAGGGTGTGGCTGGAGGAGGTGGGAATTGGGGCATGCCTTGGAGGGTAAATATTTGATTCTGGCAGGTGGAGACCTCTCTCTTCTTCCTGATCATCATGTGAACTTGTTCCCTCTGCCACACTCTCCCACCATGTTGTTCCTGCCTCACCTGGAGCAGGCTGTCCATGGATTGAAACCTATGAAACCCTGAGCACTTAAAGAAACTTTTCCTCCTTTACAATTGTTCTGGTTGGATCTTCTAGTCACAGCAGTGAAAAAGCTGACTAAAATAGCATGTTAAACTCTTCCTTCTGTTGGTGTAACTTATTTACAGTTTCTTATTTACTTCTCTGAACAGAGACCACTTCCTCTGAAACATGAGCAGATTTTTCTTTCAAAATCTGAAGGTCTTTGTTCAAAGCCTCTTTCACATAACTGACTTCACTCAAATTTTCCTGAGGCTTACTAAGCTTTAGCTCTTTCCTCTGGAACACTGGTAATGCTACCAGGCTTTATTTTGGCTTCCCACATTTAAAAAAAAAATGTCTTCCATTTCTACTAAACTCTGATCTTCTGCTCTTTCCAGTTTCAATTTGGTGAATTCCAGGATGTTCTCTTTTTCTTAAATAGAGTCCTTAGGACCTCTATCTCTTTAGCGTGAACAGACTGTTTAGAATCTTGTCTGTTCTGTAAATTTTTTATTTTGTGCTAGAAATCTAACTCAGTTTTTCTATTTGCATCTTTAACTCAATGTAAACTCTGCCATTTCCATCCCAACTCCTTCGTTAATGGACACCTTCAGCTCCTTCATTGCCTGCTGACGGTATGTAATGGTGGTATCTAGTTTGGACTTCCATAGGACTATCACATCTGAATTCTGATGGACATGGTCAATCTTGCTGCTTAAGGACTTATTATCTTTGGAAAGTTTCTCTGTGGCTGTGTGCTGAGATTTTATCCCCTAATATGTCTCTTCTCAGGCCTCAAAATGCTCCGTTAGAGAAGTTATTTCTCACTGGTGATCAGTATGAGTGATTTCTAAATTTTCTTGCAAAGAGCTTATCTTTTTCAAAAGGGGATGTGCCATATCCACATCTCAGCAGGCTCATTGGACTCCAGCCTTTATCTGAGTTCAGCTGCATTCTGCATTCTCAGTGCTATCTCTTTTGCTAATTCCATTATACATTACTTTTCTGACACTGTAGCCACCTCAAGATCACTTTTGGTAACTGACTCTCCTTCAACCTGGAAATGAAGGCCCTCAACCTTCCTTCTCTACCTTCTCCCTGTCAGCTGCTCCCACCATTGTTAGTTGCTGGTGTAACTTGGCTTCCAATTTCAGGACATGCACTCCTGTCAAACGGGGCATGCCGCACACAGAGGAGGCTATGGAGCTCCTCATAAAGCTGAGGGAGGAGGAAGACAGTCTGTACTTTAGGCTGGTGGAAACGGTGGCCCTCAGCATCTCATAGTGGCAGCCATGTCTTTGACTGATGTAGTGGAAGGGAAATCAATCTTGGTAACTTTGGAAACTGGAGAAAAAAACATATTTAGGTTGGCACTGAAAATATCTTGTTTTAGCAACTATCCCATCATTTTTCATCTACCTCCACATCACACCATTCCCCTTTGGCAGAATTGGTCTCCCCAAGGAAATGGACTACACTAGGCTTGGTGCCACCAATCCATACTTGGTCTCCAATTCTGAGTCCTCATTCTCCTTTCTTGACTGAGCCAGCCTCAGAAAGATTGGAGATTGATCCACTAGCAGTTTTCATAAGATTACTGATCTGAGATGTGGTTGAATGTTCCTTTACTATTGGCTGGGATGACTTATGGGAAATAATTGAAGGGGTGGCTGGGAAGAAGGACACAATGTTGGCTGCAGAAGTGGAGAGAAGAGAAACAGCTTTGTATGTTTGAGCTATCTGCAGGCTGTTGGTTTCATCTTTGGTTTGCATCTTCTTTGTTAATCTTAAAGGTCAGGTAAATATTCCCTTTAAAGTTCCCAATTCCAACAGAATTTGGAAATGCCAATTCCTGCCACCAAATCATTGTTCTTGCCAGTGGGTTCACCTAAAATAATCCAAGTTCATCGGCATGCTTGGGTTTCTCCGAGTAATGGATAAATCCAGGCTTATTCCCATTCACCCAAACATGTTGCACAATTTAAAAGTCATCCACAGATTCACAGATACTCAAATTCCTCTTGAGTATTTGAGGATGAAAAGTTGAGATTCTTTTTATAGATATTGCTTTTTCTACTGTTACTGCAACAGCAGCTTCCAAGTGTCTTCCAGGCTGTGCTTCCAGGCTAAAGGATTGTGTTAGGGATCTTCAGCCCACTTAGTTTTATCATATTCATTTCCTCAATAATTCAGAACTACATACAAAAATCAATAGCTTTCATAGAATCCAATAGGGAATATGCTAAGAAAGAAATCAAGAAAAGTACTCAAAAAATCACAAGAATCTCAACAAAACAAAATAAAACAAAAGCAAAAAGGAATAAACCTAATGAAGGAAGTGAAAGACTACTCCAATAAAAAATATAAAATAATTTCCCAACCATTGATACAACTATAGGTGTTTATTCTATAGTGAAGTCAGTCTCTAGATTAAATGGAGCTCCAACCTACCAGGCACCATCTTGACTTGAATGTCATTGGTTGCTGCCACCTGTACCACTGTAGCAGCAGTCACCACAAGCATGGCTGCTGCCTCCTACTTCCTGCCTTTTTTGGCTAGGAGGAGGGCTTAGTTTATTTATTGAGCCTTAGAAGTCTTATTAAGGAAGTTGGTGCCTGCACCAATGTGTAGGAGTGTTGCCTCTATATTTTCTTCTCACAGTTTCATTGTTTCTGGTGTAATTCCTAGGTCTTTGTCCATTTTGAGTTGATTTTTGTGAAGTGGGATAGGTAGGGATTTAATTTTATTCTTCTAATGGATATCTGATTTTATCAGCGCCTTTTTCTCCAACATATGCTTTTGGCACCTTTATCAAGGATCAGATGACTGTATTTATGTGGATTTGTCTCTATGAATTCCATTCTATTTCTTTTATATTTGTATATAGTTTTATGTCACTGCAATTCTTTTTTTGTTAGTATATCTCTGTACTAAATTTGGGATCAAGCTTTGTGATACCTCCAGGCTGGCTCTTCTTGCTTAGTTAGGATTGCTGTGATTATTCTGGGTCTTTTATTCTTCCATATAAATTTTGCAGATGTTTTTTAAAGTTCTGTGAAGAATGCCATTGGTATTTCAGAGGCCATTGTACAGAATCTGTAGATTGCTTTTAGTAATATGGCCATTTTGACAATATTAATTAATACAATTAATTAATCAATGAACATGGTAGGTCTTTCTATCTTCTAAGGTTTAATTTAGTTTCTTTCTTCAGTATTTTATACTTTTTATTGTAATGGTCTTTCACTTCCTTAATTAGGTTTACTTATTTTTTAAGATTTTTGTGAATTGAATGTTTTCTTGATTTATCTCTTGGCAGATTCTCTATTGGATTATATTAAAGCTATTGATTTTTGTATGTTGATATTTTACCTGATGCTTCACTGAATCTGTTTATCAAATATAGATGTTTTCTGGTGGAGTTTTCTTGGGCTCCTCGAGGTACAGAATCATGTTATCAGCCAACAGAGATAGTTTAATTTCTTCCTGTACTATTTGTATCTCTTTAAATTCCATCTGTTGCCTGATTGCTCTGGCTAGAGTTTCAAGAAGTATATTTGACTTCTTTCTTTTCTATTTGTATCCCATTAATTTCCTTGTCTTCCTGATTGCTTTGCTATAGTTTCAAGAATTATATTGTATAAAAGTCAAGATCATTGTAATGTTTTAAGCAGCCAATAAAAAAAAGAAAATGGGAAAAATAAATAAATAAATAAATAAAAAGTAGTGAGAGTTGATACCTCTATCTTGTTCCTCATTTTAGAGGTAATACCTTCAGTTTTTCTTCATTCAGTGTGATGTTGATTTTGGATGTTTCATATATAAACTTTATGATATTATAACTTGCCGTTATCCATATTTTCTTCAGAGTTTTAAAATGAATGAGTACTAAATTTTGTCAAAGGTCTTTTCTGAATTTACTGAGATGATCTTGTGATTTTTGTCCTTGATTATACTTATATAAATAATTGCATACATTGATTTATGTACCTTGAACCAAACTTGAATCCCTGAGGTGAATCTAAATTGATCTTGGTATATAATCTTCTTTGTCTCTTCTGATAAATTATTGCTTGGTATCTAATTTGTGAAATAGTACAATAGTTACTTATGCTAGTTTTCAGACTCCATTTGCATGAAATATTTTTTCCATCCTTGTACTTTCAGTATGTGAAAATCTTTATGAGTCTCTTGTGACAGCATACTGTTGGATCTTGTCTTTTAAACCATTTTGTCAGCCTATGTCTTTTTCTTTTTTTGTAATTTTATCAGTTCTTTTACATTATACCTAACGTTAGGATTCATTTGGGCAAAATTATAAAAGAATGTAATATATTTTTTTCCTAAGTGTCCAGTACTTCCCCATTCCCTCCTCTTTTCCTTTTCTTATATTCTACTGAACTCTACTGAATTATATATAATATATAAACTATATAATTATTTTATGTATTACATATTACATTATATAATATATAGTTTATGTATTTAAATTAGCATCTTATAGATATACATGATGCTGCTATTCCACTGGTATATTAATATATGTAAATAGGAAAACTAGGTCAGATTCATTCCACTGCTTTTTTGTTAAATCCCATCAGTCTACATCGTTTAATTGGAGAGATAAGCCCATTTGCATTCAGTTATTATGGGGAGAATTTTATTATTTACAGTAATTTTGGCTTATTTCACAGATTTAATTTTTCCTTAATTTTAACTTGCTTAATTGCTCTTTTGAACAGCATCATTCATTTAATAGCGGTGGGGTTTATTTTCAAGTTCTACTTTGTGTAGCATTTCTGTAAGTATTTTCTGTAGAGCAGGTTTAGTTGCCATGGATTCTTTAAGTTTATTCTTATCATGGAAAGTTATTTCTTCTTCAGTTCTGAATGATAGTTTTACTGGCTAGGGTCAAAAGCATTCCTTGCTTTTAAGTTGAAAAGGCAAAAAAAAAAAAAAAAAGAAAGAAAGAAAGAAAAAAAAAGAAAGAAAGAAAGAAAAAAAGAAAGAAAGAAAGGTTTTATTGCCCTACCTCTAAATATGATTTGATATTTTTCTTTTGCAGCTTTTAATACTCTATTTTAATTCTCTATGTTAGGCACTTTAATATAATGTGTCTTGAACTGGTTCTTTTTTTTTTTCTTTTTTCCATCCACCTTTATTAAAGTATAATTGACAAATAAAAACTGTATATATTGATGGTGTACAATGTGATGTTCTGATACATGTATACATTGTGAAATGACCAAATCACGCTAATTAGCAAATTAACATGTCCATCACTTCACATACTTATCATTGTTTTGGTTAAAACCTTTAAAATCTACTCTTTATAATTTTCAAGTATTCAGTACATTACTATTAAATGTCATCACCACACTCTATAATAGGAATATAACTTATTCCTCCTGTCTAACTGAAACTTTGTACCCTTGACCGACATCTCCTCATCAACTATTTTAATTTCATGCACAAGTAAAGTAATGTAGCACTTTTTTGTGTGTGTATCTGGCTTATTTCACTTAGCATAATGTCCCCAAGGTTTATCCATATTGCCACAAATGATAGTTTCCTTCTCATTTTTAAGAATTGTGTTAAATTGTATATACATGTGTACATGATTATGTGTGTATACACACATGCACATACACCACATTTTCTTTATCCACTCATCCATCAATTAGGTTGATTCCCTATTTCAGCTATTGTGAATAATGCGGCAATGAATATGTGATTATAGATATCTCTTCAACACACTGATTTCAGTTTCTCTGGACATGTAACCAGAAGCAAAATGTCTAGGTCATATGGTTATTCTATTTTTAATTCTTTGAAGAACTTCCTTACTGTTTTCTATAGTGGCCA
>NW_026000223.1:4083362-4199897 GCF_001458135.2 Marmota marmota marmota
CCGCCTACCTTGCAGGAGTGGTTGGCAGCTCTGCCCCTCCGCGGGCCACTGGGCCTTTTCTGTCGGTGGTCACAGTTCTGCCTACCTGGCAGGCGCGGGGGTGGGGTGGGGTAGGGGGTGGCTCTGCCCCTCAGCAGGCCACTGGGCCTGTTCTGTGGGTGGTCACAGTTCCGTCTGAACTGGTTCTTTTTTGATCCTGTCTATACGAAGTTCCAAATGCCTCCTGTGTGTGGATGTCCATTCTCATTTCTAAGATTTAGAGATTTTTGTGCTATTATTTCACTATAAAAATCATTAATAGTATTAGTCTGTAATACTAAGTCCTCTTTTAGCTAACTCTTAAATTTGGTCCCTTAATGTTGTCACAGAGTTCTTGTATATTCTGATCATGATCTTTATTATTATTTTTACTGTGTACTGAGTGTACCAGCTTAAATACACTTTATATGAGGCCTAAGGTTCTATTTTCTATGTAATCTGGTCTGTTAGTAAAACTTTTAAATGAAATTTTTATTTGATTTATTGAATCTTTCATTTCTAGAAATTTGGTTTCTTTTCAGGCTGTCTCTCTTTATTGAAATGGTCTTTTACTTCCTGTAATTGCTCTCTTAGTTCACACCATAATTATTTTTTATTAAATCTTCTTTTATATTTTAATCATGTTAATAATCAAAATTTAAAAGTCTTTCTCGATAATTTCATCCCCATCAATGTCTGTATCTTTGTTGTACAATTATAAATTTTGAGGGGAGGTTTTATCTTCCTGTTTTCTCATGTTTTTAGAGATCTTGGACTTGGACATGTTGAACTTGTTGAGATAGATTTCTCTTCCTTTCTTTCTGAGGATATCCTTTAATGTGTAGTTACTTCTTTTATGATAAATACTGTATTGTTACCTCTTAGCTTCAATATGAGCGGTCAGAGTAAACTATGAGTTATTTTTAATCACTAATACCACTTAGTTTGCCATTGCAGAATTCTTGAATTAATTCACAAGAGATGTTATAGCACTGTGGGTTTTTCAGAGCCATCATTTTGGAATTTTTTATGATTTTGTTAGCGAAGTAGATAACCAAGAATGGATCTAATATTCCCTTCTAATCATTCCCACTTAGGGCACAGTCATTGGTTTGGAGTTTTTGTCCCCCTTATTTTATGTGTTAAAGTTTCATTGAAACTCAAATGGGGTTAGTTTGTGTGTGAAGGAAGGTGCACTGTTACTTTGCTGAATTGTGTGTGTTGTTCAGCCACAAAGTCACTACCCTAAGAACTTATATTATACCAGTCACTTCCCGGACCATCTCAGAAAAGGGGGAAAAAGTAACATCAATGATATTAGTGACCAATGTACAGTAATAGAAAAAATATTTGGTGCCCACTGTCTCATTAGTTACTACCAAAGAAGGAATGTCAAGGTCAGTATTTAACAACAGCAATAACAGTAAAAAGCCATGCACTAAATCTAGCACTAGAGTATATAATGGCTGTCAATTGTCTCTCTCCAGTACTAATTTGTGCAACAATATGAAAAGTAGGGACAGTAATTTTATATATTATATTGTTCTTAAACATAGTAAAATTAGAGTTCATTAAGGGGAAAATGACTTAAAAGGTAAATAAAAGTTTAAAAAATTCAAAAGGTGAACAGGGATATAGCAGGAGAGAGGTAGCAAGCAATTGCTTTATGGATGGAGTATTAAAAATAAAGGTAATAAAATAAAAAATGAAAGAGAGAAAGAGAAAACAAATTTGGTCACTGAAGAGAGAAGAGAGGAGATAAGGAGTAGTAAGAGAAATAGAAACAAAGCCAAAACAAATTAACACACATAAAAAACCTCTCTAAATCTAAAACAAGATTTTAAAAAGTCAATAAAAGAAAAATAAATAACTAAAAAATAAAAATAAGGTGAAAAGTTAATAAAAAGGAAGTAAAAAAAGTAAGTATGTACATAGGCATATGTATCCATATATAAAACACACACATATGTGTGAGCCAATTAACACAGCTAGAAAACACACACACACACACACACACATTCACAACTCAATGGAAAAAGGATAAGAAAAGAAAAAAAATCTTTGGAAAAAAAAATGAAGGGATTGTTTCCATTGATGGGGGTCAAAACTTTTGTCAAGAATGGATATTCACTGCTTATATGCCATACTGCCCTTCTTTCTATTTCTTCTTGGGCTTTGTTTGTATCCCTTAGGGAGAGTAAGGGATGGAGGTTATTAAACTTGTTGTCTTTGAGTTGCTTAGTAAGTTGTGAACTGGAGTGGTCTGGAACTGAAGCTGTTCATAATAGCTCTCAGTGTCCCTTCTCATCAATTTAATTTAGGACATAATGAGAAGTAGTGACAAAGTTCTGTCCATGTGCAGTAGGTGTATGCACTCCCAGGCCAGGGATGAAGCAGAGATCTAAATGCAAAAGATCAGGCTGCTGGCTTTTAGATGTGAGCATCCTTTTGAGTTTTGTAATGAGGTATCTGCTCTAGAGGAAATAGCTCAACGCACTCTACTGATGGGCAGATGCCAACCTAAGCTGGGCATCTGAATCTGGGGAAAAGGCTACTAAGATCTCTACTCTTGGGGCAAAGCAACCAACTCTCCACTCTTCTACACAGTCACTGCCCGCAAATATTGTCTTCCCAGGATAATATCCTGCGTGTGAATATACGTGCCTCTCCAGTTTCTGGGTTCTCTCCAGGTAATTCCAAAGGCTAAAGGGAAAGTGATCAGCACTCTGCTCCATATTCCTGGCCTGAGTCTTCTGGTTCTAAACTCCTCTGTGCCCACTTCATTCATGCCTTGTCAGGATGAATCTAGATCTCATGGCAGGCACATGCCAAGGCAGTTGTCCAATGCTACTGAGTCCTACAGCAGAAAGCCACATGCAGTTACCCCAGGATGGCTTTCCATCTCAGCTCTCTGCCATCTGTCATGGAAGTACAGAGTACCCCTCACACACTTGTTCTTTGTGCTTCCCTGTGTCACTCAAATTCAGACCATCCCTCTGTTTCATGGGTTCCCCATGCCAAATTTTCTTCACAGATTCAGTCTTTCTGCCTGGGTTGCCCCTTTCCTCCATGGTGGACTGCATCTGGGCATTTTTGACTGGATTTATGAGGTATTCTTTCCTGTTCCATGTTCAAAGCAATTAAATTTCCATCTCTATAATTCCCACATGGAAGTTTAGTGTTTTCCCACTGTTACCTACCTCATTGGGAAGCTGCTTGAATCCAGAGCCACAGAGCAACCAGAAATTGTACTCTACTCTCTGTCTCATTTTTCTTTGTGTGTGTGTTCTTTATTTTGCCTTCCAGTTATACTAGAGAATGCTTTCCATTTCATTTATCTATATAATTTCCTTTTATTTGTTATATTATGTTTCATTATTATTTTTTTGTTTGAAACAAGATCTTGCTATGTTGCCTAGGCTGGTCTGGAACGTGTGAGCTCAAGCGATCTTCCTGCCTCAGCCTTCCTAGTACTTGGGACTAAAGGCCTGCACGGCTACTCTTAGCTTTCAATAGTAATTTTAGTGTATTTATTTTTGTAGCCTGTGTGTGTGTGTGTGTGTGTGTGTGTGTGTGTGTGTTTGCTCTATTGCATTATATATCTTTTCAGTTTACTAGTCTCATCATTTTTCCGGTTCAAGCGGACTTAGGGACCTCTAATTTTCCTCATTTATAAAATGATTATCTTAAATATTTCTTCTACATATGTTCAAAAACAAATAAAACATTGCTACAATTTTTGTTTCAATTGCCAAACATAATTTAGAAACTTTATAACAGAACATTTTATTAAATTTATAAAATATAAAAATATAAATGCTTATCATGTTTCTTCCTAATGCTCTAAAATTCACTATTAATTTATTTCTTTTAATGTTCATTTAACCGTTCAGAGAGTTTGGTGACAAATTCTCTGTTTTCCATGTCCTTCTAAAAAATATCTTAACTTTTGGTTAATTCATGAAAGATATTTTCACTGGCTATGAAATTTTTGAACTGAGAGTTTTTGTTGGTTTTGTCTCAGCACCTGGGAAATCTTGTGCCATTACCTTCTACTTTTCATAGTTTTCATAATAAATTCACTGTCATTTGAGTCTTTCAATTGGGTTTCCCTCTATATTTGTTTTGATATTTTTTATTTAGTTTTAGTTCTTGGAAATTTTACATGAAATTTCTTGGTGGGCATGTCTTCATGTTTATCTTGTTGAGAGGTTTCTCACATAATTTCATCTGTAGGTTTACATCTTTTGCTATATTTGGTATGGTTTTAGCCATTTTCTTCAAGATCTTTTAAAATCAGACCTTTTTTTTCCTGTTTCTTGAACTGTATAAATGTTCAATCTTTTTTGTAGTTTCAGCAGTCTTTGTGGCTAGTTTCATTTTGTTTTGACACTATTTTCTCATTGTTTATTTAAATAGTATAATTTCTGTTCTTTCTTTTTCAGGTCATTGATTCTTTCCACTCACTGCTTCGTCTATCCCATTGTGAACCATGTTTCTTTTTTCCCCCTTCAGATATTGTATTTTTCAGTTCCAAACTTTCCATTTGATTTTTTCCTCCTTACTTACATCTTTTCTTTCTTTTTTTTTTTTTTGATGAGGCATTTTATTTTTGTCACTACTCCTCTGTGACCCCAAAAGGTAAAGGTGTTAACTCATCTATCTGATCTGGAAGTTTGTTAGAGGCTAAAGATTGGCTTGGATTCCAAACTGTTAGTTAGTCTTTGCCATGAAATACTTTTAAAAAGAGGTATCATGATCTTTTAATGCAAGTAGGATTAGAAACCAATAGACCTGGGAAACTACCTAGTGTAATAGTATGGAAACAGGACTAAATCAAGAGCATAAAGACCTGGACTTGATGCTTGGCCTCTCCTTCAACTATGGAATCTTGCTTTGTGGTTGTCAGAGAGTTGAATGACCTTATCCACTAAGTGAATCTAATATTACTACTATTAATTTGCTTTGTATTTACAATCTGGAGGATTTATCTTGATATATATCCTAGTATATATATATAATCAGTATTATTTTGGAAGTTTTCATTTGTTTAGTTTTAGGATGCTGCAAGTTACAGATATACAGGTTAAAAAGGAACATCTAAGGCCATCTAGGTAAATTTCTATAGATCATTGATTCACAAATGTGGCTGCACAATAGAATTACCCTGAAAACTTTTTAAAAGCTTCAACATTTTCCTTATCTCACAATGATTTTGATTTAATTGACTTGGGATGATGTCTGATCATTAGTACTTAGCACCCACCAAATGGAAAATGTTTGCAGGGTTAATACTGCAATTTAGGTAAACATTTCCAGTCCTAACTTAGGATATTACTCTGGCTGAGTGATTAAGTGATCAGACAGGCTGGAGTACCATTGCTTTAGTAATGTTCAAAATGGGATTAAGAAGACTAGTTTGTCTTCTGACTCCTTCTCCTATATCTTCTTAACAATTATATTTTGAAAATGTTTCCTAGTAATTTGGGAACCTATCTTGCACTTTTATATCCTCATCTCATGTCCATTTTTTCTTATCTCCTTCTGCCTTTCCAGGTAGGAGTTGGTCTGGTGTAACTGTACCTTCAAAGCCTAATGCTCTCTGCAACATTAACACCAGCTTCTTTTTGAATACCTAAGTGAAAGCTTGATAATTCTTTGGTACCTACTTTTGAGTCTTCAATAAGAGAGATTTTATATCATCATAAAGAAGACTGTGTGATAATTTAAAAACAGATTGCAATGTCATTAGTATCTCCTGAGGACAGCTAACTTTAAAAAAAAAAGAATACCATATTTTATTCACTAAGCATTTTACATCAAGACAATCCAGTGAAGATGTTACAATGATATCCAGTTTTAAAAAAATAAAAATAAATTTTCTTACTAGTTGTAGAAGAAAAAGCTGAGGTGTATGGGAAATGTAAATGGACAGTCAGCAAGTCAATGGTCAAGAGAAATTTGAGCTGTAGTATTGTTCCTGTAGCTGCATTCCAACATAATATGTCCATCCATGAATAGGTATTTTGGGTTTTTCTTTAATTCCCCACCCCCTACAAATGTGAAATGGTATTATTTTATTAATATATACAAAACATATTTTCTTTTTTTAGGGGGGTGGGAGGGTGCAAGGGATTGAACTCAGGGGCACTCAACCACCGAGCCACATCCCCAGCCCTATTGTGTATTTTATTTAGATACAAGATCTCACCAAGTTGCCTACTGCCTTGCTGTTGCTGAGGCTGGTTTTGAATTCACTGTCCTTCCATCTGAGCCTCCCAGGTTACTGGAATTATAGGCATGTGCCACCAAGCCCAGAAAAATATATTTTCAAGACCAGCCCATGTATATGAAGAAAGATTAGACACACGAAAAAGGAGAAGGGGCACAGTTGTTGCCAACATTCAAGAACAGGTTGCAGACAGGACCCTTGGAATCAATCTGAGAGTCGTTTTACCAACTGTAGTATCAGTGAAGGCGACATGAACTGACCTTGCTCACTGGCTGTTGCTAGTGAAATGTGAACTCAGGTCAGTTCTTGCATTTAAAGGCAAAACCTGTCACTCTAAAAAAGAGCTCTCTGTACTGACCGGTTTGCTAATTCATTGCTGACTGAGCTTGTCTAGTAAGGGAACATGTTAAATATTTAAACCTTGTCCTTCCTCCAATGCAGAGCAGCAAAGATGATTTTCCATGGAATTTAGCGTTAAACTCAGGCAATTTGTACAGCTGTGCATATAAATGACTTTTCACATAATCTCTAGAGGCCAGGGTCAATGTTCCTTGTACATTTTAATACTGTAGATGACATAGCGACATCCTTCCAATTTATGTCCCTTCATAATTGAAAGGGGCTTAATAAAAGTGAGGAAGAGGCAGTATGTACACAGCAACATCGATTTCTGCTGACAGTTGAGCGGAAGTTAATTGCAATTTTAATGTAATTTGTTCCTTGGTTGATGTTGAGCCCTGGAACACACCTAAATCCATTTGAAAGGAAATTATGTGTTTGTGTGTGTGCGTTAGAATATTAGAATGACCCAATTATATAACTGTCATGAAGACACCAAATATAACTTCCCCAGATGAATACTTTAATAATTTTTCTCACAGATATGTTTGTTTAAATAAATTGAAGACTAGCTTTGATTATTGTCAGAGAATTTTATCCAATCAGATTTCAGGGTGACACAGATATTATGTTGCTTGAAATAAATGCTCACATAATTTGCCAAAGTATGAGCACAACACAGAACTAACTGCTAAAGTTAAGCTTATCTGCGTGAACTGTATTTAATATTTATTCTGGGTGAAGCAGTTTTTTTATTAAGTTATTTTTTCATTTAGTAGAGCTAATAGTTTTGTTAGTAATTCAAACATTTCCTGCTGTGGGTAGAAACAAATGTAAAACTGAAGAATGATCGTGTTCTCTGGCTCTGAAATTTGCTAATTGCAGAGCTATTCAATTATAGGTAATATCCTTTTATTG
This sequence comes from Marmota marmota marmota, assembly GCF_001458135.2. Taxonomy (NCBI): domain Eukaryota; kingdom Metazoa; phylum Chordata; class Mammalia; order Rodentia; family Sciuridae; genus Marmota; species Marmota marmota. Next base: position 4,090,870 of record NW_026000223.1, read on the forward strand.
CTAATAAGATTACCGTGTGTCAACACAACTGCAATTCTGAAATGGAATTTGCCCAATTTGCCTTGTATGGAATTTAAAACTGTTCTGTGTAAAAGCTTTTAGAAAATAAGCATTGAAATATGAATGACAAGGAGAAGAAATCAGTAAAATACCTAATTCAAGAATTTTTTTTCTCATCCAGATGCTTTTTTCTTGGGAAAGTTTCAAAATGGATATTTTTCTCACTAATGAACAACAACATCAGCAACAACAACAAAACAGGTATATAAGTGAATTCATTGTTATCTAGGTAAAAACATTCTTTATTCAGTTTAAACTTACTTCTATGCAATTTGCTATTATCTAAACCTCCCTCCCACAGCCAGGGTCCCGTGTCATGTTGGGTACAGAATAAGTAGAGAATTAATATAAGACTATGGATTATATCAGGCAATCAAGAAGACCTCAAAATCACCTAGTCCAAGAAAAAAGTTATGCAAAATGCACATTCCTGCATCTTAACTCAAACAGTTGAATCAGACTTTTAGGCTGCAGAGCACAAGAATGTGCATGCTGTCCTTGACACTCATGTGCTTCTTATAAACAAGGAGTTTGAGAACTATTGGGCTGAGAGGGTCATTCTGTAGCCTAAGTAATGGCTATAGTGCATATCTAGTGTTCCTCAACCTTGGCCTTTGGTTGCAAAAGTTAGAGAATGGGTTTCCACCTTCCCTTATAGAAAAGACTATCCACTTACTGCCTAACATAGCTGAACACAAGCCTCCCCAGGAGAGTAATGATCTTTCAATCAGATATTACTAATAATTCTGGCAGATACGGATGTTCAGGCCCTATGAATATTGTAGGAGCCTTTAAGAATATAAAAGATAGCCTTCTTGAGAAATCTGATCTCTTTGATATTTATTCTCATTTTTTGGGATATTTCTAAAATCATAATCTATGGATAATGGAAAACAGAATAATTTAGAAAGATATTAACAGTGTATATTCTGGGATCTCTTACCAACATCTAATCAAAATCTGATGGAATGGTCCCAGAAATCTGTATGTATTAACATGCTATATCTCAAACCCACACTGAGTTCCCAATTTAATCATTGGCATTTGGTGAGCCTGAGGAAGAAATTTCTTCACCTTTTCCTGGATTCTGAAATGACCAGGGTCTAGCAACCAACATAATGTGCCAGGAATTTCCCAGCTTTAACAGAGAAAGGTCCATGATGGGAAAATCCTCAGCCCTAGGCTAATCAGAACAGTTGGTCCCCTAAGACCTAATTTCAAATCTTATTTTACCATAGATCAACTACAGGACTTTAAGCATGGCACTAAACCATTTTGAGATCCAATTTCCTCATCTGTTAAGTAGTGGTAATGTCCATTTCACAGAGATATTGTGTGGATTAAATGAAATTAGATGTGATTACACATATGAAGCACCTACCAAGAAGACGCTCTGCAAATGTTATTTCCTTTTCCTACCATTGGCAAAATCATATTTTTAGGCCCAAAGGGAAGATCCTGTTACACACAACAAGAAGGTAGATGCCATTTAATTTATTTCACCTGCCAAAAAAAAAAAATAGTACATTTCTTTGTCAGTAAATAACAGATTGTCATAAGCTGTTTTCAGGCAAGATTTGTTTTTTTAAATTTTTTTTTCAATTTGCAAGTATGCAAATTGAGAGTCATGATTCACTTCATCTCCATGTAAAATTAATTAACTATAAAATGCTGGATATAAACAAAAAATGAAGGAAAAATGGTACATTCGAAAATATGGAATTGAGTCCTAGAATTTAGACAATAGTTTTAGAATCATATTAACCAAAGCAGGTGTTACTTCTACAATTAGACAAAATAGTGGACAAAGCCCTCAGGCCAGGTTATGTCCCTACTGTTGACTTTAATAAGCATATGGATTTAGATAGCTCTCAATTATTCTGGATCTCAGATTCCATACTTATAAAAAGATGAGGTTGGGATAGAACATTAAATTGATTTCTAAAGTTCCTTCAAGCTTTATGATTCTATTCCAGATAAACTATTTTGCTTCAGTTTGAATTATCTTAGTAAAAGGGAGCTGGCTACTTTGAGTCAGTTGATGGCATAGCAGGGAGATTAATTTTAGATTGTTCTCCTTTATTTTGAATCAAAGTCTTCTTTCTATAAATTATTCCTGTTGGCCATAAATCTATATTTTAAAGTAAACTCAGATTAACCCTATTTTCTTTTGCATGGGTTAAGTTCTTTAATTCTTTGAAAGAAATGATCATTCTTAAAGCAGTGACAAATCTTATTTCCACTTTTGCCAGAAGTGGTCATATTTGGCCGTGACAGACTTGATCTAATCCCAAGGACTTCTCAGAGCAGGTGACACTATCCTAATCAATTTATTGCTGAATATTTAAAATTCAGTCTGGTAAGTTGGATAAGCATGTATAATAGCATCAGGGTTGGATAACTTCATTTAGGGCTTATCTTTCTTGGTCAGTGAGTTTTGAATAAAGGTCAGAAATCAAAATTATGAAGGAATTAAGGGAAGGTTAAGTGGACAGAAGCTAATCCTAGAGAAACTCTGAAGCAGATAGTTTTTGTAAGTCTCTCGCTAGAAGACACTGATAAGCATATGTCTGATCAATATCAATATTCTAGGTTGGAGTTCAGGCAAAAGAGGGCTTAAATGACAATTCGAGAAAATATCCATTCCATCTGTCATTTATTCATCAAATATTTCTTGGGTATCCACTATGTGTCAGATATTATATGGGCCTCAAGATATGTCCAAGAGCCATTATAAACCCAGATAGTGCTCAATATGTCATAGTGCATCAAACTTAAAACCTTTCAATTGTCTCCTATTTACACATTAATGATCTGAGCCTTCATGAGACTAAACTGTGGAAGAAGTTGTGATAAAATGTTAAAACATACAGATTTGTGGATCCAAGCTCAGTGACTTTGATTGAATGGGTCTGGCATAAGACCCAGGGACACAAACTTTAAACCTTCTTAGTTTGCTCTGAAACATAAGGTTCACAGACTACATTTTTAGAAAGATCACTAGAAGTAGAGAGAAAACTTCCCAAACAATCTGTCTTTAAACTTTTAAAAGGTCCTAGTATATACAGAAATGTCCAAACTTGTGTATTTACTGAGTTGGTACTTTCTATTTATTGATACATGGTTTGTTTAATTCCTCAACAACCTCTTTATCATTTTACATATTCATGACCCCCTACTATACAAATTAGCACTCTCACTTGCTAATGTAAGAATAAGGCCCAGAGTTAGCCGTGCTGGTCTGAATTCATTCAACTAGTCAGTGAGTTTATTTACATTTTCTGGACAGTAAATGTCTATTGATACAGGCAAATAATGCATTTTTTGTTCATTTGTTTTAGTGAAGTCACATTTCAACTTTTATTCATCTGGTAGTGAGAACTTCACATCTTTTGTGCATTTGTCAAATGAAATTGCCTCATCTAATAACCTATGTGCTTTTTTAGAGGTAGTCCCTTTACTTAGGGCAAAACTCAATTCTCAGTCCCTACTTATATCACATTTTGCTAAGTTGACTATTCCCCAAAGGATCATGAGTAAATGCTTCATGGTCTTTAATCATTTTAATGATTTTCAGAATTACTCCATTGTGCTTATGTCCTTGGACATCAACAGAAACCCAAGTTTCAATACCTTATAGCACAATATAAATGATTATACCAATACAATTGTTATAGTTCCTGATATGATCTTAACTCCCAACCCTTCCACCTACTCAAATTCTTTTTTTTTTTTTTTTTTGGTGAATGTATGATTTATTTCAGCATCCTTTTATAATTGCTTAAAAATAGAATTTGCTCTTGTAGACAATATACACATATATCTAGAAATTTTTTTATGACTAAAATTTAAATCTGTGGTATGAGGATAGTAAAATTAATATTAGAAGTATAATTAATCCTATTGGTAAAGTCAACACCTGCTCAAATTCTTTATCCTCTTGATTAACTGAAATAAGACTGCATAGAAGAGACCAAATATCTGTAATCCATTAAATGGACACTGTTTGCTTGTTTTTTCATCTATATTACACATAACTCAAAACCATTGAAAACCATCTCTTTTCTCTTAAAAGCACTATCTTTTATCAGATTCAGCTAAACATACTTTTTAAGATTTCTCCTCTATCACAATCACTGCCATATGCTATCATTTATTTCTGCCCTTCATAGAGCATCATTCTCTTGTCTTCCGCTCATGAGTTATGATTTTTCCAGAATTTCTCATGTAAGTAGATGATACATCCAACTCCTAGAATCCTAGCACTTTGACCTAGTTGTTTCCAAAACTTTCCTTCAACCACATTGGGCCACTTGTTTTCATGATATATTTTTAGTCCTTGTCATCCCCTATAACTATACTCCTCCCAAAATGTTAGTTTCAAATATTTAATTTCACTTATCAGCCTCCCTTCCACAACTAACTTAATGTAATGTTTTCATTTCAACAATTCTTCAATCTCATGAAAAACCTGCAATTCATGTATCTTAATACCTTTTGCCATCCATCAAATACTCCAGATTTCACTTCCATAGAAGTCCAGAGTCTCTAGTCCAGCCCCGTGAACCCTTGCAGACTTTTGAAGTTCTCTCTCAACTCTCTTCTGGCATTCTTTTCACCTGGAATACCCCTCACTCTGATTAAGCTGAACTACCTTTTTATTTTATACCTGTGAACAAGTACCTCAACATAGAAGTTTCACCAATTGGACTCATATTTAAATCCACAGTATCAGAAGAAATCTCAGCATTGACTTTCCTATTAAATGTTTCTGCTAAATTTTCTTTCTTTCTTTTATTATTTATCATAATTATTAGTGTATACTTATTATAAAAGTAATGGGTTTCCTTACTTTCCTATTACATTCACTTAGTCATTTTATAAAGTGACGATACATGCCTTTATTGCGAATCTTTAATATCCATTCCCACAAACTGTTGACCTTGAATACAAAGAGAATTATTTTATCTTCAGCAAAAATTTCATTATCCTCCTGTATTCCACCCCCTTTTAAAGTTTGCATATTATAGTTTCCCATATTATTGTGAAAATTATATCCATAAAGTTCATTTGTGCCCTAAATTCCATTTACTTTTACAATCTTAAAAGTTGAATTTCTCTGAATAAAAAAAATCTCTCTTAATTCACCAAATTTTCATTGTGTTGCTGGTTCTTTCAAAACATCATAGCAAATATTGTCTCTTACACTCATGTAACTTTGCATTTGGAATTCTACTCTCCAACTCCTATTCATGGAAAACAATCATGAAAGTAGTTCCTTATATTTGTGGCTTCTACATACATACCTCACATTTTATTTCCCAGCTATTCCTATTGGACCTTTGACCCTATACATAGTTCTTAACAAGATCATTAAAATCTCTATCTTCTGATGGCCAATGGCAAGTTCTCTATCATCTTGATAGTGTTACCTAGAGTTTCAAATATAAGTGTTCATGCCATCCATCCTGAAACATGTTTTTCTTTTGCTTTCAGGATACATGCTTTCTTAGTGTTCTTTTTACTTCACTAGCTACAATCTTTCATAAATCCAATCTTTCATAAATCCATGTTACCTGTTAAATCTCTAATTGATAGAATGTCCTTGGACTCTGGCCTCTTCCCTCAGCCTCCTAATCTTCTTTACACTGTTATTTAGTGATTACAATTAATCCCATTCTTTCAAATACTACTTGTATTCAGTTGAACTTTTAAAATATCTCCATCCAAAAGTTCCGCCAGTGCTATGATATAGCCAACTAATATAGCCAAATGATCATTATTAGAACAGTTTTTCAGGTTTCTAAGATTGAATATGGCCAAAACAGATGTATCGATTTTATAGTCTTCCAATTTAGTTCGTGGTATTTTATCATCTCAAGAAATTTTAACACCATGGCCACTTAAAATCTCAGGCTACAAATTTAGTAGTTAGTAATTTTAATGCTTTTTCTTTCTTTTGTATTTTAAACTCAATCTATTATTTAAGTCCTATAACCTGTCCTGCCAAAGGATATCTAAAATTCAACTACTTCCTACTATCTTCACTACTGTATGATAGTCTCAGAAGCTGTCATTCCATTTGAAACTCTGTCAAGCACCTCTGTCTGTAGATAATTTTCCACAAAGCAGTTATGTGAGTTTTTCAAAGGTAAATCAATGTTAAGACCCACAATGGTGTTTCTTTACATCTAGAATGAAATCTTTCTGTGACCTACAAGGCCCTACATGATCTGGTCTGTGTTTATGTTTACTAATTTAAGTATATTCATTTTCTCAGTTGCTTATGCTACAACATCCACACTGCCTTTTTATCTGTTCCTTGAACATAACAAAGTCTTTTTTATTTCAGTGTCTGTGCTACTACAATTTCTTCTGATTGGACTATTTTCTTCCTTCTACATATATTCATGGCTGGCTGCTTCTTATTTATGATTCAGTGCAAATATTACCTCCCCATCCAGGGCCTTTCCTGGTTTTTCTAGCTAACAAAATTCTTTCAGTCACTTTTTACCCATTACCTTTTTGATCTATTATATTTTTAATTAATCAGATCTAGCTTATTTTTGCTGTTGTTGTTTTATATGTTTATCACATTTCTCACCTTCATACCAAAATATATTCCTATAAATATTAGATGCTATACTCTCAAAATCTGCAAAACACCTGACCAATAATAAATATTCAGTACTTTTTGAATGACCAAAGGTCATATTAGGATATTTTTTTATCCAGTATTTCTGCATCATTTGAACAACTGCCTAAATGTAGATTTACATAGTAGGTCAACATTTCTTTCTGTTCATTTGGGTCAATTAATCTGACCCACTGAGGCTTCTTTGTGTCATGAATCTCTTACTCTTTTCTATTCCCTTATACCTACTGTTACATTTGTACAAAAATTCATTATGTTTCCTAGCTTATGTTTGTTTCATATATTTTTAGAAGCATTCATGCATTTTGAAAAAAAAAAGAATTTGTAAAGTAATACTACTTGGGAAGGTGTTAAGAGGCATGTTTTGGATTTTTTTTTCCTAGTACTGAGGATTGAACTCAGTAGCACTCTACCACTGAACTACACCCCCTGTTCTTATTTTATTTTATTTATTTATTTTGAGAAAGGGTCTTGCTAAATTGCTTATGCTGATCTCAAATCTGTGAAACTCCCACTTTGTTTTCCCAGGATACTGGGATTACAGGTATGCACAATTGCTTTGGCATGTTTTTAAAGTAAGGTTAAGCTTATAAAAGAGGAAAAGAAAGTCAATTTATCCTCAAATCTATTATTTTACACATTTTAAGTTTACTATCTTATTACTAAATTACTTTTTAGTATTTTTCTAGTTTCTTTTCTTCTTAAATATGGGATTTGACCACATGGTCTTTATAAATACTTCTAGCTCTGATCAGGTTAATGGAGTTCACATAGGAGACCCGCAGAGGTGAAACATTTTGCCTCAAGCCACCAAGAATGCTCAATTTTCTAGCTGTAGTTCTTTAAATATTCAGTCTGACACTCTAATCAGTTGACCAGAATCAACAGAAAGAATCGTTGACTCACCAGGTATTGCAGCATCTTGATGGAGAAATGAATGCAAGTCTGGAGAGGCTAATATTGGAGCCTGGGATCTTCAAGAGGAAGGAAGGTCCTTACAGTAGATTGCAATATAATGTGTCAGGCAACCAAAGGTCTCCAGAAATCTTTGCAAGAAATGTGAGTAACAGGTAATAATAGAGGACCTCAGTGAATAAGGAGAGAAGGTTATTTCTTACTTTCTGATTTGGTCAGAGCTTTATCCTGACTAACAACTATGTGTCCAGTCATGTCAGAAGCAGTTTAGCATTTGGTAGAGAAGTATTGAAAAATGGAGTCAGGACAATAATATTATTTTAATTATATAAGTTTATGAGGTACAGTGTGATGATTGATATATGTAATGATCAAATTAGGGCACTTAACATTTCCATTTTCTTAAGCATTTAAATTTTTTATTAACATGTAATTTTACTTTTAAACTATATGACCTTCACCAAGGTATTAAATGCCTCTGTCAGTTTGCTCATTTGTAATAATTGGCATATCTTCTACTCTCTTACTTCAGATGGCTGCTCAGACAAATTTTAAAGAAAACAATCAATATTTTCAATCTTTCCTGATAACAAGGATCAATTTTTGTCAAACACACAAGTTACAGTTATTTACCCTGAGAAATTCTGATATCATAGATTGTGTTTGGTAGCTAGTGTTTGTTTTTAACAATAACCAAAATTACTTTTTTCTTTGGGCAAATTTGGAAACTGGTAGAGTTATAATGATGCTTGTAATGGCAATGTTAATGTTAGTCAATATCAGGAGCACCCAGGAGTCCTGACTTTAACAAGCCAGCCTAAGAGAAGGGGCTGAAAAAGGATTTTCCTCTCGTTTTGGTTCTCATTTGTGTGAGAAAGAAATTAGTCATCCAATGGTATTGCTATAGGGGGGTAGAGATGGAGAAACTTGTTTTCTTTTGTTTTTGTATATCTGTTCATATTTTTATTTATCTACCTATTGAACCTCAGGAGTTTATATTTTATTATAATATGATACTCATGTTGGTAACTAGCTAGCATCTTTATATTTCTACCTACTAACATATTACTTACCTATCTACCTGCCCATCTACTTTCCCATCATCTACTTATTAGTTTTTACTGTGTTTGGGAACCTGAAACAACCCTGGTACTGTACCACAAATGAAGACATTCAAATACTGAAAGAGTTAAGTCAACCTCCCAGGATCAGAATTGTGAGAGTTCTAGATTGTTCTATTTTTCTTTATACTTGAATATAATAAACTACAGTACTAAGAGAAAAAGAGAAAGGCACATGGCAATTCATATTATAGCACTATCATGTTAAAAGGACAGGTGTGTCAGAATAATAACTACTTAAAGACAATATTATCTTGTCTAACTGTTTAAAACCACAAAATTACAAAGATATCTGCTTAAGTAATAGCATATAGGACAGATGCAAAACCTTGTGGACTATTAAAAACAGTTGGTTTGTGTTTGGTTAAAATTGTATTGATAAAAAAAAACATGAATATGTTATTCTTCTTACAAGTCTGTCACAGGCTAACAGGTGAACTGTTTTCAGATCTCCAAAGTTTGAGAAACCACAGAATATTTATGGTCATCCATTCCTTAATTTAAGTTGAATTCAGTTACAAAGTAACACATATGTGATTCAGTATCAACAAGAGACCTAGTGCTCTGCCATAGTATTAAAGATCTTTTATGATTTCCCCTTTTTCCTAAACCTGCCTTTGAGTAAGTACCTAAAAGAAACTGGAAAGAATTGCCAAGGGCATTTTCTAACTTTATGATACAAAATTGGTTCTTGAGTCTGCTTCCTTTGGGTTGTGGTGCTAAACTTAGTCCCTCAAAATCTTCTGTGTATGAAAGTATTAAGTTCCTACAGGAATCATCTACATGCAAATTGTTACCATGACTTTTGAATGGCTACCTTCAAACATCAGATCTAGAACTTCTTACATCTTGCATATAAAATTGCCGAAAGAAACAGAAAAATGACCAAAGAATTGTTTCATTGAACCTCCCCATTCTGTGAGAGCTGACTTTGAACTTCAGGAGTTTATGTTATGTTAGGGATAACATAAGCCTAGACATTATATGCAATAAATATTTGTAATAAAGTATAGAAGAGGTGCAAATAAAATGATATGGAGTTCTAATGATGCTGAGACCACTGAGACCGTTCTTATAATGATAGGTATATGCCTGGATGCAGACATGTACAAATATTCAAAAATCTAAATGTCCTTTAGCCTCCTTTATTTGTAACATTCAGTACTCCTTTTCTTCTTCCTCTCTCTCCATGAGTGCTCAGTTTTCACAATCTAGTTCCTCTCAAGAGGAGTAAAGCACTGATAGATTATGAAAACACTGGTAAAATAAATGTTTTTATCCTCTCAGAGGTATTTGTTTTAAAAGAGGAAAACTTAATGATTTCTTTCTATCAGTAGAATTTCACACCCCAATGCATCTGAGCAGAAGATGATTTGAAGTGGGAGGGTGAGCAAATTTTCTTGTGAAACATGACAGAGGACACTGCCAATTGTTTCTCAGTGCATGTGACCATAGTCCCAGCAGTACATGAGAGGGACATCGAGGCAGATAATGTTTTAAGATTTATTTGCAAAACTACACTTGTGCCCTCTCCACTCATATTGACACTGACTTATCCTTTTCTAATCTTCAGTTTATTCTCCTGTTCTGCTAGACAGTGTGCAAAGCAGGTTCAACTTTCAAAAACCAATTAATGGAATTTATCATATTGACAAGCTAAAGAACAGAAATATGATCTGATCAATAGATGTGCAAAAGACATTTAACAAAATCCTATACCCATTCATGACAAATCTCTCAGCACACAGGGAATAGCAGGAAACTTCCTCAAATTAATAAAGACCATGCGTTAAACACACAGTTAACATATTCAATAGTGAGAAACTAGATTTTCAACTAAGATTAGGACAATGATGTCCCCACTCACCTTTTTTTTTAACATTGTACTGGAAATTCTATCTAATAATTTAGATAAGAAAAAGAAGTAAAAACTATAGGATTGAATGGAAGAAATAAAACTGCTTTTTTTTTTTTCACAGATGACTGATCGTCAATGTAGAAAATTGGAAAGGATAGGCAAAGCAAACAACTCCAGGAACTAATAAGCAATTATCATAATTGTAAGATTGTAGGATATAAGATTAATTTACAAAAGTCAATTGCCTTCCTATATACTAGCAATGAACAATTAGAATTTGAAATTAAAAGCACAGTGCCATTTACATTTGCATCAAAAAATAACAAAATAATTAGTTATACATCCAAAAAATGTACAATATCCCTAGAAGGAAAACAAGAAAATTCTGATGAAAAGAATCAAAGAAAATATAAATAAATGGAGAGATAATCCATGCACATGGATAGGAAGGCTCAACATTACAAAAATGTTAGTTCTTCCCAAACTAAATTGATATGTAGATTCAACAATGTTTGTATTCAAAATTCTAGCAAATAACTTTGTGGATATCAGCAAATAGATTCTAAGTTTTATATGGAAAAGCAAAAACCCAGACTAGCCCAAACAATATTGAAGGAAATGGAAAAAAATATCAAAGTACTGATGTTTTCCAACATCAACACTTGATATAAATCTACAATAATCAAGTCATTTTTGTGAAAGAATGGCCAAATTGTGGAATGGAAATAATTAAATATCCAGATATATTAACACATGAATATAGTTGACTTATATTTGACAAAGGAGAAGAAAAAAAATGGAATGGAAAAAGTATAGTTTTTGTTTAATAAGTATTGCTAGAAAAACTGGACATCCACACTTAAGAAAATGAGTCTAAATAAAATATTACACCTTCTGAAAAAATTAAATCTAAATTGATTGTGGACCTAGTTCTGAGACATGAAATTATAAAATCTCTAGGGCATAGCAAAGACAAATATCTAAGTGGTTTTAGGTTTGCATTACAATGACAAAAACACAATCCATGAAAAAAAATTAAGTGGTCTTCATTAATATTAAATGCTTTCCCTTTGGAAAAGTCTCTATTAGAGAATGAAAAGAAAAGCTACAGGCAAAGAGATAGTGTTTGCAACATTTGTATCTAATAAATAACATACGATCCAAAATACACAAAGGACTCCTGGCCCATGCCTGTTATCCCAGTGGCTTGGGAGGCTGAGGAATGAGTATTGTGAAATCAAAGCCAGCTTTAGCAAAAGTGAGGCAGTAAGTAATTCAGTGAGACCCTGTCTCTAAATATAATACAAAATAGGAAATAGAGCTGTGGGTGTGGCTCAATGGTTGAGTGCCCCTGAGTTCAAGTACCAAAAATAAAATAAAATTTAAAAAAACAACGAGCAACTCAACAAAGTAGGCAAAGGACATGAACATACTCTTCAACAAAGAAGATAAACAGACACCAAAAAGCATGTGAAGATATGCATAGCATTCTATGTCAATAGGTAGTTGCAAATTAATACAAATGGAATACCATTGTATTTCTATTAGAATAACTAAAACTCCAAATACTGACAACACCAAGGGATGAAAGCAATGTGGAGCAACAGGAACTCTCATTTACTATTGATGTGAATGCAAAATTACATATAGCTATTTTGGAAGACAGTTCAACAGCTTATTACAAAGCTAAGCAGACTTTTGGTTCAGTAATTGCATTTCTTATACTTATCTAAATGAGTGGAAACCTGTGTTCACACAGAAAGCTACACACAAATGTTTATTGTATCTTTATGCATAATTGTCAAATTCTATGAGTCTAGTAGAATATCCTTTAATAGAATAAAGTCCCAAATGGACAAATAAATTGTTGTACACTATAAATGGATATTATTCAGTGATTAAATAATGAACTATACAGTCTCTGAAAGATATGAAGAAACTTTTAAATGAATATTTGTTTATTAACTTTTGTGGTACTGGGATTTGAACTGAGGGCCTTTGCATCCTAGGCAAACACTTTACCACTGAGCTACATTCCTAGCCCTTAAATGTATATATCTAAGTGAAAGAAGCCTATCTGAAAGAATACATCTTGTATGTATTTCCAATTGTATGATGTTCTACAAAAGACAAAGTTGTAGAGACAATTAAAAGATCACTAGTTATCATAGGTTCAAAGGGATAGGTAAACGGATGGAGCATGGGTTTTTTAAGGCAATGAAAGTATTCTGTATGATAATGCAATGGTGAATACATATCAACATTTATTTGCCATAGTCATAGAATGTACAACACAAAGTGAATCCTGTAGAAAACTATTCCTATTGACAGCAGAGTATTCATGTGCCGCAGTCTGGCTGGGCACAAATCAGGAGCCACTCAAGCAGGCACAAACTTTATTTCTGAACTCCACCAGCACACTCCACACACACTCCCCGGGAACTCTCCCGAACGCCACGCGGCTCCTCCAGGAACCACCAACCGGAAATCCCTCCTCCGGCACTTCCCCAACCAATGCGAACTCTCCAGGAATCCCTGCGAGAACTCCAAAGTAGCGTGAGAACTCCAAAGTAGCGGGCCAAGGTGGACAGTAAAGGTCTAATATACAATTGAATCAATCCAGCATCATCTTAATGTCTCACCTCTCAACCAATACTATTGGCAAAATGCCAGGGGCCATTCCGACTGGCTGTGGCTCTCAACATTCACATTGCCTTATTGATAGTCACATATATAGTTTGGTAAGGGAAGATCCCAATAACAGTGGAAACTGAGTCAGGGAGCAGAGAGGAGGTAAAGGGAGTCTAGAATTTCTAGTAAAATTTTAAAACCTAAACAGCAACAAGTACCTTTTTTGGTTCATATGGCTACAAATTTCTTGGCTGATAGGTTAAAAAAGAGGGTCTATCCTGGTCTTTCGCCTCAATATAATGATACGTACAGGTTTACTTCGTTCCCTATCAATAGCGGGTTGAACCTATGCCCAGGCAGTTTCAGAACCTCCAAACATCCCCAAAGGGAACAATAGGAAGTGAAAAGTCATCAAGTCACAATGCAAACTCTGTAGTATTCTTTGCCAAAAAATATATTTTGCCAAGTCTTAAATAGCCAATTTTAGTCTGCAGTGACTTCTGGCTGGCCTCTATTATGGAAAAAGGTCACACATGTACCTTGCCTTGTTAGAATTGCTGGTTATCAGATTGTTTTCTGTATTCTTTAATGTATTATTCTTTGCTGCTATAACTAAGTGCCACAGACTAGGAGTCTTATAAACAACAGAAATTTGTTTCTCACAATTCTTGAGATTGGAGGTCCAAGAACAAAGTGCTGGTAGATTTGGTGATTGTCTTCTCATTTTAATTTCATATGGCAGAAAGGGAAGGGATGTCTCTGGGGTCTTTTTTATGATGCCACTAATCTCATTCACAAGGACTCTGTCTTCATCACCAATTACTTCCAAATTGCCACACCTCTTAATAAGACCACCCTAAGGAGGAGGATTTCAACATTGGAATTTCAAGAGAACATAAACATGTAGTCCATGGCACTCTTGCAGCTTCAATTTCTTCCACCCTGCCTACTCTTCTAGGTTCCCAACTTCCTGCTTCTTACCATGGTCTTTGAACTAGCTAGTTTGTTCCTGGTAGGGTATTTCCATGTATTATTCAAAAACAATACCTGAAACAGGGATTCAGTAACCTGTAAACATCCTGGTACACAGTGTTGATTATATGATAACATACTCATGTGGTTCTTTTCTATTTCCACACCAGCTTAAGTTAGGTATCATTATCAATTCCTACTTCACAAATTACTCGAAAGGTTTTAAAACAACATTTATTGTCTTGTAATTTTTGAGGGTCAGGTATACAGCAATGGCTTAGTTGTGTGGTTCTGGGGCAGAGTCTTTTCATATGATTATATTCAAGAACTTGGACCAAGCTGCAGTCATCTGAAGTCCTGAGTCATAAAGAAACATACTTTCAAGATTCTTACTAGCATGGTTATTTGTAGGATGTGTTTGCTCTGGCCAGTTATTCTCAGGAAGCCTCAGTTTGCTGCTGAATGGGTCTCTGTGTGTGTCCTCACAACGTGTGCTTGGTTTCCCCCAGAATGATCTAAGGAAGGGCAAGGCAGAAACCGTGATGTCTTTTATGTATCTACTCTTAGTTATCATACTGTATCATTTGTTTAACCTTCTGCTGGTTGTATATGTCTGTGTCATTTATTATGGAAGGGGACTAACTGTAAAAGGCCATAAAACACCAGGAGATGAGTATCATGGGGTGGGATCATCAGAGAGGATAGCTTCCATAGTAAGGCAGTCACATATATAAGTTATAAAATGTCAAATTGACTTCTTTTCCCCAAAGAAACCAATTGATTGCAGCTAACATATTTTGAAAGAATTTTCCTTACAATTATTTTATTAATCTTTACAAGCATGTTTTTTTTTGGGGGGGGGAGATAGATTCCAATTTTATAATTGAAGAGGCTTATTTTTAGTAACGTATCCAATATTCTCCAACAAGTGTAAAGTGAAATTTTGAATCCAATCAGGTCAATGCTGAACCTGTTTGAATTTCTATAGAATAATACAGAGCGTTCTTTTTGTATTGATGTTTCTTGATGACCCAATGTCCTAAGAACTTGGATCCTCATCATACAACATTATTTAGGTTCTGCCTAAATAATCCAGGCTGAAAACTATGTTCCATATCTGCCATCTTCATACATTAGCCTTTCCTCCCTTTTCCCTTAGTAGACACGGTAACTTGTTAGTGGAAAATCCCCATGGTGAAATATCTAGCTCTCCAAAGAATAAAGATTGACATTTGATAAACTTTAGTACCATCATTACAAATGATTTTAATTATATAATTATTATGTTTAATATCACTCTTGGAAATCACCCATGAAGAAGCCCCTATTTCATTTGAACATCAGTTTTTGTCCTACAGATGAAAAAGGACATTTTATCTTCTGTTCCCGAGTCTCTGTAACTGTTTCTTCTTTTCCAGATTCATCTTCCCTTGGGGAATAAGTGTGTATAATAACTGCAATTTTCATTCCCACCACACGTCTCAGGGCACAGAGCCCTGAAGATATGTTCTGTCTTAGTCTTGATTCATGACTGTTTTAATGCCGACAGTTAGTATTTAGTGCACAGGGTTTCAACTCCAGTAAAATCACTGACACTACTGCCAAAGAGGTAGAATGGCAGAGAAAGATGCTCACACAACAGAGGCTGCTCAATATATTTTGACAAAAAATCTAAGATTCATATTGTAGTGTATTATAAAGTTTGGAATTTCATGTTCAAGAATCACTTTCATAGGTGTCATTTTTCTTTCTATTTTACTGCCTCTATCACAATCTGTGTCTCTGTCTTTGCATCCTTAGTTTCCTGAACTCCAGTGGTGGTACTGAGTTATGATACCTCTTCATCCCAAATTCATTCAGAGCACCTTCTTTTTAACCTCCCAGTCCTGGAATGATAGAGCAAGACAGAGGCTGCTAAATGGGTCACTGCTACTCTAAAATATTACTAAGAATGAAACAAGATGGAGATGATCTCATTAGCCATCCTCTCTCAGGAGAAGCACAACGATATGCTTGAGAGACAACTTTGAGAAGCTTAAGTTGACTTTAGAGGGGGAGTAACAATCAGGATTCAGGTTTGAATAGATAGGAGATCCATCTGTAAGTCAATATCTAAGCAAACTGCATCTGATTAAATGTGGGGTGTTCCATTAAAAAGTAAATTTTAACCATCTTGAAAATAATTGTGTTTTCACAAGAAAATTCCCTTATTTTATGAACATTCACATTTAGGTACATAGAACTGAAATTGCCTATTGTCTATAATTTACTGTAAGCTTCATCAGCAAATAAAATAGACAAGGCAAGTGTGGAAAATGTTAACAGTTGTTAAATGCAGGTAATGAATATTTGGGCATGTAATACATGCTACTTTTATGAAATAAAAAGTAAAATAAAGGCATAAGAGTATACAAAATTTATGGGGCAAATTTCATAGATCAAGACAGTACCAGAAAAGATGAGTCTTGCTACCAGCAGTCTTTCTTATCCATCCTTCTCTAGGGAACTCTTCAGGTTGTGTCTAAATAAATATTGAACAAATACTTAAAGACTACATTTTAAGAAATATTGTTATATGCCTGCGTGGAAATTTGGCCTATGTAATAATTCTTCACATATATGTGAGTCAGAAATACAGTCACTGGAAAAGTTTCAAGGCCTAAGAAGCCAAAAAGATGTAAAGACATCACCATAAGGCCAAGAGACTTCTCTATGGGAAATGAGTCTAGATAAATAGAAAAGTACCACCTCTGCATATCTCACATATGAGGACTTCAAAATACAGGAGTCTGGGACAATTTTTAAATAGTACCAAATATATTATTACCTGACTGCATATTCATAGTGACCATTCAAAATGTTAAACAACATGAAAAAACTCATTGTTTAAAACACAATTTATTTAAGAAATAAGAACATGAAGCACATTTTTCTACGGATTTTATTGAAAACAATTGATTTTTTTAAGTGTGGTAATCTTGGCAATCATTAATGATCTAAGAATGTTTATTATCTAATTGCATCACTGTGTAAAATATATAAAGTGTGTATCATAAGGATTTTGGGTAGTGTGGTTGAGGAATTGATGAGCTATTTTAAACTTTCTTTATTTCCTTTCAGTGATGTGGTGTGTGTGTGTGTCTACCTCCGAGGATTCATGTTTATTTCTCATTTGTTCATGTATCTTTTTAAAATTTTTATTATTGGTTGTTCAAAATATTACATAGTTCTTGACATTTCATATTTCACACATTTGATTCAAGTGGGTTATGAACTGTTCATGTATTTTTAAAAAAAATTCCCATGGTCACTACACTTCATTGATTATTAGGTTTGGCATATGCATTCTAAAAATAAATAAATTAAAAAAAAATTAAAAAGGCTAACTGTAGAAACATATGGTGTTTCCACACAGATCAAGCTACATATGTTAAAAGAAATGAAAACTAATTTTTCCTTTTCCTTTTCACTTTGTACAATTTGCAAGGAAGCAAATGGTCTACAACAAGGATTACCATAGAAAATAACCTAATTAGCTATACAAATGAGTCAGAGAATCCAAAGGTGGAAAACCTCATACTAGCTGGGTGATTTATTTTGCCATTAGTGATAATAAATGCTTTATTCTTCAAAATAATACTAAAATGTGATCATGGAGAACATTGATAATCATGATTATCTTAACCTGAATTAGATGTTTATTTTTTTCTATTCTTATGAGTGTGCATAAGAAAAGTTAATGTATATTTTTTAAACAGTTATTAAATAAATATTAATAATTCCATATTTAATGTGTTTAAAAATTATTGATTTATTTTCTGACAAAATATTGGTTAAAGTAACATAAATTGATAAAAATGGAAAATTAAATTTGAAACCAGGCACAATACCTTTATTGTTAGTTATTTAAAACAGAATATTAAACTTGAATCCTTATGAGAAAACTTTAGTACATATTTTTCTTTATAAATAATTATATGTTCAGTCTTTTTAAATAAATTATAATTTTGAAAACATTTCCTCTATATTTATAATTTTAAATATTTTTTTTCCTTTTCACATTTTTCAAATGTGAAATGTTTCACACTCAGAATGTTAACATGTGAATATTCCAAATGTTCAAAAAACTGGAATTTAACTTGTGAACATTTGACTCTATAAAGACAAAAATATGTTGACAACAAGTATATTTTTCAATCAATAGAAAATAATATTTTCATGGTGTTAAGAGAGAAAAGTCACAAAATATCTAGCTTTCCATACTCCTGATTTGAAAGAAATTGTCATGAACGCGACACTACATTTTGTTCTGATTTTTTCATAGCACTTAATTGAAAGATAATTTTTCCTTAAGCCATAATAGCATTGGCTCAACAATTGACATCTTTGTTGGTTGACATACCCCCTATATAAAAACATGCCAAGATTTCTTACAAGATAATTAGGAGAATAAAAGAAATAATACTAACAGTATCCTTACCATAGAAATATTTTATAGTATCTATAGCAAACTTCAGATTAAAAAATCACATATAAAAAAAGGGAGGAATTAAGCATTAAGAAAGCAAATGGTGTTATCTGTGTATCAACCCATCTGTCTTTCTCTATATATTTACCATCAGATACACATAAACACATACACTTTTTTTTGAATAGTGAGACAAAATTAGAAAGATGAAAGAAACTATGGGAAATAATGTGCCAGATGGTAGGAGACAAGTTCTCTCACCTCAGTAGTGAGATTATATGTCTCAACAAACCCTCAACACATATGCTTTTAAAATGTGATACCATATACAGACTTTTGAATATAAGAAACAAAATTTTACTGGGATTAAGATGAAAAAGAGTCAATACCCATTTGGATTTGATCCAGTTCTCACAAGGGCAAATTCCCAAACTGCCATTTTCTTTTCCCATTATAGATTCTGGCACCAGGGCAAGATATTAGGATTTTAATACCTTAATATATTCTATGAAATATACTCATGTACTTTACTGTTTTGACCTTTTGGCACATCATATTTTGATTCGGATGGCCATTTCACTCTTTGCTCTCCAGATCAGGGAAGCTATAAAAGAGCAAAATGAATGGATTGACTATAGCTAGTCACAATACAGAATACTGAAAAGGTCATTGTATCTCATCGACTGTGCTATTATTCATGGAATATACAGGATCTTAAATATTTGATACCACAGTCTTGTGACAAAGAAATTCCAGGGGAAAAAAATGGAACCAAGAATCACTTCTCATGGCAAAATTGTACCATAATTCAAGAATGAAAAATAGCAGAAGTCTGGTATAAGCAAAAAAAATCATTTTAACTTCTGTCCATCCTTTCATTTTTGGTAAAATGTATCTGTGAGCACATACTCTTGAAGGGAAAAGGAGTCATAGAGACAATAGGAAAATGTTAAGGGAAGAGCTTGACACAAACAGAATTTAAGAATTTGAAGTTCTAATATGTTTTTTCCAAGTGTTTCCACATCATATTTTCTGCTTTTGTGAATAGAAGATTGATAGCTACTCCTGCAGTGGAAATGTAAGGAAATTAGCACAATTTAAGGTATACAAAGCCTAAACAAATTTTCCTCTTATTAAAATTTTAAAATGTTTCTTTTTACTAATAAATGATATTAAGTAGTTAGAGGAGTCTCAAATTCCTCATTTTCAGGTAAAAAGTAAGTTTTTAAGCAGTTCATTTACCAACAAGTTTTATAGACCTATATTTATTACTGTAAATGCAAATATTTGGCCAGTAAACTTGAATAAAATCAACCAAAAAGTGTCAAGTTGAGAAGAAGAGGCAACTCATCAGAAAAGAAATGCGGGTCATCAAAAACATTTTTTTTTTTTTTACAAACAAAACTCAATCTTACCAGTAATTCTTGAAATGCAGTTTAAACAACAATTATGTCCACTTTTAACTATCCATTATTCAAGAATAAAAAAAGAAAATATCTGGTGTTTGTGAGAGTGAGAAAAATGATATTCTAAATTTTGTTATGAATATAGATTAATAAATGCACATAGCTTCAATTCAACTTCTGAGTTTCATCCTAAGGAATAAACTAGATGTGGGCAATATCTCATCTTGAGAATGTTAATCACAATGACATTAATGGTAATGGAGTACTAAAGACAAGAGGAGGCTAAAGAGACGTATTCTGTTCGCATCATTCAGCTTTAGAAAAATCTTAAGGATTCCAGAACATGTTTATGATGTTGTAAGTGGAAAATTATAAGTAGCAGTTTAATATCTTAAGTATGTTTCCAATTTTGTGAAGTGTGTGTGTGTGTGTGCATGCAGAATTGAAAAACAAAAATAAAACAACAACAAAAAAAACAACTTTCTATATCTTTAACAGTGGTTAAGTCCATGACAATACAATGCAATGGAGGAAAAAAGGTCCAAGAAAATAAGCACTAAAATGCTAACATTGGTTCATCCTGAAAGATCATTTGCAACTATGCAACATATATATATCTGCTTCTCCGAGTTTTCTCAGTACTTTTTGGTCAATAGGTATTATTTCTTTGAAAACTGAAGAAAATACTACTTTTAAAAGGAAAGAAAAGAAAAAGTAGCCAGAAGATATGTATTCAAACAGTGGTTTGGTTAAGAAACTAAACACAGAGATCTGAATTACAGTAATGCTTCAGAGAAGCATCGGATCTTTCCTGTTTATGGCATTGCTCCTCTTCCAGACCTGGCATATCATTTTCTGGGACTAAGTTCCTGGTGTCTGTGGGAAGCAGAAAAGGGAGCTACAATTTAGGAAACTTTAAAAGCAAAAATAAGAGGGAAATTTTAATGATTGTTATAAAATAACAGTTAATTCAAATATTTATTCATTCAAAATTTTCTAGAGGATGGGACTAGGGACTATATAATGTAGCCTGAATGTGAGGGTTTAGTACTTAGCAAGCCATGTGATTCTTGTCTAATAACATGCAATCCCTTTCACAAAATTGCATAAACACCAAACAGCAGAGCTTTCTCCTGGAATATTCTTTATACCTTGCCAAGGATTGTTTTAAACTATCAGAAAATAAGCCTGGATCCCAGAAGTATGGTTTGCTCCTATTGGTATTAAGAGAAAACTTAGCTACTCATTCCCAGGTATACAATGCTTTCTAGCTCCTTAACAGAAATTTGGGTCTGGCTAGATTATTTCACCTGTGGGGCTCTCATCAGTGCAACATTTTCATCTATTAAAAAGCTATAAATGTGTAGGTAAACCATTTTACCTCAGAGAATTTTTTTTAATCATGAAAATAATTGTCCTTTGGGATATATTGTCCTATCTTGGTTTTATTTTATGAAATACGATTACATGGCAAATATCAAAAAGAACTCACTGCCATTAATTTTGTTTTACAAAATATGACACATTAATCTGTGGTTTTCTTGTTTGTTTGTTTTCCTGCCATCGTTTTGTAGATGCTACCCTTTACAAATGCTGGTCAGATAATCTCGTATCTACATTTTAAATTATATAATATAGGGCCCCAGAGAAAAGCAAATAATTTGAAGGCAGCAAGAGAATGGAGAGTTTTTTTCCAGATTTTCAGTGAGTTTATACAACCACTTATAGGAAAGAAAATACAACCTATTTCCTGGTCATTCCCCGGCTTCTTATGGAGACTGACACTTAGGCACTGGGGCTCCTAGTCTTGGGAAAGATTTTCTGTTCTAAGGAGCATAAAAACCACAGGACTGTCGGAACGAAAAGAAATAATATAGACGTCATCTTTTTAAAATATTCATTTTGGCTCAATAACTTGAGCTTTTGCCCATCCCTGGGTGAAAGGAACAGGCTAATATAGGAATGAGGTTTTCAAAACCTTTTTCATGTCTAACAGAATGAAACTTTAGCACCAAATAGCATTTGCTTTAAAGAAAAAAAAGTAATATTTTTTTACATACTCAAACATGTGGTTACAAATTTATACATACTACAAAAGTCTGGGAATCATATGTGATCTTCTTTAACAGAATCCTGCGTGGAAATCATTGATTTTTATATTTGCATCATCCTATTTTCAGCAATGCCCCCCCCCAAATGCTTTTCCATACCTTAATTCCTTTTTATTTTCTGTATTCTTCAGTTTTCTTCAATTATGATGAACTTTTAAAAGCCATACGAAGCCTCCACTTCCTTTATAATACTTTCCTGGCACTCCTGGGCAGAACTATTCTTTTCTCCCGCTAAGCAGGATTCTACTAGGAAGATCCAATTCTTGTAGACTAATAATAATAGTGCGGAAGTGTTTCCCCATGAGGAGCTAAGATTTTTCAGTCCAGGTCAGGCAGCACCTTGTTTCATCTTTTATTTTGTGTACCTTCTATTTACCATGCATTATACTTCCTGGGGACACAGAACAATAGATATTTTACATAGTTTACAATAATCACTATGAATTAGAGTATAATACATCTAACGATTTTCATCTAGTTAAATAAGTCCCTTGTTTGGTAGATGAGGAAACTGAGTCAACTTCTGTTTCTTAATGGTCCTCAAATATTAGCATTCCATCAGCAGTTGTTAAATCCAGATTTTAGGACCCAACAACCAGTTTCTGATTCTTTAGGTCCAGAAGCTGAAAAATTGTGTTGAATGCTGCTGGTTGGGGCCCACGTGCTGGCAAACACCAGTGTGATGCTCAGTTTATGATCCCAGTCTCCCAACTGCCACACCAAGGTTGCTTTTGATAGATATTCATGAAAGATTTGCTATTTATAATAGTAACACGAGTATACCTAAATTAAAAAATATATATATATTTGAGAGTTAACTGCTGGTTTTTCAAATAGAAAAGTGAAAAATTTAAGGCAAAAATGTGGGTAAATAAGTTACCACCACCTCTTTTAAAGATACTCTTTGGCAGAAGCTTACCAGTTGCTTGTCAAATTATAGGACTTCCACTTCCCTCTGGCCATGTCCTACTGATGCTTATTCAGCATTTTTTTACTTAGATTTTTCTCAAAGCCTTTGCAAAACTCCCAAGCTTAGGTTTCTGAGAGCTTTTTGTCCACCTTCCTCTCGTGCACAGGACATAGAAGAGATATCTGTTTACTTCCTCTTATCTGGTGTTCTGGGAAAGAACAGCCATCAGAAGCCATCACTTTTCTAACATTTAAAGGCAAACCAATACTGGTTTCATTTTCTGTGTACATCATGCCTGAATGTTAACATATGATTACTCCCTACCAGGCCACAGAGCACAAGCTGGTATTTGATGGATCCGGGGAGTCAAAAAGCAATAATGTTTTAACACTTACATAAAACCACCTTTTGTTTAATAGGAATAAATAATGTTCCAATCATAATAATGCCAACTCTCTGCACAGAGAGCTGTATCATCTAATGAGATGGGACCCCTGGACGTGAGGCGAGTACAATAGCATGAGGAATGCAACAGAACAGCAGGAAAAAAATAGTTCTCATCTAATGTACTACTAAAGAACGTTGCTGGAGAAAACATCATATAATTAAACTAATTTTCTTACAATTCACAGAGAAAGATTGACAGTATTCTGAAATTAGGGGTGGTAATACAAATTTTCAAAAATAGAAATCCAGTGGTCATTCAGAGCTCCTGAAATTAAAAGAAAATTTATTAAGAAAAACAGAATAAAGAGAGTTCTGCCTCCACCCATCTGCATGGGACCCAGGCCCAGAGTAGCCTGAGTCCATCTTTCCACCAACAGACACCTGCTGGAGCTCAAGCTCCCACATAGGACCACCTCCTCTGACCAGCAGACCCCTTCCAGAACTCAGGCTCAGCCCAGATCTGTGTGGGACCCAGGCCCAGGGTAAGTCAGAGTCTGTCACCCACCAACACCACCTGGGAAGCCAGGCCTAACCCACTTCCATCTTGGGACACTGCAATCATCGCCATAGTCTTTCCCATGAAGTAGCCTCTACCTTTTGACAACAGACAGGGCCTATAAGCAGCTGTATCTTGGAGCAGGCATCCCCAAACTAGTGTAATAGCCACCATTTCAGCCCCATTTCTGAAAGGCCTTGCATCCATATTAGGGCACCTCCACTGCTATCTCTGCTGCCACCAACTTTAGTTGCATAGCATCCATCATGGTACACCTGAAGGGTCTGGAAGCCCAGCATTAAGGTGAAGTACAGATAATCTGCATAGATACTATAAGATTAATATTCATGATTATAATGAAATTAAAATGATCTCTGATTTAAAGAACGACCTAAATGAGCAAATACAGGCAAGAATTGATCACTCCAACAAAGAGATAAGGTAGAAAAAGATTACTTAAAGAGAGAGATAGAGACTCTGAAAAAAAAATCCAGAAATCCTTGAAGTAAAAGAAACAATAAACCAAATAAAAAACTCATTAGAAAGCATTACCAACAAACTAGATCACTTGGAAGACAGAACATCAGATAAATAAGACAAAGTATATAATCTATAAAATAAAGTTGACTACACAGTGAAGATAGTAAGAAACCATGAACAGAACATTCAAGAATTATGGGTTAGCATCAAAAGACCAAATCTAAGAGTTATTGGGATACAGGAAGGCACAGAGTTTCAAACCAAAGGAATGCACAATCTCTTCAATGACATAATATGAGAAAATTTCCCAACCATGAAGAATGAATTGGAAAATCAAATACAAGAAGTTTACAAGACACCAAATGTACAAAATTACAACAGATCTACACCAAGGCACATTATAATGAAAATGCCTAGCATACATAATAAACATAGAATCTTAAAGGCTGCAAGAAAGAAGAATCAGATCACACATAGGGGGAGACCAATTTGTATCTCAGCAGATTTTTCATCTCAGACCTTCAAAGCCAGGAGATCATGGAAACAACAAATACCAAGCCCTGAAAAAAAATCAATGCCAACCAAGAATCTTATATCCAGCAAAATTAAGCTTTAGATTTGATGATGAAATAAAAACCTTCAATGATAAACAAAAGTTAAAAGAATTTACAACTAGAAATCCTGCACGGAACATCTTTGGCAAAATATTCCAAGAAGAGGAAATGAAAAACAATGATGAAAATCAGCAGTGGGAGGGATTACACTAAAGAAAAAACTAATCAAAGTAGAAACCAAGTCAAGTTAAATACCAAAAATAAACAAAAATGGCTGGGAATACAAATCATGTCTCAATAATAACCCTGAATGTTAATGGCCTAAATACACCAATCAAAAGACATAAACTAGCAGATTGGATTTTTTTTAAAAAAAAGACCCAACAATATGCTGACTCCAAGAGACTCATCTCATATGAAAAGACATCCACAGACTGAAGGTGAAAGGTTGGAAAAAATCATATCACTCACGTGGATAAGGGAAGCAAGCAGGGGTTTCCATCCTCATATCAAATAAAATAGACTTCAAGCTAAAGTTAACCAAAAGGGATAAAGAAGGCATTACATACTGATCGAGGGAACCATAACCAAGAAGACATAACAATATAAATATATATGCCCAAACAATGGAGAATATATATTTGTCAAACAAACTCTTCTCAAGTTCAAGATCAAATAGACCACAACACAATAATACTGGGAGACTTTAACACAACTCTTTCACCAATGGATAGATCTTCCAAACAAAAACTGAACAAAGAAACTATACAACTCAATAATATAATCAATAACTTAGACTTAACTGACATATATAGAATATTTCATCCTTAAACAAGAGAATACACATTCTTCTCACCAGCACATGAAACCTTCTCTAAAATAGACCATATATTATGCCACAAAGCAACTCTTAGCAAATACAAAATGTAGAAATACTACCCTGCATTCTATCAGATCATAATGGAATGAAACTAGAACACAATTATAAAATAAAAAATAAAAGCTACTCCAACACCTGGAGACTAAATAAGATGCTACTGAATGAACAATGGGTTGCAAAAGACATTAAAGAAGAGATTAAAAAATTCTTAGAGGTAAATGAGAATACTGATACAACATATCAAAACCTCTGGAACACTATAAAGGCAGTACTAAGAGGAGTACTTAGAAGGCAGTTCATTGCATGGAGTTCATTTCTTAAAAGAAGGAAAAGTCAACAAATAAATGACCTAACATTACATTTCAAAGCCTTAGAAAAAGAACAAAACAACACCAAAATTAGTAGCAGACAGGAAATAATTAAAATCAGAGCTGAAATCAATGAAATTGAAACAAAAGAAACAATTGAAAAATTGACAAAACAAAATTTGGTTCTTTGGAAAAACAAATAAAATTGACAAATCCTTAGCCATGCTAATGAAGAGAAGGAGAGAGAAAACTCAAATTACTAACGTACATGAAAAAAAAAGGAAATATCACAACAGACACTACAGAAATACAGAAGATAATTAATAATTATTTTGAAAACTTGTATTCCAATAAAATAGAAAATATTGAAGGCACTGACAGATTTCTAGAGTCATATGATTTCCCCAGGTTGAATCAGGATGACATACACAATTTAAACAGATCAATTTCAAGTGATGATACAGAAGATGCCATCAGAGGCCTACCAACCAAGAAAAGCCAGGACTGCATGGATACACAGCTGAGTTCTACAAGACCTTTATTGAAGAACTAACACCAATACTCCTCAAATTATTTCATGAAATAGAAAAAGGGAGCACTTCCAAACTCATTCTACCAGGCCAGTATCACCATGATTCCAAAACCAGATAAAGACATAACAAAGAAAGAAAACTTTAGACCTATATCTCTAATGAACATAGATGCAAAAATTCTCAATAAAAATTCTGGCAAATTGGGCTGATGTTGTGGCTCAGCAGTAGAGCACTAGCATAGTATGTGCTAGGTTCTGGGTTTGATCCTCAGCACCACATTAAATAAAATAAAAGTATTGCGTCCAACTACAACTAAAATATATTTTTAAAAATTCTGGCAAATATAATACAAAAAGATGGTGTACCATAATCAAGTGGGGTTCATCCCAGGGATACAAGGTTGGTTCAAAATACAGAAATCAATAAGTGTAATTCATCACATCAATAGACTTAAAGACAAGAATCATGTAGTCATCTCAATAGATGCAGAAAAAGCATTTGACAAAATATAGCACCAAAAAAAAAAAACCACTAGAAAAACTAGGCATAACAGGAACATATCTTAACACCATAAAAGCTAAACCTCAGGACAAAATGATTCTAAATGGAGAAAAATTGAAAGCATTTCAAGGTTTTCTCTAAAACCTGGAACAAAACAGGGATGTTCTCTTTCACCACTTCTATTTAACATAGTTCTTAAAACACTTTCCAGAGTAATTAACAGAAATTAAAGGGATACAGATAGGAAAAGAAGAACTCAAATTAGTGGTATTTGCCAATGATATGTTTCTATACCTAGAAGGCCCCAAAAATTCCACCATAAATGAACTCAGCAAAGTAGCAGGATATAAAAATCAACACCCCAAATCAAAGGCATTTCTGTATATCAGTGACAGATCCTCTGAAAAGGTACAAGTAAAACTACACCATTTATAATAACCTCAAAAAAAATTGAGAATCAATGAAAGAGGTGAAAGACTTCTATAACAAAAACTACAGAACACTAAAGATAGAAATTAAAGAAGAACTTAGAAGATAGAAAGATCTACCTTGTTCTTAGACAGGCAGAATTAATATTGTCGAAATGACCATACTACCAAAAGCACTATACAAATATAATGCAATTCCAATCAAAATACCAATGACATTCCTCATAGAAATAGAAAAAAATAGTCATGAAATTCATCTGGAAGAATAAGAGACCCAGATAGCTAAAGCAATCCTTTGCAAGAATAGTGAAGCAGGTGGCATCACTATACCAGACCTTAAACTATACTACAGAGCAATAGCAACAAAAACAGCATAGTAGACTGGCACCAAAGTAGACTGGTAGACCAATGGTACAGAATAGAGGACACAGAGAAAAATCCACATAACTAAAGTTATCTTATATTAGACAAAGGCGCCAAAAACATACATTGGAGAAAAGATAACTTCTAAAACAAATGGTGCTAGGATAACTGGAAATCCTATTCAACAAAATAAAATTAAACCCCTATCTCTCACCATGCACAAAACTCAACTCAGAGTGGATCATGGGCCTAAGAATTAAACCATAGACATTTTGTCTAATAGAAGAAAAGGTAGGTCCAAATCTCTATCATGTTGGATTAGGCCCCAATTTCCTTAATAAGACCCTTATAGCACAAGAATTAATATCAAGAATCAATAAATGGGATGGATTGAAACTAAAAAACTAAAAACAATCACTGGGGTGAATAGGGAGCCTACATTTTGGGAGCAAATTTTTACCACATGGACATCAGATAGAGCACTCATCTCTAGGATATATAAAGAACCAAAAATTATTATTATTAACACCAAAAAATAACCCAATCAATAAATGAGCTAAGGAATTCAACAGACACTTCTCAGAAGATAATATACAATCAATCAACAAATATATGAAAAAAAAAATTTCAACATCTCTAGCAATTAGAGAAATGCAAATCAAAACTACTCTAAGATATCATCTCACTCCAGTCAGAATGGCAGCTATTATGAAGACAAACAACAATAAATGTTGGCGAGGATGTGGGGAAAAAGGTACATTCATACATTGCTGGTGGGACTGCAAATTGGTGCAGCCAATATGGAAAGCAATAGGAAGATTCCTTAAAAATCTGGGAATGGAACCATCATTTGACCCAGCTATCACTCTCCTTGGTCTATACTCAAGGGACTTAAAAACATCATACTATAGGGACACACCCACATCAATATTTATAGCAGCACAATTTACAATAGCTAAACTGTGGAATCAACCTAGGTGCCCTTCAGTAGATGAATGATAATGAAAAATTGGTATAGATACACAATGGAATACTATTCAGCATTAAAAGAGAATAAAATCATGGCATTTGCAGGTAAATGGATGGAGTTGGAGAATATAATGTTAAGTAAATTTAGACAATCCCAAAAAACCAAATGCCGAACGTCTTCTCTGGTATAAGAATGCTGATTCATAATGGGGTTGCGATGTAGGGGGGGCATGGCAGGATTGATGAACTCTAGACAGGGCAAAGGGGAAGAAGGGGCAGAGAGGGGGTATAGGGGTAGGAAAGAGCATGGAATGAGATGGACATCATTATCCTAAGTACATGTATGAAGACACAAATGGTGTGACAACTTTGTACAACCAGAGATATGAAAAATTGTGCTCTGTATGTGTAGTATGAATTGTAATGCATTCTGCTGTCATACAAAACAAATTAGAATAAGAATAAAAATTAATAAAAAGAACAAAATAAGAAAAAGAGGAGAAATATCTCCCATCTCCATATTTCTGCAACTATTCCACCTTCTTCATGTCTGTTTCTTTCTCCAATTATGGAGTCAAATGTAGTTGTCTTAGTCAGCTTTCTATTATTATGACAAATACCTAAGAGTATCAATTTATGTAGGGAAAGTGTTGTTTTGGCTCACCTTTTCAATAGTTCCTGTCCGTTATCAGGCAGACCCAAGCTTTTAGGATTCCAGTGGGGTGCCAAATGGCAATGGGGGGAACATAGGAGAGAGAAACTGCTTCCCTTATGGCCAGGAGGCAAAAGATTGAAAAGGAAAGGATCAGTATCCTACAGTCCCCCTCAAGGGCATGACCCCAATGACTTAAAGGGTGCCCACTAAGTCCCAAATCTTAAAGGCTCCACCACCGCTCAATAGCGCCAACCTGGGGACCATATCTTTATCACATGAGCCCCTGAGGGACACAGCGGAGGATATTGACACCTCATGTTGGTCTTCTTTACAACTGCTTCCCTAGCACTGAGGACTATGTCTGGAAAATTATATCTTCTCAATAAATATTTTTTTATAATTAATATGCTGAAGATTGGTTCTGCATCTGAAATTGTCTTCAAGAGCCACCTAACTAGCTCTTCCCTTTCCCATGGGCTTTCCATCCCATCTCCAACCTCTGCAGGTATGTAGTACTCTGTGTTGACACTTCCCTACCTGTAGTCCTACATAGAATGCAACCTACCAGAAAGAGCTTGTGATTCCTTCTTACCATACAAGTTCCCAGCCCTCCCTTGTCTGCTCTATGCCACAGCAAGCCACTACTTTATCAAGAAATTGTTATTCTCCAGAATTCTTAATAAACTTTTCATGATGTATATCCTGAAGGATTTCTCAAGTAAGAAAAATCCAATATAAATAGCTAAGTAGGCATTATGTTAATATGTTCTCCCAGATGAGTATGACAGGAAGTGATATAAAGATCCATGGAACAGCAATCACTAAACAGTGATGTAAGTGACTTTGTCTGGAAATAAGTTCTAAAACTCCCTCAGCAAATTATTCTGCTTCTAGTCAACTACTTTCTTCTCACATATATTAAGATTTTTCATTTCGACAGATTGTCTACAAAATTTCTTCTTTTCTTTAGATGTCTTCCTATATAAAGTTTTAAGTGAGATAGTGGAAGGTCCATGCTTACTGATGGCTTTATGGGCTTTGGTGCCGAGATTTTACCTTACATCTAACACTTGGGACTTGGTTTCCATAAAAGGACAGAAAACAAAGATCAGAATGGAATGACATCAGCATTAAAGGTATAATAATGAGAGGTAGTAGAGTTCAGAGCTTTATGGCTTACGACACAAGGCCACCCATCTACTTCATTTGAAGTAAGAAAACTAAAGCTGAGGGAGGTTAAAACTTACTCTATTCCTCAGAGATTCACAATGCAAAACACTGAAATAATAGTATATGAGCACTTTAAAGTTTTTAAAAAGGTAGAATTGATTGGTTAAAATATACTATTTCCTCTATATTCATAAAAAGTAAAAAAAGTTTCAGTGTTTGCTTTCTAAATCATTGATCGATCCTTTTGTTTGGCATAGGGTTTCATCACAGCAAATTGGCCATAGTTCACTAATTGCTTGATTGATTTAGATATGCAAAATTCTTAGAGTCTCAATGCTTCTTAAAATTGCTGTCTGGTCCAGCTGGTAACTGCAGGAATATATTACTTATGCTGATTTGAACACAAATGGTATTGACTGTCTGGGCCACTCTTTTTCATGTAATGACTGCCCACCAGGAGTTTAGAACTGCACAGAAGAAGGTGGATATATTTCTCAGGGAGATTTGTCTTTACCTTACAGATTTAGTTTTTCCAAGTATTTTTTAACTTGTTGAGAGGATGATGCTTGAAACTAAGGATTGTACAGACTGATGTGTTCACAAGACACCCTGATTCCTGTCTTCTTTAAAGTTGAACCATCTGAGGAGACAGACTGCTCTTTTCTGATCACATTCTCGCTTGCCATTTCTCATACACCTAACAGATCTTCTCACACTAATTCTCATCTCACACTTACAGCCTGTTATTGTCTCATTGTCTTAAATGGAAAATAAACACAGCCGCTTGCAAGGCTGTCTATACAATATGCTCTCCCACTACAAGACTCCCACAGAGCAGATGAATGTTTATATGAGAGTTCACTTTTCCACGGGGAGTGGAGTATATGTAACATTATCCAAGAGTACTGCTGAGTTCTTCCAGTTTGATCACTATTTTTTTCCTTTGCATTTACTTATTCTTATTTATTGAAATAATTTCATATAGAATGCACAGATATTAAATGTTCAGTTTTAACGATTTTGTCCCTGCATAGATACATAAAATATACACCCATGAAAAGACTACATGGACAAGATGCAGAACATTTCCAACACCCCACTTTGGGCACCCTGATATTTGCTTACATTCATAGGGCTTTTTCTGCTTCCCCTTTCAGCCCAGAGATAGCCACTCTTGTTTCATCACAGTTGAGACTGTCAGTTCCAGGTCATTACATGAACAGATTCATACAGCATGCCCTTTTGGTCTTTCAGTTTGGTTTCTCATCATAACATTTTCAGATCATCCAGGCTGTGTGTATAAAGAGTTATGTCCCATTTTATTGCTTAGTCGTATTTCATTGTATGATTACATAGCAATTTGTCAATCCATTGCCTTGTCAGTGGGCATTTTAATTGTTTACAGCTTACAGCTATTATGAATAAAGTTGCTATAAATGTTCCCAGATAAGATCTTTATACACAAAACATGCTTTTATTTCTTTTGTATTTACCAAGGAGTTGAATTGCTAGGTCATTTTTTCCCCCTATTTGTTTGTAAGAAACTGCAGAACAATTTCCAAAATTGATTGTATGATTTTACATTAATGATATTTCCTTCTCATTTTTTATTTCAAACAAAATCTGGTATTTATATGAAATATGTCTTCTTGATTATGGCCATTCTAACCTATGGATTTTGATTTTATTGTAATTCAGTTTGCATTTTTCTAATGGCTAATGATGTTGACTACTTTTTCATGTCTTTATGTATTTATTGTCCAGTCCTGTATTTCTTTATTAGTGTCAGTCTAAGACTAAAGAATAGACATTTTAACTTTGGAGAAGTCCAGTTTATCATATTGTATTAAATATGCTTTTATATCTTGTCTAGTTGCTAAATTTTCTTATTCATATTAGGAGAAGTTCTTAAAATTATGTTTTGTAAAGATTTGCAAGTACATGCCTATTTCATCAGAAAATAACGATAATTTTACTTCTTTTTTACTTTTGTGATTTTATTTCTAAACATGGTATTACAATTGCACTGGCAAGTACATCAAGACCTGAAGTATAATATTCAAGAGAAAGAAATAGAGTATACTTCCATATCATGTTCTCAATGTTTTTCTCTTTTTTATTTCTCTCTTTCTTTCTTTCTTTCTTTACAGTGCTGGGGATTGAACACAGTGCATATGCTGTAAAAACAACCTACTACCAGTCCTTCATATTTTCTATTTTGACATTAAATTGAATTGCTAAATTGAACAGGCTGCTGGCCTCAAACTTGTGATAGATCCTCCTGCCTCAGCCTCCCAAGTCACTGAGATTATTATCACACAGTATGTGTGACTGTGTCTGGCTTCATGTTCTCAATCTTAAAGATTATACTTTGATATTGCTCATAACTAACATTACAATAGTTAACTTTTAGTACTTTGTAGACACACCTTACAAAGTTAAAGAAACGTGCTTGTATTTTTCATGGCTGAGACCATGTTAACGTCATTGGATTTGGTCAGACTTTTTTTTTCCTGCATTACTTTTAAAGAATGCATTCTATTTTATTAATGTGGTGATTTCCATGGGTTAAACAAAATAAGCATTACTGGGATACATCTCATTAATCTTGATGCATTAGCTTGTCATGAATTGCTGGATTTTAGTTACTATCAATCTAATGAAGGATATTAACACAATTTTTTTCTTTCAATGTTATTAGAATTATACTTGTCTTAATACATGAATCAGAGATTATATCCTCAGTTTCTCTTTTCTGAGTTTGTGTACTATTACCACTATTTTTCACTTAAATATTTGCTACAATCCAATTAGTCAAGACATCCAGAATTGTTTATTAAAAAATCATTTTTTTCATGGATACAGTGTCAAAATTCTAATTTTGTTTTGATTTGGGCTAGCTAAGTTTCCTAAGATACTTGGATTTTTAAAATTTAAGTTGTCAAATTTATTGGGATAAAGTTATTTATAGTATCCCCTTACCATAAGTTTACCGTCCACTGAACTTTGTGTGATGTGCCTTGTTCATTCCTGATACATTTAATTTTTACTTTCTTTTTCATTGACCAGTCACATTCAGGATTTGTCAATATTATTAATGTGTTCAAAGAATCCATTTTTTTTACTTTACTGGCTTTCTATATTGTTTGTACATTTGATTTTAATGATTTTTCCTCATATTACTTCCATTTCTACTGTTTGTTTATTCTTTTTTAGAATAAAAGAAAAAGGATAATGGAAAGTCTCCATGACATTGATCTGGGCAATGATTTTTGGCTACGACTCTAAAAGCACAAACAACAAAAGCACAAATAGACAAAGGGGCTCACATCCAACTAAGGAGCTTCTGAACAACAAGGGAAACGATTAACAGAGTGAACAGACAACGAGCCAATAGGAGAAATTATCTGCAAATCATTCATCTGATTAAGAGTTAATAGTTCAATTTTTTTTACCTTTCTCCTTTTCTAACATATTCAGTTAAAGCTATAAATTTATAAGTGCTACTGTAGATACTTCAATTTTAATATGTTATGTTTTTATTTTTTTCAATTCAAAATATATTTTAACTTTTGTTGTTTGATACATGGATAATTTAGAAGTATTTTAATTAATTTCCAAGTATTTGATAATTTTCTAGGTAACTATATGTTATTGATATCAAATTTAATTTTTGCCATCTGAGAAAACTGTCTGTGTAATCATGATCCTTTGAAAAATCATCGAGGATTTTACATCTATTATATGATTTATTAGGGTTCAAATACACTAAAAATACATTTATTCTGAAGTCATTGCTTGTGGTCTACTAATTTCAAATAGATTTAGTTGGTAGTGCTGTTCAAATTTTGCTTTTACCTATATATTTGTATGTCTACTTGTTTTATCAATTAATATTAAAGGCCACTTAGTAAAATTGTAAATCCACTTATCTTTCTCTTGCTTTGTTGGCTTTGATTTTTCATTAAAAAAATAAAGGAACATAAGTGATTATGATTTTTTGTGTTAATTTGATGAAGGTCTACTTTTGTTTTCATGGATTGCCCCTCTTTTTCTCTGGTAATACTGTCTTGATTTTATAAGCTAAGTATTCTTCTACCCTCTCATTTCAATCTGCCTATGTCTTCATGTTTACAGTGTGCAGGCTGTGAATAGCATATAGCTGGGATTTTTTTTAATCAATTAGTCAATCTATGACTTAATTGGCGCTATTATGACCCTAGTATTTAGTGTAGTTTTTCTTTTTTAAAAAAATTTATATATGACAGCAGAATGCATTACAATTCTTATTACACAGATAGAGCACAATTTTTTATATATTTGGTTGTATACAATTTGTGTCTTCATACATGTACTTTGGACACTAATGATCATCACATTCTACAATCATTAATAACCTGATGACCCTCCCTTTACCTCCAACTCCTCTGCTCTAACTAGAGTTCATCTATTCCTCCAATGCTCCCTCTCCCTATCCCACTATGAATCAGCCTCCTTATATCAAAGAAAACATCTGGCATTTGGTGTTTTGGGATTGGCTAACTTGACTTAGCATTATCTTCTCCATTTACCTGCAAATGCCATAATTTTATTCTATTTTAATGCTGAGTAATATTCCATTGTGTATATATGCCACATTTTTTTTAAATCCATTCATCTATTGGAGGGCATCTAGGTTGGTTCCACAGTTTAGCTGTTGTGAATTGTGCTGCTGTAAATATTGATGTGGCACAGGTGTCCCTGTAGTATGCTGTTTTAAGAACTTTGGGTATAGACCAAGGAGAGGGATAACTGGGTCAAATGGTGGTTCCATTCCCAATTTTCCAAGAAATCTCCATACTGCTTTCCATATTGGCTGCACCAATTTGCAGTCCCACCAGCAGTGTATGAGAGTACCTTTTTCCCCACATCCTCGCCAACAATTATTGTTGTTTGATTTCATAATAGCTGCCATTCTGACTGGAGCGAGATGAAATCTTAGTGTAGTCTTTCATACAGTTAATTTTGTCTACTATCTTAATATTTGTTTTATATTTGTTTCTTCTGACTTTTGTTTCTCTGTGACATCCTTTCTTCTACCTTATTTGGTGAAACAAGTTTTCTTTCTTCTTCTTTTTTTTTTCTTTTATGTTTACAATACTGAGGATCAAACCCAGGGCCTCACACATGATAGGTCAGTCTACCATTGAGCTACATCCCCCTTCACAAACAAATCTTATTTTATTCTTTTTCCTTCTATAGAGTAATTTGCAATTTTGTGCCCCATATATTATTTCTGCATACACACAAACAATATGACATGATGTTATTTTTACTTTAAACAATGTCTTTTTAAAGAAATGTGAGAATATAGGTGTCTGTATATATCTATGTTTTAGGCTGTAAAACAAGCAGTCTCCCATTGTGATGCTTCATCTTTTCCCCTATTCACTATTTCTCTTCATTACTTCCTACAGATTCACATATTCTTCTGTTCTAATTCCTTTAAGCATGGAGATCTTCTTTTAGCCTTTCTTGTCACACAGTTCCACAGGAGACAGATGTCAGCTACTGTCTTTTGACTATGTTTTCATTTTTTAAAAGATGTTTTTATTTTCACTGAATATAGAAAATTGTTTCCAGAATTTTAGAGATGTCACTTATTTTTCTTCTGTTCTCAACTACTTTTGAAAAAGTCAGCCCGTATTCATTTCTTTGTTTCCTGTATATAGTGTACTCTTTTTGTCTTACTGCTTTCTAAAAAATTCCTCTTTATCTATGTTTTTCTGCATATAATACCCCACTATGTCCTTTTCTTTGTATTTGTCTTGCTTCATTCTCTTAATTTATGGATTTATTCCCTCCAACAATTTTGAAAATTATCAGCCATTTTCTCTTTAAATATTGCTACTGCTCCATTTTTCTTTCCTTTCATTCTGATACAACACATATTAATTGTGTTATACCATTTGATAAAGTCTCACTGATTTCAGATACTTAATTTTGATTGCTTCATTTTTTTATGTATTAATTTGGTTAATTTCCATTGACCTTTCTTTAAGTTTGTTAATTTTTTCATCTGCTGTGTTCAGGGTACTTGAAGTACATTAGAGGAATTTTTCATTCCTGATATATTTTTCATTTATAACATTCTTACTTGGCTCTTTTTAATAGTTTATATTTTTCTTGTCACATTTTGCACTTGTTCATTTGTACATATTATCCCTTTCCTCAACTCTATTATAAACTATATCATTGTTATTATAAAATTCCCACTCAATGATTCTAATACTTGAGTCAACTCTAAGTCTGCATCTGTTAATCATATTCTTGTTAAACCATGCCTCTTTTTTTCACTTAACTTGTAATTTTTATTATTACAACTATTTCTGTGTATATGTGAAAGAAGAACTAACTACCTATTTATATCACTGAATTAAAGAGTATTATTTTTATAAAGGTCAAGTCCTTTCTTCTGTCAGTCTCCTGGTGTCAATGTAACTAATATCTAAGCTGGATTCTGGTTTATGGTGGCTTTAGTTAGATTCTGTTTCCTAATGCTTCAGACATTTTTAGAAAGTGAGTAGGACCTTCCATTAAGTAAAGATGTGTGTCCATCATGATGGGCAATTGCTGGTTTTAGAGTCTGGTTGTCAACTTTTCAAGTTACTGGGAAGTTCTGACTGCTTTTGGATCCTGCTCTTGGCTTTCTGCACTTGGGGGATATTTTATCTTGCTGTCCAGCATCCAGTTTTAGCCAGGTGGTTGCCATGTTTTCAAGGGAGACCAGAAGTACCCCTGAAGGATTTATTTTAGATCTCATACCATGACCTCAACCTTTAGCATGTCACCCCTGAAAATTCAAAGCAAACAGATGCACTGTTACAGACTAATTTTGCACTGAAGCTCTTCAGGATTCTAATCTGTTACACTAGACAATCACAGTTATCTTTATATTGTGTTCCCTTGGGTGGATCAACTTTCTCTCTTGCTCCTCCAGGTACATATAATGGTAGGGATGTTGACCTCTTTTTCCTAGGAAAGGTTTGTCAATTTTTTTGGAATTTAGCTCATTTGGGTGTTTTTAATTCCTCATTTTTTCTTCCGAGTTTCAGTAATCCATGGTTTTCATATTTTTTTTGACTTGTCAAATATTATTTTGTAATTTTTTTTATCTTATAAGAAAACAGAAGTCTGATATGTAGTTCCTCTTCAGGAAATATTAAGACAGGTGTTTTTTTCTTATCAGCTGACTTGAGTTATATTTACTTAGATGATTAAGTATTCCATCTTATAAAGATATTTTATAAATTCGTGAAAATATTACATGATCCCGAATGTACACCCACTACTAACTAAACATAGTTAAGACAATATGTAAACATGTCAATAAAAATAAATATTTGTTCTGGTATCTTTAAAAGTTAACAAAAGAAGCTTTACATGTAACTAGGAGGCTGTTTTGTGCCTTAGGCTAAGTTTTAAACAGGAATTAAAATCCTGTAATTCAATGCCAACATTAAACTTGGATGGCATTATACTGTGTTGCCAGGGTACTTATCTCCAGAGTGCTCTGGGAGGTCTCAGGGAGCTATTTAAAATCTAATCTTCCCTCTCATAATTCTTTTGAGGTTAATAGTAGGAGAAAAATATCATCCCTCTGTGCTGCAGAGAAGGTGAAGTCATAGAAGTGCCAGGTGTCTTTGCCCACAGAGGACAACTAGCTGGTCCTTGTCTTTACCCTGCTCAGTGAACACCTAATCCCTACAAGAAAAAAATGTTCACTAATTTGAAAGGTCTTTTGAGACAGTGAAGATATTTAATAACCTTTAGATCAAGGATATTTGTCATTTTGGACTAAACTCTGACAATCTTTTTGTGGCTTCAAGAACAAACAATAGGCACAGACTAATTGGCACAAATTGATAGTCTTATACACTTTTAGGTACCTAAAAACATTGATGATACACTTAGGTTGTCTTTTTTTTTTATGCTCACGTTTTCTTAAAATTGGAACTTATTAATGTTTATGTGAAATATCTCCTGTAGAGGACACAGATTGGCCTGACTTTATAAGAGAAATATCAACCTTTAATCTAACATTTTGCTAAATGGTTTGCAAGTATTATCTCATTTCACTTTTATGAAAATGACAGGAAATATTTCTGATCTAATTTTCATAATATGTAAAGATGTACAAGAAGGAAACAGATATAGAAGGTCATGTATAGACAACAAGTGTGTGGCAGAACTAATGTATGCATTCTTTTGTTGTATGATTCCTTGTTCTTTTAACTCTTTCTTCAATCATTTTCTACTCTTTCTACCATAACTTATTAAGCCAAATTAGGGCATAATTGTCTGCAGGACAAAGAATTTCATGTAGGGTCCCTTTAAATCCTAAGTATCCCTGAAGCACTTAGAAGTCTATTTGATTATACAAATTTGATTTACATACTCTTTCTTGGGAAAACATGAATTGTGCAATGTGCAACTATCCCTTAAATTGACATCTTTGTTTTTGGTCATATTTACATAAGAGAAACAAATTTTGGAATGGAGATTAGAGTTTCGTCCCTACAGAAATTAAGAGAGAGAAAAAAAAAAGAAAAGGTGAGTAGTTGTCATATTTTCAAATTGAGAAATTTCATGCAAAAATGAAATTTCCTCTGAGAAATAAGAGGATGAAATAAAAACACTTGGCTCAGGTTGCCCCATGCACAGAGCAACAGAAGCCTTAAGAAGGACATGAATGCTCCAGAGCTCCACAGCCCTCACTGCTCCTTTTGGCTTTTTTCTTCTGTAGTAATTGCTTTGTCCTCAAATGCACTGACTTGTCCATTCCTCTTTTAACATAAAGTTCCATTGCTTTACACAAACAACTGAAGCGCTACCTCTGAGCTGAGAAGCAAAGTAGAGCTTTCACTGTAAAAGTGGGCACAACCTTCATCATCAGACATCAACTGAAACATTGTTCTGGTTTTTGCTTTAGGCATTGCGATGTTCTTACACTTTAGGAGAGTGAGTGACCCTGTGACCTCAGTTTTCTGATGCATTCTAGAAGAGTTGTGATTCCTAGTTTTTCTGAAGTACACCTTGTAATAACTTCTAACATTCGGCACAAGATGGCTATTTTGAGGTGTTTTTGTTTTCTTTTTTTTCAGTGATAGGGATCAAACCCAGGGCCTCTGACATTCTAGGCAAGTGCTCCACTGTGAGCCATACCCCCAACCCTATTATTAGTTCTTAAATATTCGACAACATCTCTATTTGCTTTCTCATAGGTATGTTGAGTATAGAATTTTAAGTTAATTTTTTTCCACAAACATATACCTACTGTGCAATCTAGCCACTGATAAGAAAGAAAAATGAATACACATTACCAAAAATACATGTACATGAGTGTTTGTATCTACTTGTATTAGCTCCCAAATTAGAAATGCCCAAATGTTCACCAAAAGGCAAATGAACAAATGATTATGGTATACCCACATAATAAAATGCTAAGTAAAATAATCAATAGGCTATTGATGCTCAGAATATCACACATGATTCTCAAAATTTTATGTTGATTGAAATAAGATAGGAAAATACGACCCCATATTCTAAGATTTCATTAATTATAAAATACCTAGAAAATCAAAGTTAATATATAGTGACAAAAAGCAGATCACAGATTGCCTAGGAAAATAGAGTAAAGAGAGAAATAGATTACAACAAAGAGGTATTAAGGAAGATTTCATGCATAATGAAAATATTTATATTGAGTATGGTTGAAGGAGGGTCTCATCACTGACCTAACCAATTCCATTTTGTTCCTTTCTGAATGCATTTGCCTTTTTAACATTTTTTTTCTTCCTGAGACACTTTCTTTTGTGTTATCTTGGATTCCAGGAACTACAGGTCTAGCTGATGATCATCTTTATAAAAAAGAACTGAAGTTAACCCCGAACAACAGGAAGCCTCACAGAACAGATTACCCCGTGATGAGGTTGCCCCCTATAAGTGGGAGCAATGCCTGCATGATGAACTGAAGCTGCCTCTCTAAGCTGGAACCATCATCCCATGATGGGATAATAACCTTAGATGATAACCTCAGAGCTTCATAGAACATTATCATCCAGAATATGCCCTGACCAGGATGACTTACTCTACCAGCCATATACCCCAACCCCCACCTAGCCATGTGAACCCCCCAACTCTTATCTTTGTTCTTCTTTTCTATAAAACCTCGACGTTTCTGTTAGTCCCTTGAAGACAAATCTTTGGTCACTGAGACAGAAAGATAGGTTGCCCATAAGCATCCAGGAAAATTGTCTCAGAGAAGAAAAGGAAGAAGAGAGAATGGGAAATCAAGCTTCTTACACCAGCTTGTCCTAGCCACAAGGACAGTTCCTTAACAGACCCTAGCAGTGACCCACCACAAAACCTTCTCTAAAGCATTTCCTCTTGTACCAACAAATCTTTACCCCCAGCCTTGTGCTAAGAAAGACTTAGAAATCACTTTTATCCAGAATTGCTGAGGAAGACAGAATAGAGTTTATTGGCGCCTTTCTGAATCCTACACTTACATGTCATCCCATCAATCACCTGCAACAACAGATTAAGCACATAAAGGCCCCTAGAAAATGGACACATATTGACAATCCTCTCTTGGGACCCCACCCGCTTCTGGGATTCTGTTTACTTTTTTTCTATTATTCTAATAAATACTGTTACATTTAAAAACAGAGAGAGGAAAAACTCAAGCATTTTAAAAATAGGACATATGATGATCTTTATTAACCCTATTATACCAGAAAAGGACAAAGGCAGTGAAAATATCTGAAAGCACATTAAGAGAAAACATTAGGATAGGAACATGCATGGCAATTATTATAAAACACATCCAGTGTGTTTGTGTGTGTGTGTGTATGTATACATTTAAATGTATGTGTATCCAGAAACATTTGTGGAAATATAAAGAAATAAAACTTAAAAGAAATAAAACTTAAATCTATATTACTTAATATTTTCATGTCAGATACACATATTTTGGTCAGAGATAAGTGTTAGTATGGATATACAAACAAATACACTTGAAAACAGCCGATCAAATTCTGGTCTAGTTATTAACAGGCCCTCTTTTTAGGGTTCACCACTGATGTGCAGAAACAAGGCAGAGAGTGCTGATGTAAGTTCTCAAGCAACAGAAAACCACACGAGGCAACACCTTATGTATCAAGCAGCATTTTTATCCCATTCTCAGGTGAAGAAAAGCCATTTATAGATACAAGC
The DNA here is from genome assembly GCF_001458135.2 of Marmota marmota marmota. Taxonomy (NCBI): domain Eukaryota; kingdom Metazoa; phylum Chordata; class Mammalia; order Rodentia; family Sciuridae; genus Marmota; species Marmota marmota. The sequence continues at coordinate 4,133,017 of NW_026000223.1, forward strand.
AGGGAATTGAGCTGATAAAGATTCTGCTAGAAAATCAATTCTATTACAGATCATTGAAAAAAAAATGTACATGGGAGATGAATAAAATGGGAGCAGCCTGGAGGCTGTTATAAACAATGAAGATCTTCCCTAAGGCTTGGTAGATAGAAGAGGGGTCCATATTTAGACATAATTAGGAACTAAAGTTGACTAGATTGTGTGACACAATTGTAGAAAGGGCCAAGGGAGAGAAAGAACTTGTGGAGAATCCCAATCTAGATGGAGCCTACTGGTATTTTTAAATGAGAAAGTAAATCCAGAGAGGAAGACAGAGAGGGCATGCTTTTTACATTTTTTGGGAAAACTAGGGAACTATTTTCTAAAAAATTTAGTGTTATACATTTTTTTTCAGTCAGAATTTTTTTTTTCAGATTATTTGGAAAACACAAAATGTGCCATATGTCCCCACCCCTCTGTGTGCCTTTTCCTTCCCTCTCAGCTAAGAAGTCATTTGCACAAAGGTCCCTCAAGACCTGCTTGTTAATGTAGGTTTCCCCTTCATCCTTCAGCAGCCTTGCTGGGACTTAAGCTTTATGAGGGAAAGAATGATCAATATTTCATTGTACCTTTCACCAGAGGCTATCAAATGTAATAGCAATCAAATATTTTTGTTCTTTTTTTTAAAATTGGGAGTTAATCAGCATTGCTAATTTTCCCCATTACTGTTTATCCATGGTTCTTCAAATGTTAATGCTGATCACCATTACTTCAAGGCCACTGACCTTCTCCTCTTTGGGGCACTTGTATTTCCAGCAGGCAATATTGACACATGATAGACAAAGTTTGCAATAAATTCAGCCTTTTCCCAGTTGTTTACTTCATAGTTGTACTATTTTGCAACAACTAAATAAATGTAGTATTTTACACCTTGAAAATAATCTTATAGACAAGATTTTATATAGTATGCAGAACAGTCATATCTATTTACATGGGAAAAGTGAAGAGAAGCGATCAGAGCTGCTAAGTGATTTAAGTTTACTTTCTAGTTAGAAGTCAAGTCAAAATCAGAAGTCTCACTTTCTGACCCCAGGCTTCTCCTAACCCCCACAAATGATACAAATGACAAGTCAGCCTAACCATGATGCTTGGCATGCACTTGAAGTCATCAATACTCATGGCAACTAAGGGACGTGACAATTTAATTATCTAGAGTCTTCATGTAAGTTCTCTGGACACACATAGCAAATGGGGCTTTCTGAGGACAAAAATATGATTGATCAGAAAGGCCTAATTGCTAAGATAGATAAAGAAAGACCCTGAACAAATAACATAAGATATGGAGTCTCTGGTACAGGTTGGGTGAGATGTAAATACTCAGATCTATAATTTCATCTGATTCCAACTCAGTTAACCTTGCTGAACTTGAGCTTCTATATCAGGAAAATAAAAAAAACATTCAATATTCAGCTAATAAATATTTATTGAGCTTCTTCTATGTGCCAGGCAATATATGAGCACTAAAAAGTGGACAGGAAATGTTCTTTCCTAAAAATATTGTTTTTTGTTTTTTGTTTTTTTTCAAAAATAATGTGTATAAAGTCTGTGACCCAGGGCCATGGCTCACTAACCACCTCAGGCCCAAAACCTAAGAGCTGCCCTTCACTGAGCTACTGTGGACCAATGAGCTGACCAGCTGTGGCCACAGCAGGTGCTTCTTGCATGAGTCACCAGAGGCGATGGGCAGGCTGATTAGAACTGAGACAGCTTCTGTTTACATATAAATATCCTGCTGATCCATGATGACAGAGAGGAAACATAGGCAAATGCCAGTTAAATGGAGTTTGAAGTTTTTAAAAAAGTACATTTGTAAAGCTTGCCAGCGTGTGGCAGTGGTTCTTTAATTATAGCAGGAGAAATCTTTAGAAATGAACTGGCCTCAGGCTAAGTTAAAGGGAACAGTTTCTTAACAGGTTGTCACAGGAGGCCTAGGCAAGTGGACCTTATCTTCCATTGCTTCTAAAGGGATAGCTTTCAAGTGAATTTGGTTTTCCTCATGGTGAGTGTGCACATGAATGTCTGTGTGTCGAGGAGAAAGGCCTCTTTCAATTAGCTACAAAGAAAAGATCTTTATTTAATGGATTAATTATGGGCTCAGTCTCAGGTGTGCCCTTTTCTGCCACCTCAGAAAGCTGTTCCTTTTAATGTGTCCTCTCATCAGGGATGCCACCCTGGTTCCTGGCATTTTACCAAGTGTGAACACCATTTATGAATTTTGTGGTGCCATTTTCTGCCCTTGGAGTGGGCTGTCAGATCCATCACAAAGATTCTGGATCAGTTCAAGGAAAATGACTCCAAAGCATTTTTTTTTTCTTTTAGAATCTAGCAAAGTTACCGTTTTAAACTACTGTATTCCACATAAGGAAACTATCGTATCTGCTAAGTAGAAGGAAAAGGATATAACATCTGCTTATAGATCAGTATCCAGGACTACATAAATGACTAAAAGCTTACAGAAATTCTGTGGAAGTTAGGGAAGGGTTTTCTTTAACTCATGCACTTGCACTATATTCTGCCATAATCTCAAAAAATGCAATCCCAAATGTCTTAATCCTGATTGTTGAAATTTTACAAGATCAAAATCCCAAACATAAAACTCTGGAAAAGATGATTTTAAAAATTTCTTGAAAAGGCATTTACATTTTAAAGAAGATTTATTTGAAAAACATAAAAACATGATATAACATCTCATAGGCTATTTCACATAATAAAATAGGCAATAATAGCACACATATATGTTTGCAAGCATAAGCACTCATGTATACTAATGATAGTCACACAGGTATAAGCATGATGAACAGATGAACTGTATTCATAAATAATAAAACTGGGAGGGGGTGCTGTATAAATCCTGGAGTTTGAAAGCTGCTGACCCTGTAGTTCTGATGTCCAGGTATACAGAAAAATTGTCCTAGCTCTCATAAATGTCCAGTTTGTCTTCTGTTTTTTTTTTTTTTCTCTCCAGCCCCAGCCCAACTGGATGGTGCTCAACACACTGGAGGGGGATCTTCCCCACTTGGTCCTCCCCCCCACACACACTAACCTCCTCTGGAAACACCTCCACACCACACCTGAGATGATGTTTGAGAGGGTCTCTAGGTATTTGTTTTGCCTATGGTGATCCAAGTATCCTAGGTACTACCAGAAATGTACTAATCCTTTCTCCAGGATTTGGCCTTCTACCCTTTTATATAACATTTTATTTTCAATGGGGTTTGGGGTTTTCAAAGCTTCAATATTTGAAATTTTAATCATGTAGGCTTGTGATTTGAGGGATTTTAAATATTCGACTTTTATATTGATTTTTATCTTTGGGTATCTAACATGGCATTAGAGATTATGTTTTTTAGGATTTTTATTGGGTGCCAGTTTTCTAGTGGGTTCCCAAGAAAGGCTGTATATGGAAAAGGCAAAAAGCTAGAGTCATACTTGGGGTTGTATATGCTCCTCCTTATGGTGTCCATATTCCTGCCTAAATTACCAACCAAGGACATCCAGTGAACTTCTGCTTGACCCAGTCTGATCAGATTCCTGCCCCGATAATTCTGAGATTCAAGTGCACAAACACTCTACAGAAAGACTCTGAACATCTGCCTCTGACCCAGTGTTTCATGCTTTAGATAAATCTTTACCAGGAGACCAATTCTTCATTAGATCAGAAACTCATTGTTTCCTAACAATAGATTACAATACACAAGCATTAAGCATCACAAGTCAATTTTTTTTTTCTATTTATGAGAAGCCTCATGATGGTACATGTCTCAACTAAGTTGCGAAAGTAAGACTACTTCTTGCAATTGCAAGCACTTTAGTCCTTGTAAAAGAAAATTTTATGTTAAATGGGACTTGTGGATGGCATCCTTGAAGGCACTTAATCACTTATTACATTGGGGGGATGGCTTCCTAATTGACTTGTGCCATTTAGTCTTTATCATAGAAACATCAAAATATATTATTTGTTTCAAGCTGACATTTATTTTCATAAAATTCACAAGCAGTCTTTCTAGTAACTGCAGATTTCATGTGGATGTCACAAAAATCTGTCTCTCGCTTCGCCATTTACAGAGCACTGTCACATAGATTAGCTCAGTAGAGCTTCACAGCCCACATGCAGAACATACATGAGAAATTGCATTTTTCAGGTGAGGAAATGAAGATCTACAGTGCTGTTAAGCCACTTTGATGTGGTCAAGCAACTCTTAAATGGCAGAGCTATTATCTAAACTCAAGTGTGTTGACTGTAAATTATCTGAGATTTCTATCAACCATATTGCATTTCTGAAGTGCTAAAATTCAAATCCAAAAGATGCTTCCCACATTATGATCTCATCATGAAATCTCAAATAAAAGAATGCATTTTTATACCAAACTTTCTTTTTCTTTAACCTAAGACTCCTACTGTTCCCAGATCTACCATTTTCTAAATCACCTTTTAACAGTTTTGATGATCTAATGATATTTTATGCTTCACTCCTTCCTCAAAGCTCCTTGAGGGCAGGAGCAAGGAGCTTTGCTTTGTTTTTTATGGAGATTTGTTTAAGCCCCTAAATCAAGGCTCAGCAAACTGTAGATTATTTGCGTGATACAGTATTTGCATGATTCACCCTCCCCAAACTAAGAATAATTTTACATTTTTAAGGATTCTTAGAATATTCTGAAGAGTAATATATGATAGAGGCCATATAAGACCTGCAAAGCCTGAACTGTTTACTATCTGGCTCCTTACCCAAAGTGTTTGCTGACTTCTGCTCTAGAATTTTGCCTGGCACATGGTAGGGACTCCATAGATGGGTTGAATGAATGTGGGAAGGTATGCACGTGTGCTGAAGTGGGTCTTCCATGGAGTTAATTCCTGGCAGTAAGACCCATCCATCTGACAGACCCTGAGCATCTCATCCTCCTACTGTGAGGCCCTGGCATCTGGCAAATCTGATGGTGTTTTCTGTCCGTTGTTATTTCCATCTCCATAGCACAGATGTAGGTTAGACATCTCAAAATCAGGAGCTATTCATCAGCTAGTGGAGAATATTCATTGTTATTTGGGCTGTCAGTGTAATTAGCTCATCTTTTAGAAGCCTTTGCACCAAGGCTTGCTTATTACTGGAGACTTTGCCTCATCACCACCATTCAGATGCATATTAGTGTTTCAAAGAGCATGTTGCTATTTTGATTTTTTTCTTAGGAGTTAAGATAAAATATTCAATATCTTTCTCACTACCCTCTCCCCTCTCTCAGCCCTTGAAGACAAAGCCCCTCGGTCTGCGTGTAGCTAATGGCCACTATTCCACAGGAGCCTTTGATAATGGCCCAGATAAGAGTGAAGAGCAGCCAAGCACAAAGTACACTCTAATAAGGTCACTAAAGCTGTAAATTACTGGTTTTCATCCTTAGATATGTCTTGCAGTGGCCTGAGAGTTTCGCTTCATTAAATGTGAGAAGTCGCAACTCAAGCTAAATCTCTCTAGAGATATTAAATGCTGAACATATGCAATTACACCAAATGATGCCCCCAACTTCAACAGCCCAAGCTTGTTTTTAAAACTGTTATCTCAATTTCTTAGTCATGTTTCCTCTGTCTTCAGTCCCCTTCCCCATGACCCACCTTGCTTTTCCCTTACGAATAACATTGGAAATACCAGCCAGGGCTCTGGCACAGGCTTGCGGGCGGGCTGGCTGCTGTTCACATCTCAATGATGATTCCCGCAGGTTTTTAGAATCAAACCCTGCCTCTGTCGTTCACAGCAGCCTTTCCTGGTTACATTTTAATTAATTCCGTATGGTGCAATGATGATAATTTGGCCCAAAATAAAAGTGAGCCTGAGTTAATGCTGTTATCATTAGAAAGATTTAATGTACAGAGGCAATTAGGAAGTTCTGGAAGTAATGTGGAGTGCGAAGGAAAAAAGAAGGAGCAGGTGCCAAAAATTCATTTATCACATTAACAAATGTGAGAACATGAGGTCCTAGGTGGGTGCCCTCCAGAGGCCCTTTCGTAATTGCACCTGCCATTGAGTTCTATTTAACATCAGCACAACCTGTGTTTTCATTATCATATGGTTGGTACTGAGATCAAGTTGCAAAATCCAGAAACGAGAGATGGAAAAATCTTTTCCAAATCACCTTATGATCTTTCTTGACAGGACTGGATGCCATTTCTCAGTCATGCTGTCTTCATTTGCAATATATTTTCTTTATAGTTTTTCTTCAAAATAAGATTATTAAAAGTCAAAGTTGTGGTGCCCTCTACTTTTATTTTATTTACTTTTTTTTTTGGTGGGGGTGTTTACTGGGGATTGTACTTACAGGCACTCAACCACTGACCCACATCCCCAGCCCTATTTTTTATTTTATTCAGAGACAGGGTCTCACGGAGTTGCTTAGCGCCTTACCATTGCTGAGGCTGGCTTTGAACTCATGATTCTCCTGTCTCAGCCTTCCTAGCGGCTGGTATAATAGACATGCGCCATGGTGCCCAGCCCCTCCACTTTTAGAACTTTCCTATTCATGATGATGATGATGATGATGATGATGATGATGATGGTGATTGTCCTATTTCTAGTTTCGAGCCCATATACCTTGGCATTCTTGCTGTCATCATATTTCCCCAGTTACTAAACATCCCCTTGATTATTCATAGTATTATTTCCCAAATCTTTTCAGAACCCTTTCCACTATTAAAACTTATCCGTTGTGAATTGAATCCCAAATCTTTTCAGAACTGTTTCCACTATTAAAACTTATCCATTATGAATGTTGTTACAAACTAGTTGTCTGGATTGGTTCGAATATGAACAAGTAGAGATGCTTCTCATCCATGATGAGATTAAGTACTCATAACCCTATTACAAATTGAAATTAGTGTAAATTGAAAATGTACTTACTACACCTAACCTACCAAATGGCATAGCTTAGCTACACAGTATACTTACTGTTGTCAAATGTTCACCCTCATTGTCATGTGGGTGTCAGGGGTCTGCAGCTCAATGTCCATCCCAGCATAAAGTTAGCCTGGGAAAAGATTAAAATTTTAAAAAGGATGGTTTCTACTAAGTGAATATTTTTTGCACCATTATGAAGCTGGATGATCTTAAGTCAAATCACCAAGTTTGGGATCGTCTGTATTTATGACTGTTAAAAATTGATGCATTGCCTTTTACAGAGGTTTGCACAGTGACACTGAGCAATGGTGGCAAGTCAAGTCCTTTTATGTCAGAGATGATTTTGTTTGAAGTAGAACACCCCAGAATCTCTGAATTCTTTCAGCTGATTTTGATTCATATTGTCAAATTGCTCTTGGGAAGATTTCATTTGTTTATACTAACAGTATATACAAGTTTTTCATCTCACAAACTCTTTGGTGCAATGAATAATAACTTTGATTATTTTTAACAATTTAACACATGAAAGCACATCACTGTTAAAATTTCAATTTCTTTGAACTTTTAAGACTTTTATATGATCATATCTTCCTTATATTAAAAAATTCTGTATATATGTAAGAAATAGAAAGTCCAGTGGTCTGTTTTCAGAATACAGTATTTAGCCTTAAATGTAAAATTAGGATGTAAAGAAAGGCAAAGGGGAATTAGAGTATAATGGAAAGTCATACGATAGCACCATATCCTATGGATGTGGCCAATCCAAAATCCATGCCCCTGAGCAGCCCCTAGATAAATGAGGTGGGGGAAAGGGTCAGAGTAACCAACAGAGATAGAAATCTCTCTTAAGAAATAGTAACTTAGGTAAAGAAGTAAGAGCTGTGTATGTGACAGAATGCATGCACTCCAAGAAGGCCTTCCTGCCACAGAAGAACAAAGGGACCTGGTGATAACTAAAAGTCTATTTCTTTACATAACCCAATAGGAGAGAGTAAACCTAGGCGATGGTTCGGGAAGACTGTACCCCTCATAGTACTCAGCCAGTGAGTAACTGGGTGGGGGAGCTTGCACTCTAGGGAATAAAATGCTTGTTGTACCTAATCTGTGTGTGCTTGTGTGCTTGCCTGCCAGAAATTGTTCAGAAGCACACCCTTCTTGAGAAGTAAATTTTGCATTGCTGAGTGACTTTTGAGCACATGCCTGATTTCTTCTGGCACCCCAATATTTCTAACAATATGTCAGCTCTGTGTATTTTTTTTTAAAGTATTTCAAGACAAATGATAGAAAATAAGTGAACTGATACACACTAGTGACTCACACATAGGATTACCATATTAAATACTGAATGCCCAATTAAATTTGAATTTTAGATGAACAATTATTTTTAAAATAAAAGTATGCTTCAAATATTACTTGAGATATTTTTTACTAAAATATTCATTTTTAAATCTGAAATTCATGTTTATATATAATATTTATATATAATATATAATATATATTCTTTTATATATGGAAAATCAGGAAACTTTATTCACAAATCTCTAAATTTAGCCCTGTCTAAAACTGAATTAAATGAAACTATTTTTATTTTGGCTTCCATACTTAATATCTAATTGTCTTCTCAGCATTTCTACTTTCAAATCTATTAGAAAACTAACATGTTCATAAAACTTAATAATAGCACTTATTCTCTGCCATTTCCAAGGTCCGATGTTTTTGTACTGTATTTATCTTAGTTAATTGTATCAGCAACATTCTAAGGTTAACTAGATCAAGTATTATATATTTTTTCATATACACTCTTTTCTTCCATTCAGTCCATTAATATGAACTACAAATATGCTTCAGATCCTACCAATTCCTATCACCTCCATTGTTATATAATCATAAAATCTCTGGTACTACCCACTTCATTTCTTACCTAGGTCATTGCTGAGTTTCCTAAATAGTCTCCTTGCAATCCATTTTGAACCCTCTGTGCATTCCACAAATAGCAATGAGGGTGGTTGAAATCTACAACCAACACTCCAAAGCTTCTCACCACAATGAGAAAACATGCCAACTCCTTTCATTAGCTTCAAAGGGTTTTGATATTAGACTCAGAAATGCCCTCCTTTTTCCTGCTCCTGAACAACTCACTCCTGATTCAGAGCATTTAATTCCCCCTTTGTGGGGGACAACATGTCCCCTCAATTTGGGGACTGTCCACTACTATCCATTCATAATTCCATGCAAATGTCACTCCCCAGGAGATGACTTTTTTGACACTAGATTGCTATCCTAATATTTTCCTTCATAGCATGGAAAAACAACTGTGGTAACTCCAATGATTTACATGTTGCAAGATTTAATAATCACTGAATATTTTTATCTAATTTCACTTATCAGAAGCATTTGATGCAATAGCATTTAGCACAAGTGTCTTCCTTCTCTTTCAGACACTTTCTCCACTTGACCTCCAAGATTAAACACTCTCTGTTTTTCTAGGACTTTACTGATTACTCTTTCTAAAGTATTCCTTGCTGAATCCTTCTCTTTCCCCAGGTTTCTTAGATCCTCCAGAGTTCCAGTCCTTGGTCACTGTCTCTATTTATAATTATATCTTTCTGATCTCATCCAACCTCATGGTTTGATATCTCTAGCACAGATGTTTCTCCTAAATTCTTCATTTATAAAACCAGCTCCTAATTCCACATCTCCAGTTCTACCAGAAATATCTCATATTCAAAAATATGGCCAAAATAAACCTTTGGTGTTTCTTACCAAATATTTTCCTACTCCAGCTTTCTAAACTCAATTGATGGCAACTCTACTCTTTCAATGGCTCAGGTCAAAAACGTGACATCTTTGACTATATATCATATCTCTCATATTTTACATGCAATCCAATTCATCTTATGGTTGGATCTATTTCCTATATATAGAATACAACTGTCTTTCACCACCGCCCCTACTATTTCTTGGGGTTGCAATACAATAATTCTTTTCCTGGATTATTACAATGGTTCCAAAATAGATCTCCATGACTCTAGATTTCCTACAATATTTTTTTTTTTGGTGGTGCTGGGAATTGAACCCAAGGTTTTGCACATGCTAGGCAAGCACTCCACCAGCTGAGCTATTTCCACAGTCCCAATCTATTTTCAACATAGCAACTGATATGAAAATTTTATATGTGGTAGGTTTTGTAATTTCTGTTCAAAACACTGAAACGGTTCTCATTTTACAAAGGGTAGAAGCTAAAATACAAAGGGAAGTTAACAAATATCCAACCTGAACTGACCTCTATTTACATTCAACTTAATCTCCTACTACTCTCCCATTTGCTCAGTCTACTGTGGCTGCATGTATCCCTGTTCCTCCTTCCTTACACGTGATTCTGCCTTAAGCACTTTGATCTAGTTGTCCCCTTTACTTGGAATTCTGTTCCCCAGACACCTCTTTTGCAAACTCCATTCTATCTTCCATATCTTGGCTCATACCTCACTTTTTCACTGGGGCTTATTCCACATCTCCTGGCATTCTCTATCACTCTGATTCTGTTTTTCAATTTTCTTTTTCAGAGCATTTATTATTTCCAGCATATTAGTATAATCTATTTACCATTTATGGTCACAATTTCTATTTCCACTCACTAGATTGTAACCTCCTTGGGATCATAAATCTTTATTTTGTTCACTGATAAATCTCAAGTGCTTAGTAACCCCTCAATAAATATCAGTGACTGGTATAGAGATGTTTGGAGTGTGCCCTCGGAAGTTGAATAGCTTGGGTTCAGATCCCACCACTGCTTTGTATAGCTGGGTGACATTGTGTGCTAGTTGCCATGTAGTCATTTCACATACTTATCAGAAAAGCAAGGGTTAATGACATTCTGTACCTCATAGAGTCCTTGTAAGGAGGAACTGAAATATCATGTACACATTCCCCAGAATTGCATCAAACATACAGGAAGCCCTCTAAAAGTTTTAGTCATTAGTTATCTTTTGTAACAATCTTATGAGGTAAGTACTATTGCTATATATGTTTTACAATAAGAGAAACTGAAACTTAGAAAGCTAAACAATTTTATAAGAAACACACAGTAAGTGGCAGATATACAAATTCAGTTCCATTTGACAACACATTTAATGTTCAATCTATCCTTATAGTCTATAATGATTTTCAGATGGAATATTATTTTTCTATTACATCTTCTAACTGGAAGAATATAAGAAACTATTGATTTTTATATATTTATCTTATGTAACTATCATATGAGCTTTGTTTTTCTAATTTGTTTTACAAATCTTGTTTCACTTATTTCAAGTTTTATTTCATATCTTTAAGAGTTTTAAGAAAATATTTTATAATAGAGGTAGCAGAGTTTTCCTTTTTAATTGAAGTAATTTATACTATTTATGGGAAAACTTTTAGTACTAATTCTTTATTGTTATGTTCCCTAATTGCTTAAGAAGAATTCTCTACTTAGAGTTTTACATTTTTCTTGTCAGGAATTTTGAAAATATATCAACTGTCTCCACATATTATTTAAAATAACCTCAAAAGAATAAATGATAAACAGTTGTGAATACCAATTTAATATTATGAAGAAAAACTGCTTGTGGATTGTAGGCACCATACAAACAATATTGATTTGAGGTGGGTATATTGCTATAATGTCTAGGATGCTTTGACAGAAACTCCATATTAAACAATTCTCACATGTTGTATGAAGAAACTAGCTCAAGCAATTTATCAGTCCTCTGTCCATGTGAAACCAAAGCTCTGGGCATGTGATAAAAGGGCTGCTGTTTCATGGTTCATAGCATCATAGAGCTTTCTCTCTTCTACTCTGTTGAAACTCTTTCTCTCTGCCTTGAGATCTCTCTTTTCCTTTCTGAGAAAATTGACGACTGTTTCTAAATACTTGCTGCCTCACCTGGCAAAGAAAATGTTATCACCTTACCCACTGATATTAGATACAGTGTGTAAGTCAGCTTTTTCTGTGACCAAAATACTTGACACAAATGACTTAAAGAAGCAAAGGTTGATTTTGGCTCATAGTTTCAGAAGTTTGAGTCTGTGGTTGGGCATCTCCATTACTTTGGGCCTGAAGTAAGACAGAAGATCATGGTGGTGGGAGTGTGTAGCAGAGGAGTCTGCTCCATTGATGGCAACCAGAAAGTAGAAAGAGAGAGAAAGGATACAGAGTGAAGATAGTGAAGGACATCATGAAGATGTTCTTCCATGACAGGCCCCTAGGGACCTATTTTCTCCAACTAAGTCCCACCTCCCAGAAGTCCATTCAGATATTAGTGGATTAATCCACCAGTGAGGTCAGTGCCTTCATAATCCAATCACATTCTAAATGCCCCACTTCTCGACATGTTAGACTTTGGAGGACAATCCAGATCCAAATAATAACATGCAGGGATGGTGACTTGTATTGGCCAATTATCTGTGGACAGAATTATACAGGCCGTGTCTGAGCTGAAAGTTTTAAAGCCATAGCATTGCTTCACCATTTCTCCTTCCCATCTATTATAAGGGCAGCATGACCCATATGGGACCTTATCCTTTAGGCCCAAGTTCAAAACAAAGACAAACAGAACTATCTCCAATCAGAGATACATGTCACTTTCTTTGGGGAGGGATTAAATCCATTTTAAGAATGGAAGGAAAGAGGGACCCAATACTTGTGACCAAGAGACAAGCTTAGGAAATTCTATTATTTTTCTCAAGCACTATTTACTGTACCTTGCAGGAAGATTATACATCTCCAGTCCATTGAAAGGTGACTCATTTGAGCAATAAAATGTCAGCAGAAAGGATGTGTGCCATATCCGAGGAAAACTTGGTTTTCTGTCTGCCACAATCAGAGTAGTTTGACCCAAAAAGGGACTGTTCCTTCAGGCTCATTTCCAAGATGAAGATGAGTAACAGCAGAAATGCAGCTAAAGGCACAATAAACAAGAACTGCATGAGGTAAATCTTTACTCTTTTAGGCCACTGATACTATGGAGCTTTTTGTTAACTTTGCAAAAGCTGACTGATACACCTTCCTGTCCTTCAAACTCAGTTTCTATTTATCTACTAAATTAGGTGACCAAATCTGTAGAGAGCTAATCTAGGTCAACCAAGCCAGTTATATAACATGTAAAAAATAATTAGACACATATGTTATGACTTATCACCAACATATATGTGAATAGGTATTAATGTAAATTTTTGTATTATTATTTATTATTCACTTTTAAGTTAGACATATACTTTCATTTAAGCCTAAAAAGGATGAGTTATTAGTGACAATTGATACTAATATGACTAATTTAATAATGTGTATAAAAATTTTAAAGCATTTAATAATTCTTTTTTCCTCTGGGAGAATAATTTTTTAAAGTTTTTCAAAACCTACTTGGCTATAGAAATTTGTAGACTATATTACTAAATTTGTTAAAATACATAAATGTAAGCTTTTAAAAGAAAACATAAACTCATAAGACTAATTAAAAATATTACCTGTATTTAATTTCAAAACCACCTATTTGTTCCAATGCCACAAATATTCTTATTTTCCTAATACTTCTTCTTTGAATTATGTGCAGGTTTTGAAAAGTTCTTCTTTTCTTCTATACAGTGGTAAAACTTAATACCATCAGGCATACAATTCATTTTGACTCAGAGCTTGGCTTTTATAAAGGCCACCTTGCTCATTCCTGGTATCAGTCCAATGTGATGACATCAAGCCAAACATCTTCTCAACAAAAATATCAGAGCAAAACTCTTGGGGATTTTACTTACTAGAAAGAGCAGGTTTTAAACTTGTAGAAATTAGTTTACACCTCTACAAAACTGTGAATTTACTTTTTATTGACAAGCTAGTTCTGGAAGACTAGCGGTATATCAGTCAAGTTCTTTGCACTTTTAAACTTACCACGTCAGGCATCTGTGTCTAAAATGCCATCATTTAAAAACATATTGGATGTCATCATACATTAAACTTTCTTTGTCAGAGAAAATGGTTGTAAGGCACAGAAGTAATTTGAACTTGTGAAATCAAAGTTGGATTCCAAAGAAGTTAGAGTTTTAGTAACAAAATTGAGAATGTCCTATTTAACTTGGCTGCCCTTTTCCACTGATTTTTTTAAAAAAAAATTCTGAGGCAATCTCATTTCCAAAAAAAATTGAGTCCTTTTGTTCTAGTGTAAGTTTTTGTCTCAACCTACACTCAAAAGCATTTTTTTAAATATTTTTCGAGGCTCTGTATGACTACTTTAAGTATCACCAAATAATTCTTGGAAAAATTGTTTAAAATTTTTTGTTTTACTCTCATCCTTGTCCCCATTCTCATCCTCAATGAATTTCCAAATTAGAAATGAGCATTCTTCTTGCTGGGCACTTTTCAAATATGGTTTTTATGGAGGGACAGCATTTTGACATCTTTCCTATGGCTAGCAACAAAGACATCCACCTTATGGGCATAGGTGTTTACAAGACTATATTCTTCTATTTTTGTAAATAAAAATATTATTAATTGCTTCTACACAGTTTGAGAAAATTGAACAGGTAAATGGATCACACCCTGTTGTAGTAGTGTTAGTATACAACATGTGCAGGATATTTAGCAGTTAAGATATTTTAATGTTTTTGGTAATAAATCTTAAACCCATGGAATTTGCCAAAAGTTACATTTGTATTCTCTTCCAAATATGCAGATGAATGAACAAGTTTTAGTTTGTTTTGGACAAGGTATAAATAGTCTTTTGTTTTTTGGTTTTGTGCAGCTAAAATCTTCAGATAAATCAAGATGTGTACTTGACATTTCATTTATTATACAAAAGTACTCAAGATAAATAGAATATGTTTTGTGTCTATGATGCAGTTCCTCACTCAACATGCTATAGAAAGAACAATTTTTGATAAGATCTGAAAGGATCAATGTCACACTCTAAGAGATGAACACATAACGTTGGTAAAATTTTGTTCTATTTGTCTGCATTTTAGTTTCAATATCTAAACCAGGAACTGTACCTCTACTAGTTTTTATGGAAAAAAACAAAGAGAATAATGGGACTATGTGTATGCATGCCTGTGGTATGTTCAAACTTATTTGGAGCCTGCTATTTTCAAGTGAGTACTGGTGAAGGACAGAAGAACTTGCCTTGTAGTACTTAAGTTGTTGCAAAAGTAAGTTTCCATATGTTTTTTCATATCACTTTCTTCACTATGTCCAATTCAAATTCTTTTTGATTTATTGTGAAGTAGGCTCAATTTTGGTTATTTCCCTTATTAATCCTTTCACCTCTCACTAAATTGGCACAGCTAGGTAGTCTTCTTTTTTGGTGATGTCTGGGTCATGCTAACATTGCTATTGCAATCATTCTCATTGCCATTACTTGAACTCTTAGAAAACATTGTCATAATATTTACAGTGTCAAAATTTTATACTAGTCACATCTTGATAAAAAAGAGTTTCTTGTGGGTGAAGTTGAAGATGAATTGTTAATGCTGGTGATCACGGGGTGGTTGGAGTGCTAGAATCATGGAAGATCCATTATGGTACACTTCAACTCATGGTTGTCAGCCTGAGCAACAAGAGGACAAATCATGACAGCAAGAATGGCAGGTGAGTCATTTATGCTTTAGTCATTTGACAGCAAAGACAGCATTGCCTTCAGATCTCCCAGTTTTTATAAAGTCCAATGGATTTTTCTATTTTCCTCCAAAACATTTGCAGTAATTGCTGAATACCAGAACACTCTGTGGAGGAATTTCCTGGGATGCTAAACTGTTAGTGATAAAACTGGGATAGTTCCAAGTAAGCTGGGAATGTTGGCCACTCTACTACCAACCTTCTCAGATTTTTGCTTTCTTTGTTTGCCAAGATAGCTAAAACAGTGCCTCATCTATTATCTTTGGCTTTATCTTTTAGAGTGCTTGATTCAGTTGCCAGGATCTCTGGATCCCAAACTCTCAGGGGTTCTCTTTTCTAGAAAGGTCTTTCAAACATGTCACCACAATTATTTTAATGTATCTATAAATGTCATTTATTGCAGAGGATGTCACCCTGACATGGTTCACTTTCTTATTTCCTAGGAGCACTTTTTCATTCATGAAATTTTGGAAGGATTAATTATATTCCTGCACACTTTTAGCAAATGTGAAAAGAAATTTGTCAAGGGAGATTTAAAAATTTGGGACTCACTTAAATAGTTATTTTCTTTGAGAGTCCAGTCAAATTCTGGAGAATCTATTATAATGAAGAAATAATGAAGAAATAGCTCATTGGCTTAGAGCCTTTTTTGGTCCGTCTCAAAATTTTTACATCTCATTCCTGTTTTGCAATACCTATCATGATTTATGAAGCTGTTTCCTCAGTATTATAGCTTTTCTATAAGGCAAATCAGGTGTGTATGTGTGCAGCAGGGTTTGTTGAGATACATACATAAAGATTTTGAAAAAACAATAATCAGGAATTTGCAAAATCTAGAGTCAGACTATACATCTTTTAAATAGAGTTTTTTACTGTTGGTGTAGGGGTATGATCACTTGTATACTTTTGAAATCCATAATGAAATCTTTAGCTCTTTTCTTGGTGTCCTAAATCATTTATTAAGAGGAAAATAATGTCCTTAATTTCCTTGAATGTTCCATTAAAACTTAAAGTGATTTCTTCACAGGAACTTATACTGGGCTTTCTTAGGACCTTAATATCTAGTTAAAGTCAGGTAATCCTGGTTGTGTATTAGTATCAAATGCTGAAGTCCACGAACATACCCTTCTTCCTTCCTTTTGCTCAAAGTGGAAGACACACTGGGGAAATAGTGTGAAAGAAATTATGAATTTAATCAATGGATTTAAAAATAAATTGGACAAAGTAAAAGTATTAATTGAAAGTTTGAAAGTCTCAACTAGGACAAGAGGATGGAAATAGAAGAAACATGACAAGATGTGTACATAACTAAAGGCGGAATAGGAGGATCTAGATGGGGAAGTGGTGCATTGCTTTTGTAAAAGTATTTTTTTTTTTTTGGTACCAGGGATTGAACTCAGGAGCACTTAACCACTGAGCCAAAACCCTAGCCCATAAAAGTACTTTGATAAAATTATTAACCAAGGTGGAGAATACAAGAGAAGGATATCATTTAGAGTAAATTTTCAGTTTCATTTTGCCTATGATAAATTTATATTTCATAAATATGTTCAGGATGATATGATTATAGGGTTTAACAGAGAAATTTTTAGGAATAAAGTTTTAAATTTAGAAGTTATGGGAATATAGGAGATTGTGTAACCCTGGTATTTGATATTATCAAAAATGTCTCCGAAGCAACAAGACAAAGCATGACAAAATCCTCAAAAGCAATGTTTTCTAAAAATTTTCAAGCTGTCATAGTTTTTGCTCAGTTTTTAAACTTTGCTGTGTGACATTTCAAGAAATCTAGTAGAACACTGTGGAAAATTTAGGAGGTGGGGCCTTAGTAAACTCCCAGGGTCTCAATTAGGAAACTGCATTAAGACAAAAGCTGAGGAATATGAATGACCCAGATAAAGAACAGGTGTTTTAAAACCTGAGAACCTGTGTCTAATCAGCTTAGACCTACATGGATATTGGGTGACATACCTTCCGCTCTGTCTAGCCCTAGGTAGGATGGAACCAAATTAGAGTAAAATACCCTCTTCAATATCCCCTCCAAAATATTCTTACTAAATGTCTAGATTTGTGTCAAAAATTACTAGGCTTATCAGGAAAAAATTTGTGAGTTGCTTAAAAACTAACTCACAAATTCTCTCTGCTTTTGGAGTTAGCAGACATTGACTTTAAAATAACTGTGACTAATATGTTAAGAATAAACATGGTAAGATGGTGACTTTCATCAAAGAGAATCTAGAAAAAAATGTAATCAATATCCCAGATCTAACAAATAATATAGATGAAATTATGAATTTAATCAATGGATTTAAAAATAAATTTGACAAAGTAAAAATATTAATAAAATGAAGCAAGTTAGCTGAGCCAAAGTATAAGTAATGGTACAAAAACAATAATCATTTATTTGTGCAGTGTGAACTATGCATGAAAATAAAATATACAATAATTATAATACTAAAAGAGATGGAGAAGCAAAAATAGAGTAAAAATTTCAGTTCCTAGCATTATCTAATAAGTATTAAAAATCCTAATTCATATTAGCTTTCCATAAATTAAATATCATATTTTTAAACTCTTATAAAGTATGTCTAACTGATCATCTAATACAGAGGAAAATGTTAGGAGTTAAAATAAAAGACAAGAAAGGATAGAAAAGGGAAAAACACACAAAAAATGACAATAGTAGTTACGTATCTATATATGTCCCCAAAACAGTAAACACAAATTAACTAAAGACCACAATTAGAGGGAGATATGTCATGAAGATTGGAGTGTAAATTGGTGCAGTCACTTTTGGAAACTGTCTTTGTTTGCTAAAATTAAACATACGTAAGTACTATCATCCAGCAATTCTCTCTTTAAGCATGTATCTTTAAAAACACATCCATGTATGCACAGAAGACATAACCACATAATTTATAATTTCTTCTAATTAGCAAAAACCCAAATATACATCATAAGAAAAGTTAAATCATTTCATTGTATACCCTTGCAGCAGAATATTATACAATAAGAGTGAATGAATTACTACTACACACGTCTACATAAATGACTCTTACAGGTATAACATAAAAATGTCAAGACACTAGACACAAAAGAGCATGTGTAAGATGTACATGTTTAAAATTCAAAAAAATATTTCATAAGGATTGAATCAATATATTGATTAAGAGATTTTGTGACCTGTAGAAAGACATAGACTCTTCTTTTTGGATCTTTGTTTGGAATATATAATTGAGTACTTGGGTGGGGGGATTTACTGGATTGTTTTAGGGTGCTGTATTTGACTAAAGTATTTTCTTAACAAAAGAAACCTTGCTTAACAAAATATAACCAACCTTCCTAATTTTAGGGTGAGGTCAAAGCTCAGAATAGGTGGATTTGGACAGAAAGGCAATGTTAATATTTGAGCGGAGATCTCTATAAGTTCTGCTGAAGATGTCAGAGACATTTTAGGGTCATTAAACATGTTGTCTGGGATTTATGTGGATTGAAGGTTTGGCTAGTTAGCTATTAATCGTCTCTGAGCTGGGCATTATGAACAGATACTTTCTGAGAACTTGCAAACAATTCTTTGTATTGTTTGAAAAGTACTCTAGGAAGAAAACGTGGGATACATATTAAATAATAAATAATATTCTTTTTATCAAACAATAGGCAGCACTAACACTATTCTGGTTCCCACCCAATTCAACTCATGGAATTTTGGAAGCCCTTCATGAACATTGCCACAATCAATTTAGTCTCAGAAAAGAGCATCTTAAGTCTAAGTGAAGAGGTCTGACAGAATAAACTGTTTCCAAGCAGCTCAGAATAATATGCCTTCCTTGTGTCCACTTTTTGTTCCTGTTGTTTGTTGATGCTCTTTAAAATCGCAATCTGACTCCATGCAGCTTTGGGCAAAACTTCTGTGGTTATCATGGACCACCAAAAAATTGTTGCCTCTTTAAAAGTTCAAGTGAATAATTTAATTTTAGCCAATAAATTTAATAAATTTCTTCAGTTCAACCCTGCCCTCACTGGTGGGACAGATTAATAAAGGTGAAAAGTGAGTCATATAAGTGGTTCATTGATTCTTAGAGAAGCCATTGAAGTACTCTGACCACTAGGGAAATCATGGAGACGAGATTTGGCTGAGCTCTATGGCCCATCAGGGATAGACTTGTGGTTATAACACAGGAAGGTGATAACTCCTGTCTCCTCCAGATTCCTGCTTAAATGCTTCCATTTAAAAAATGTTTTAAATGAATTATTTTTGATATTCAACCCCAAGGCTGAATTATCGTTTGGGCAGGATGGTTGGGCCACAAAAAAGCTGGTGAGAGGCGGGGGCAGGGAGAGGAAGGCCATATGCTTTATCCCATCAAGCAGCAGTGAGCACAGTTTTGGACAAAGTAAATTTTTCATATTTTTTTGTAAAAGACTCTAATGACAGGAAGTAAGACATAAATATGTCTACATTATTTGCCATATAAAAGGATCTTCCTTACAATAAGATCAAATGAATTTTGCCCGATATCTCCGAAAAAAAAAATGTGATTTTAAAATTACCAACTCATACTCCCATTCCCTGCACCGAATAATATGAATGGATGCACAAACATAAAAAATAAATCCAAACTCTAGACTTCTTTGTATTATCAAGAAATCTGATGAAAGGAAAGCCGAAAACACTGCTAAATATGATGCAGAAAGCGACTATTACATTTTTCCCTGCATTCTAAAACCCAAACTAGGTATGTGGGTCTTTTACAACCCAGTGCTTTATCTTCCAAAGAATTTACAGCAGTAATTGCTTGTTAATTATCAACTATTTCACAGTTAAATTTGAGTTCTAAAATAATAATTACAATTAACATATTGCATTCATACTATGAGAAGCCCCCTGTGCATGCACATTTTATTAAAGAACTGACATGATTGCTACTTTGCTTGTATGTTTTATTTATTTCCACATAGGTTTGATTTCTTTGCAGTTTCTCATTTTTGTCTGTTGTATAATTCATGATTTATACAATATCGTAGTGGGTGTATGACACCCTCATTTTATTAGCTACACTATAATTTCCACACCATGTAAAAATGAAGTTTAGTCTTAGAAAGTTTTGTTTATTTATTTATTTACTCTGTGACACAAAACATACTTCTAACCCATTTCCTCAGAGACACCTTAAATTTGTAAACATATTTTAAAGTTCTTTTAAATCTCCTTAGATCTTAGATGACATTGTAAAGGTCAAACAATTGTAATCATTGTCATAGTTTCCTAAGTCGTAATAAAACATCTAAGAAAAAATCAGAAAATAATACTTATATAAAATCAAGAGCTGAAAGAATAGTCTGCCTTCAATCAGTGGGAATTTGATGTACTGGATTCAGAAACACAGTCACACTTCATGAATTTATTTATGACATTTAACTACAATTGGCATCATTTTTGACACTTCTTTCAATTACAGGATAGAAAGAAATCTATCTGCCCAATGGTGACTGAAGTATCACTAGCTCATTGAGATCAATTTTAAAAGATTAAATATAGGAATTAAACTCTCAAACTATTTTAGCTTTTGGATCCTAAAATGATTTGAATAAGAATTCAAGTTAAGATGTTGCCTTGAAAAAAATTCTCAAAGCTACTGCTTTAAAAAAAAAAACAAAAAACATTTGATCTTTTTCCTTTAATTCTCTTAATTTGTACCACGTATCCATTTCCTGTTGCACAGGAAGAAAGGCCATAAAAGATGGTCTGAACCAAGATGTGGTATCAATAACAAAGAGTAGGAGGGAAAGGCTTCTAAAATAGCAGGTGGTTTTTGATGGATGCGTAGTTTGTTGGAAAAGGGTATTGGACAGAGGGTGGGAAGTTAAGTTAGAGCCAAAATATGGAGGTGACTTAAACGTTAGGCTAAGGACTTCTTGTGGAGCAATGCTATTATCAGGTCTATCTAAACTATTCCATGGTCTCTTAACTGATATCCTTGCACCCAGGCTCATCTAACATTTATCTATCCTTCAGAATGATAGTCGTTTTCCAAATTATAAATCTGCTCAGATCACTCTCCTATATACCTTTTAATGGCTTCTCATTTCTTTCAAGATAAAATCCAAAGTCCTGAGCTGAACTCAGCACATAAGCCCATTCATGATCTGTTACCTGATTTCTTCCACAACTCATTTCATTTATCCCCCATATAATCTGTTAGCTTCTTAAAATTTCTTAGAGGCATTGTACTTTCTTGCTTTGCAATAAAGGTTTCTCTGAACAAACGTTTCCTGGATACCATTTTCATCTATCTTCTTTGTGTCTTACTAGGAAGCTCATAGGTCATCTTTTGCACTCCCACACTCACTGTGACAGTGTCATTTAGACAGTTGTTCTCCATTGCCATAGAACTTTGGACTTACCTCTAGTTTGAAAAGTACACTAGTTCTAAGTTACCCACTTACTTACGTGTTTTTTTTTTCAAATAGACTGTAACTTGCTTAAAGGCAGAAATTTTGAATTTTCCCTTCATCTAGAAGACCTACAATAGATATTCAAATATCTGTTAAATAAAATGATGAATCAGTCAATGTATTGCATGATTTGGGCTATGCTTTAGAAAAAATAATCTATCAGCAGTGAAAATTGGTTAGGAGAGAAGGAAAAATACTGAAAGTAGGGGACCAGGAAAATCTCAGCAGGGTAATGTCACAAATATTTTGGTTTTATCTGTAACTTATAGTTACTATAGTCACTATGCAGACTCTCCTGAATGCACTACTTTGATTCTTGTGACTCTGACTACTGGTAGCTGAATTACTCCCAGATTAGATATTTTCAATCTTTATTTGCCTCCCAAATTTCAGGGAGACACTAGCGTGGAGTAGAATAAGGGGTCAGGTGATCTGAGTTTCTATTGTGACGCTCATAGTCAACCCTACTTTTTTGATTAGTCTTAACCACACATTCAGCATTCAAAACACTAGTTTCTCCAAAAAGGGAATGATTCTTATAAAGGATTCTAAGACTTCACTCTGTCCAGTTTTGTTTTTTTCTTCTAAGTTTAGACTGATGTTAAGAGTTAGTCTTCTAAAATATGATTTTAGTCCTAGTAGCCCCAAGCTTAAAATAACGGTCTTCTTTAATTAATAGAATAGAGTTTAAATTTTCAAGTCCAGCCCCTCAAGTACCTGGAGTATGTCAGAGGTCACAAGAGCTACTTGCGGGGCTGGTTCTTGCAATGAGTTAAGCAAATTCATGCCTTTGTACAACTATTCCTTTCACCAAGGGATATTTTTACTTCTTCTCTTGATCAACTATTCATTCTACAAGACAGAACTTAGTTTTGAAAGAAGGGGGTGAGTTTCTAATCTGGGATTAGGGGCATTGATTTCCTGAAAGTGTATGTTATCATGTGAGTTAAACTGCCCCCATATTTAAGTGTATATTCTAATGAAATCTACGTGGAACCTTGTACTGCTCATACATTGCTGGGAACCAAGAGCTACTGCAATGGGACAGCAAGACATCGTGATCTGCTCTGCAGTTTTCTCTGGTGAATCAGTTGCAGCATGTTAATTCCTTGTGCATCAACTTCCCCCAGGTTTACATAGACATTCAACTGAAATTTAAATTGAGTCATAAAGTACCAGGTATTAGGAGCTACGGTGATGATCAGGACATACATGGTCCCCTCCTCAAAGTGGTTACATTTTGTTTCATAAAGCATGGTTCAGCTAAATAAGCTAAAGTTCTACATAAAGAGGGGCAGAGAAAGATCTTCCAGATGTTTTCAATTTCTCTTTTATAGTAAAATAGAATAGTGATGTTACTTATTGTGCTCCAAGACTAGAAGCTAGATGAAAGATATTTGCCATCCTAGTGCCAGAATTTCAGGGGAAACAGATGAGGAAGAATTGCTTTCAAGGTAATAGCAATATAAATGCTGAGCATCCCATGAAGATCTGTCTGTCGTCTCTCACCCAGAAGTCAGTTTGGAGTCTGAATCCTAAGTGTTGCAGAATCCCATGTCTAATGTTCAAGGATTTCACAGCCATGGAAGTTGAGTCACTGTTCAGAGATATGTTCCTGAAACTCAGCTGAAGTATATTTAGGCAATTGTAGCTCACAATCAATCAATCAATCAATAAGAGAAGAGATGCATAAAATAAGGAGAGAAAAGAAAGAAAGGAAATAAGAAATACAGATGGATCCTAAACGAAAGCAGGTCACTTGAAGTCAGTTAACAGGATGGTTTGTCATCTTCTCACCAAACCAGAGAATAGAGTAATTTGCCTTAGGCTATTTGGGAAAAATAAAACTTTGCAATTCTAATAAATAATGAAAATACTTCCCTGGGGATTTTATACCTATTCTTAAATTCATCCATTTTGGAATATAATTTCCTTGTGGGCAAATATTATATTATACATGATACTAGGAAATGATACATGCTTTATAAATATTTTACAAGTTGCCCAAACTAATTGTTGCAGGGAAGCTCATTAGTTACTATCTTAACACGGACAAGACACTGTTACAATATTCTCTCTATGTGTAAAATAGCTGAAACCCTTAAACTCAGAGATAAATCAAGTCAAATTTTTAGCTTTCAGGACAAGAATAAAAATCATGAACTATTCCTTCAGAAGGAATATTTTCTGATATTTTATGATATTTTCTAGAAGCAAATGTTTCTGGATCATAGCTGCACATTAGAATTACCTAGAGTGTTCACTAAAGATATCAATCAATGGTCAAGTCTCAGTCCTGGAGAATTGAGGCTGTGCTTAGATATTCTGGTACAATGAGAAAGAAGTTTTACTGATAACGGGGATTCTAGAAAATTGGTAAAAATGTATAACTAGGAAAACAATGTTAGTGATAGTTTTTAAGCCCTTGATCAAGTTCTAACTGAAGGGACAACTTCTGTACTATTTAGTTTTTTGAGCAAATAAATACCTTTTAATGGCTATACCAAGTAGAATTAAGTTTTCTTTTATTTACTTACATATCAATTGTTATGTTATCCTAATTATTATATTCTAGAACAAAATCTAGTAATAGACATATTATGGTTACATAAAATTGAGTCTTTTCTATGGGACACCAAATTTTATGTCGCCTGGAGTCTCTCTTACCTACTTCTTTGATTCTATATCTTGTTACTCATGCCCAGGTTCATTCTGCTTCAGAAACAATGGCCTTCCTAGTAGGATCAAGTTAACCTCTACCACAGGACCTTTGTAAATGCTCCCCTATTTCTAGGATGCTGTTCCTTAGACCATCAATTTTATTCAGCATTTCATCACTGTGATCAAAATATCTGACAAGAACAACTTGGGGAGGGATGTGTTATTTTGGCTCACAGTTTTAGAGCTTCAGTCCATGATTGGCTGACTCCATAGCTCTGGGGCTGAGGCAGAACATCACGGTGAACGAGTGTGGCAGAGGAAATCTGCTCAGCTCATGTCAACCAAAAAGAAGACAGAGCTCTACTCATAGGGACAACACATAAACCCCAGAGGCATGCCCCTGAGGACCAATTTCTCTGTTCATATCCTACCTGCCTACAGTTAGCATCTAGTGGATTCTAGTGGATTAATCCATCAATTATTTTTAGCTCTCATGATCTAATCATTTCATCTTTGAACATTCTTGCATTATCTTACATATGAGCTGCAATGATTAGTTTGAATTTTCAACTTTTTTGGATTAAGAGATGCCTCAGATTAAGAGACTTTGGGATATGTCTAGGAATGATTGGCATGTGGGATAGCTAATTGAAGTGGAGCCCCTCCCTAAGTGTGGACCACATTGTCCAATACAATGGTGGGTTGGGCAGATTAAAAGTTGGAAGAACAAGAAGCAGCAGATGCAAGCTCAATTCTTCTTGAATGGGTTCTTGATTGTTGCTGTGATTGCCTAAGAACATCAGACTCTTTTTCTTGACTCCTTCAAAACAGGCTCTGCCAATGATTCTCCAGGGACTTTCTGGTCTCAGACTGGGATAGCACAGTTGATCCCTCTTGTTCTGAGGCATCAGCATCTTGGATTGGGCCCGTACTTGTTCCTCCAGTTCTATAGCCTGCAGGTTGCCATTGTGGACTATCTAGCTTTATAAATCCCCTTTTTATAATCATACTTCCTGTTGATTCTTTTCCTCTGGAGGACACTAATACATGAGCTTTCTGGAGACACCTCATTTCCAAACCATAATAATCACCATATGGTCTGCCCACTTTGTCATTTCATTCAAAGCCTCCAGTATGACAGCAGGGATTAGGTTCATCTCATTTGCTACTTTCTCCCAAGTCTTTAGTAAGCACTCAGTAATTTACCTCAAATGAATGAGTGACATGAAAATTACTCTTCTCATTATAATTGCAAAGATTGTTCAAACATTTTCCAGCAAGAGATGTGACTTAGGTTTTATATGTATATCTTTTGGCCAGCTTTATTACCGCCATGACCCAAAGACCCGACAAGAACAGAATCAGTTCTGACTCCTTTGCTAGGCCTGAGGTGACGCAGAACATCATGGCAGAAGTGTGTTGTATAGAAGAACAGCTCAGGATCTGGCACCAGGAAGCAGAGAGAGTGAGTCTCCAGGGACAAAATTTATACCACAAAGCCACACCCCTAACAACCCACCTCCTCCAGCCACACTCTACCTGCTTACAGTCACTGCTCAGTTTATCCCTAACAGGAGATTAATGCATTGATTAGGTTAAGAAGCCCAGTGATTTCACCACGAATCTTTCATCTTTCGTGCATTGTCTCACACAAAAGCTTTTGAGGGATACTTCACATTTAAACCATAATAGTATTTATATTTAAAGAAAGTTTTTATGGGTGGGTGTGGGTATTTAGAACACTTAGCATGCCTCTACTTCATATGAATCTGCCTTAAGGTCTCCAAATAAATCAGGAGAATAGATGCTGACTAGTTTTGTTGGCAAGCAGTGCTCCTCGGAGTTTGCAATTACATTAGGGTTCAAGTAATGTACAGTTATCTGAGTCTAACCAAATATCCCCAAGCCAAGCCTTAGTATTTCAACTTTTGGCAATGAATGTTCTCTTACGTAGATAATAGAGCAAGCGAGACTGTGAATTCAACTCATGCTGCAATTAAGCAACCCTCATGATCAGATTTTGAATGTGATTTTTGGCTATGTTAGCCTTTTGCTAATAAAGGGAAGAAAGTCTTTTATAGCTCCCTGGACTTCTGAGTACAGCTTGAACTAAGAATTTCAAATTTTCTCTTTTATTTTATTTTTTAACTGCAGATAAAAGCACACGTCTTTTGTTTGTATTCTCATATAACAATCTATAGCAGCAAATCCTTGATACACTAAAGTTTCTTCTTTACCAGGAACTTCATTCCAGGCACTGGTACCATAAGAAACAATTTTAGTAACTCTGTATACATGCTTTGGTTCACTAACATTCCTATTTTCTCAGGGCATCTGGAACTCATTTCCTTGGAACCCAAGAAGGTGAGATAATTAATACCAGATTTTCTTGATGATATGTTTGCATAAACTACATCTGGTGTGTGAGTGTGTGTATGTGTGTGTATATGTGTATGTGTGTGTGTGCTCACACGCATGTGCAAGCACGTGCACACATGAATTTATATATAGCCTGTGGGATTTCAGTTGCAGAAAATGGAAACCACTTTAAATATTTCAATTAGTGAAGCAGATATTATGGAAGCATTGGAGGGCAACAGGAGTAGGACCTTACCAGCTTGACAGGTCAGATGATGAGTCCTCAACATAATTCCTGAACTGGTCCACCATGAGAGTAGTTGCCACTCCCAAGGTCTATTTTCCATGTATGATCCAGAATGATGCTTCTCAAATATAATGAAACCACTCTAGGACCAAGTCCAAAGAGTATGATTGAATTCCATTGCTCCTGGGTTAAAGAACAGAATCTTTGTTATGGTGGTTATAGCTCCTGGCAGTGCCCTGCACTATGCACTTCCCCACACTGTCTTTTTACCTCATTTTTCCGTGCTGGCCATTTTACTTTCTTCCATTCTTTTTCCTTACTACGTTCCTTTGTGCCAAGAGTTTTGACAAATTTTGGTAGATATTTGAGTATCATCGACCTTACCTATTTTCTATTCCTATATTTTTTATCTTGATTATAGATCTTGAGAAATAACACTACTTTTTGTGGTTGATTTCTAGTTAGGTTTTCACAATATGGTTTTGGTACTGAATAATTGGGTTTTTATGTAAGATGTATACATGGAAGTGAAGTGAAAGCCATTTACCTGTCGAGGTGCTTCCAGTGGTAAATAAAAGGCTTGAGAACTGTGGTTGTTCTAGTAGCAGGGCTCCAGGTGTATTGATGGGCTTTGAGAAACTGATGTGTGGGTGACACTAAATTACATAAATGTAATCCCCTACATTTATGACTGTGACCAGAATTTTTTATTTTAATGACAGTTAAACTAATACAGTTAAAATGATAGTTGCATGTAGATATACATTTTCAATTTATTCTGTACATAAATACATATTTCATATTTTAATTTTTTCTCAATGTGCTACATTTTATATTATTTTATTGTATTTATCCTTGAGTTTATTATATATACTGTTTAATTTGTCCTATTTTATGAAGAGCTGAATTTTGCATTTCTAGATGTGCTTTGCTATTTTTCTTTTATATCTGCTCTACTGAGTTTCTTTTCATAAACATCTTTCAGCGTCCATCATTGATTTCTGCAGATGTTTTACATATAACTGTTGAGCTGTGTCTGACAATCTCAATAATTGAAATTCTTTGGGTCTAAATATGTTATTTGTTTTTGCTACTGACTTTCCCTTACAATGGCCACCTTCTTAATTGTTTGGTAATCTTTTTGGTGTAATCAGGTTGTTTGCTCTCAACCTATACAACTGGAATTGATAATAATTTCCTCCCAGCAGCTCGTTCACTGATAAGCTAGGTTATATAACTTATCTAGGATTACTACACATAGTTTAAGTGTAGCTTATCACCTTTGTAGCATGCTCAGGTTTCTCAATTTGCATGAGGAACAAAGTTTTGTGTGATGAGGGCCATGCTGCAGAATCCATATTCATGGTAAATCTGCCCCTCTAGATTCTAGCCACTCTATCTGCAATGCCCTGGCTCTTCACCTTCAGGGTAATCTGGTCCCTTAGGCTTCTAGCTGTTCTAGCTGCAATCCTCCTGATGCAGCCAAAATATATTTTAGAAAGTGAGGAATGCCTTTGGAGAAAACTCCTTTACTTATATAACATTGCTTTAAGGATTTGTCAAATGCAGAATATACTTGTTTTTCTTAAGTGGAAAAATTCTATAGAATGCTCAGTCATGTATACACTCAAAGCTTCAGTTTACAGTTAATTATTAGGATTGATGATATTAATTCAAAAGTATGAGAAAAATAGAAGCTTTTGAGCTATTTAAAAGTTCACTTAAACACAGCATTTCCCTGGAAAGACTAGAGGCGCATAGGTCAGATCATTTAATGTAAGACTGTGTTAAGCTTAAACCAAAAGAGCTCAACGCAGAACTTGATCTTTGCTTCTTCCCTTCTGCTCATTGCTCTTAATTCTTTCTTGATATCACACCCAAAAGTCAGTAGATTCATGTAAATCTCTCCTTTTGCCTCCACAAGTCAAATGAGTTCTCCAATTGTGTATTTGGTTTTCCCTTTTGTTAAAACATTGGGGAATTCAGAAAGGGTTTCTCTCTGTTTCCTGCCTAATTCCCATGGCAGACATCATTATTGGATTACAACATCATGTTGTTGTTGTTGGGTTCAATGACCTCACAATTTTTCTCAATATAGAATCCCTAATATTTAAATACATTGGATTGGAGATTGGAGTTGGAGCTGTGGATGAATCTCAACTCCACTTCAGGGATGTGTATTAAGACTACCTGGGGAGAATTCAGAGTATTCCAGCTGGGAAGAATTTTCAGTTTTTTTGTTTGTTTGTTTGTTTTTCTCTCTGCTTTGTAGTTGGAAGGAGTATGGACTTGTGAAAAAACTGCATGTATGCATCCAGGATGGGAAGTTAAATTTTAAATTGAATTAATAGTAAATACACATGAAAACGAATAAAACACAAATGTATGGGTAATTAAATTATCACTATGAATATTGCCATTATATAGTTATATCATGCCCATACATGTCATTGTTTCATTCTATTGTTATATCACATTCTATTGAATTAATTGCTATATGGTATTTATTCATTCTACTTTGATGGACTTTATGGGTGTTTTTTGTTTTTTTCAGTCTTAAGGATGTAACTCAGGGCTCTATCAACTATCTATAACCCAGTCCCTAAGGTTGTCTATTAAGAAGAGTATGGCTATTAACATTCTTGTCCATGTCATTTGTAGAAGTGCATACATTTCTCTTGGGTATGTACCTGACTGTGAAATAGCTAAACTTCTTTATTAGATATTTATCTTCTATATTAGTCAGATTTATCTTCTACATTAGTCAGCTTTTCATTGCCACGACCAAAATACCTGATAAAAACAACTTAAAAGAGAAGGAGTTTTGTTTGGCTTAGTTTCAGAAGTCTGTAGTCAGGAACTCTACTGCTCTGCGCCCAAGATGAGGCAGCACTTCATGTCCGAAGGGCGTGAGGGAGGAGTGGAACAGGGGTGGGGAGAGGGACCACAGGGAAGATGAATCTTTCCAGGGCACACCCATAGTGACCCACCTCCTCTAGCAGGCCCCACTTGCCCACAGTTATTACCACCCAGTTAATCCGTTCAAACTACGATGGACTAAGGTACAGCTCTGAATATCCCTGCATTAACACAGGAGCTTATCAGGGACACCTCACATCCAAACTATAATATCATCTAAACAAGTGCACTCTGAGAGTGAAAGGGGGTACTATCAATTGTCATGTGAATGTAATCTCTCTTGTACAAACTAGGAAATATGGATAATCTGATCATTGGATATGAACATATCCAAATTTAGTAGATAATGCTAAATATTTTCTTGATTATGTAAAATCCATTCCCCCCCTACAGAGCATAAGATGTAAAGTACATACTTCGTAATAAAGTATGTAAAGTTATCTCATTTTGCTTTCACGTAGCACTTCTGTGGTTATTGATGAAGTTAGGCTGTTTGAACAGGTAATGGCATCTTGGATATATATCCCCATCAGTAAATACCCACTTTCGTCTCTTGCTTGTTGTTCTATTACATTGTCTGTTTTGCTTTTCTTATTAGTTTGTGGATGTTCCTTTTCTATTCTGAAGAGAATCTAGGATGCATTTATATGTATTTCCACATAGATTTTAACACTAGCTTGTCAAGATGAAGAGTAACAACTATTTTGCTTTGATTGGGATTGCATTGAACCTATAGATCAAAATGGAGAGAAGTGACATACATGGAAGATCTGTGGTCTTCTGAACTGTGTAGTTTCACAAATGTTTCCTCTTTGAAAAAAAGAGATGATGTGTGATATAAGATGCCATTTCTTCACTGCCCAAGTCTAACCTGGAGTACTGGGTGATGGTCAAGGGGTATTACAAAAGTTGGGGTTTCTTCTCCTCATGTGTCTATCAGTCTCTGAGGTAAGAATGGAGTCCATTTTGGTGAAAATTGCTTCCCCTCCTCAGCAAAGACTATAATATGATGTCATGGCCTGATTCCCCTTTTCACCTAAGTACAAAGAAATCATTCTAACAATATGTTCCACAAATTTGATGAGAAAATCAGAAATCATTTCGTCATGTGGAACTAGATGTAAGCCATTAACAAAGAGGTTATCTGTTATTCTTTTCCCTGCCAACTGCTCTTCTTGAATCATTCTGTTTTAATATCTCTCAATATGAAGAGCCAACTTGATCCACTTTTATATTCATAAAATTCTTTTTCCCCTATATTTGTAAATTTCTGCATTTTTTATAACTATCTGTTCATTTTCTGTTTCCCAGGATACAGAGTAGAGTTCAATTCCAGGTCCTGTATTTTTTTTCCTTCCTTCTTTTTATTCAAGCAAATTCTTTTTTTTAAATTTTCTTTCTTTTTTTTAAATTTTAGACTTAATTTCTTTTTAGCTTCTGGAAGAATCCAGGACCTAATAACATTCCATCTGAAGTGAAAGCCACTTATTTCTCTCACATACCATCAAGATTTCCTTTCCTATCTTCCCATGTCCCAGTTCTCATTAACACAGCTCCAGATTTCACTCATGCTGGTGAAACAATTTCTGTCAATCTTCCTTCAGTAATTATCTTAATTCCCACAGAAAGCTCTTTTTATCCTAAAGGTTCAGAGACCCATTTTGTAGAAATGATTGTAATTTCTTTTCAAGCTTTCAAGTTGTTTTGTTCGCAGTTTTTCCGGGTGACTAGGAAGAAGATGTTATAGCCAGAGCATCATATGATTAAGATAAGGGCTGGGCACACACTTTCAACCCATTTCCTATTCTTTCACTTTTAAGACACATTGCCTAAATATGCTGCAGTTTTGTTTTATTCTGGAATTTCCTGAGATTGGCCCCTGTTACAACTCCTATAGAAATTGTGGTTCTCAAGCTACTAATCAATTAGTGTACCTTTATTAAAAGCACAAGTACTGAGCACTTAGATAGGGAGCTGCAAATATTGCATTTTACTTGATGTTTTAGAGTCAGAAAACATGGGTTTCAATCCCATTCTGTCAAATGTGTATATCTGAGTATAATTCTATTAATCAGGACTGTCCATGCACACTGTAACAAATGATCTTACGAATTTGATGAATTTTTTTAAAAAAATCATTTATTTCTAGCTCTCACAAAATTCCGTCCAGATATTCCTTGGCTTTTCCTGCATGGCACTAATCCAAATGGCAACTAAATGTTCTATGCCCCTTCCATGGAGTGACTACAGCCATTCCCTAGGTACCCTGCTGAATTTTTTAATTACTCTTGATAATACATGTGGAGTAAGCCATCACTCATCACACAGGACAATTTGGGGTATGCACTATATTCATTAACATTCCATTGTTTATAATAAAAATTATAGCCCGATGTGGGTGCAAAGGTACTGGAAGTTGTAGTTATCTATGTTCTGAGGAGAAAATTAAATGGTAAATACAGGAAAAATTCTTTTTTTTTTTTGAAAGAATATTGTATTTGTCTTGAGTGAATAATTTTTATCAACTCCATTGACACACAGTCTGTCTTTCCCCCAAATCTGAAAAAAAAAAATTAACAACCTGACCCACAAGTGATGTTGTAATTTTTCAAAGGGATACAGTTTTTATCTCAAGAAAGACAACCTAAGGCCTGGTACAGTGATACACACCTATAATCCCAGCCGCTCGGGAGGCTGAGGCAGGAGGATCTCAAGTTCAAAGCCAGCCTCAGCAAAAGCGAAGCACTAAGCACCCAGTGATACCCTGTCTCTAAATAAAATACAAAATAGGTCTGGGGCTGTGGTTTAGTGGTCCAGTACTTCGAGTTCAAACCCTAGAATCCCTACCCCCAAAAAATAACAACTTAAGGCAAGGCCAGAAGAGGAATTAGCATCACTGTATAGAAACAGTAATGATTTCATGACTAAGTAGTAGCAATAGTTAACTTCCAGGTCCTTAGTAAATTTTTAAATGTTCAATTCTGTTTTTAACAACAACCAATAGTCCTACCTCTTTACAAAGTTGACTCTGCAAGGAGATGAACATATTCAGCTATTTCTCTTTTTTTTTATTGTTGGTTGTTCAAAACATTACATAGTTCTTGATATATCATCTTTCACACTTCGCTTCAAGTGGGTTATGAACTCCCATTTTTACCCCATATACAGATTGCAGAATCACATCAGTTACACATCCATTGATTTACATATTGCCATACTAGTGACTGTCATGTTCTGCTACCTTTCCTATCCTCTACTATCCCCCCTCCCCTCCCCTCCCCTCCCCTCTTCTCTCTCTACCCCCTCTACTGAACTTCATTTCTCCCCCTTGTATTATTTTTCCCTTTCCCCTCATTTCCTCTTGTATGTACTTTTGTATAACCCTGAGGGTCTCCTTCAATTTTTCTCCATTCAGAATGATGCTAGCCTGAGGCTTAGCATAGATTGCTTTTACAATATTGAGGTATGTTCCTGTTATCCCTAGTTTTTCTAGAGTTTTGAACATAAAGGGATGCTGTACTTTGTCGAATGCTTTTTCCGCATCTATCGAGATGATCATATGGTTCTTATTTTTAAGTCTATTGATGTGGTGAATAACATTTATTGATTTCCGTATATTGAACCAGCCTTGCATCCCAGGGATGAATCCTACTTGATCATGGTGTACAATTTTTTTGATATGTTTTTGTATCCGATTCGCCAGAATTTTATTGAGGATTTTTGCATCTAGGTTCATTAGAGATATTGGTCTGTAGTTTTCTTTCTTTGAAGTGTCTTTGTCTGGTTTAGGTATCAGGGTGATGTTGGCCTCGTAGAATGAATTTGGAAGTTCTCCCTCTTTTTCTATTTCCTGAAGTAGCTTGAAAAGTATTGGTATTAGTTCCTCTTTAAAGGTTTTGTAAAACTCTGCTGTATACCCATCCGGTCCTGGGCTTTTCTTAGTTGGTAGTCTTTTGATGGTTTCTTCTATTTCCTCAATTGATATTGGTCTGTTTAGGTTGTCTATATCCTCCTGACTCAATCTGGGCAGATCATATGACTTAAGAAATTTATCTATGCCTTCACTATCTTCTAATTTATTGGAGTATAAGGATTCAAAATAGTTTTTGATTATCTTCTGTATTTCTGAAGTGTCTGTTGTGATATTGCCTTTTTCATCCCGTATGCTAGTAATTTGAGTTCTCTCTCTTCTTCTCTTCGCTAGCATCGCTAAGGGTCTGTCGATTTTGTTTATTTTTTCAAAGAACCAACTTTTAGTTTTGTCAATTTTTTCAATTGTTTCTTTTGTTTCGATTTCATTAATTTCAGCTCTGATTTTAATTATTTCTTGCCTTCTACTTCTTTTGCTGTTGTTTTGCTCTTCTTTTTCAAGGATTTTGAGATGAAGTATGAGATCATTTATTTGTTGGTTTTTTCTTTTTTTAAGGAATGAACTCCAAGCAATGAATTTTCCTCTTAGAACTGCTTTCAATGTGTCCCATAGATTCCGATATGTTGTGTCTGTGTTTTCATTTATCTCTAAGAATTTTTTAATTTCCTCCTTGATGTCTTCTATAACCCATTGATCATTCAGTAACCTATTGTTCATTCTCCAAGTGATGTATGCTTTTTCCTTCCTTCTTTTATCGTTGATTTTCAGTTTCATTCCATTATGATCAGATAAGATGCATGGTATTATCTCTACTCCTTTATATTGTCTAAGAGTTGCCCTGTGACATAATATATGATCTATTTTTGAGAAGGATCCATGTGCTGCTGAGAAAAAAGTGTAACTGCTTGATGTTGGGTGGTATACTCTATATATGTCAATTAGGTCTAGGTTATTAATAGTGTTATTGAGTTCTATAGTTTCCTTATTCAACTTTTGTTTGGAAGATCTGTCCAGTGGCGAGAGAGGTGTGTTGAAGTCTCCCATGATTATGGTATGGTGGTCTATTAGACTCTTGAACTTGAGAAGAGTTTGTTTGACGAACATAGCTGCACCATTGTTTGGGGCATAAATATTTATGATTGTTATGTCTTGTTGGTGTATGGTTCCCTTAAGCAGTATGTAGTGTCCCTCTTTATCCCTTTTGATTAACTTTGGCTTGAAATCTATTTTATTTGATATGAGTATGGACACTCCTGCTTGTTTCCGAAGTCCATATGAGTGATATGATTTTTCCCAACCTTTCACCTTCAGCCTATGTATGTCTTTTCCTATCAAATGCGTCTCCTGTAGGCAGCATATTGTTGGGTCTTGTTTTGTGATCCATTCTACTAGCCTGTGTCTCTTAATTGGTGAGTTTAAGCCATTAACATTTAGGGTTATTATTGAGATATGGGTTGTTCTTCCAGCCATATTTGTTTATTTCTGTTACTAAACATGGTTTGTTTTCCTCTTTGATTATTTTCCCCCCCTTTACTGTCCTACCTCCCACTGTTGGTTTTCATTGTTATTTTCCATTTCCTCTTCCTGTAATGCTTTGGCGAGGATGTTTTGAAGAGATGGTTTTCTAGCTGCGAATTCTTTAAACTTTTGTTTATCGTGGAAGGTTTTAATTTCATCTTCCATCCTGAAGCTTAATTTCGCTGGATACACAATTCTTGGTTGGAACCCATTTTCTTTCAGTGTTTGAAATATGTTATTCCAGGATCTTCTAGCTTTCAGAGTCTGTGTTGAAAGATCAGCTGTTATCCTGATTGGCTTACCCCTAAATGTAATCTGCTTCCTTTCTCTTGTAGCTTTTAAAATTCTCTCCTTATTCTGTATGTTGGGCATCTTCATTATAATGTGTCTAGGTGTGGATCTCTTATGATTTTGCACATTCGGCGTCCTGTAGGCTTCTAGGATTTGGGATTCTGTCTCATTCTTCAAGTCTGGGAAGTTTTCTCGTATTATTTCATTGAATAGACTGCTCATTCCTTTGGTTTGGAGCTCTGTACCTTCCTGTATCCCAATGACTCTTAAGTTTGGTCTCTTAATGTTATCCCATATTTCTTGGATGTTCTGCTCATGGTTTCTTAACAGTCTTGCTGAGCTGTCTATGTTCTTTTCCAGTTGAAATACTTTGTCTTCATTGTCTGATGTTCTATCTTCTAAGTGTTCTACTCTGCTGGTAGTATTCTCAATTGAGTTTTTAAGTTGGTTTATTGCTTCCTGCATTTCTAGGATTTCTGTTTGTTTGTTTTTTATAACCTCTATCTCCCTGTATAGTTGATCCTTTGCTTCCTGGATTTGTTTGTGTAATTCCTTGTCGAAGTGATCTTTCATTGTCTGATTTTGCTGTCTAATTTCTTCCTTGATACTCCAGATCATCTGAAGCATATATATCCTGAATTCTTTATCTGACATTCCATCTGCTGCAGCTGTTACCTCTTCTAAAGTTGAGCTGACCTGCATTGCTTGTAGTCCTTTCTTTCCTTGTCTTTTCATACTGCTTGCGTTTCTTTCTTCTTGGTGAAACTGTTGTGTTTTTGAAATTTTTCCCCCCCTATATATTTATATTGCTCTTGTATAGTTGAAAAGTCTCCCTTGCAGGTGCGGGCGGGGGCTCTGCTCTGCCCCTCCTCCAATTGGTGTGAGGTGTCTACCACGCCCGCGGACCCCTGGGCCTGATCCGCCGTTCTGTCGCAGGTCTGCCTACCTTGCAGGTGGGGGCGAAGGCTCTGCCCTGCCCCTCCTACCACGCCCGGGGACCGCTAGGCCTGATCTGCAGGTTGGTCGCAGGTCTGCCCACCTTGCGGGCACGGGTGTCAGTTCCGCTCCGCCCCCACTCCAATTGGGGTCACTTGACCACCACACAGGCGGGCCGCTGGGCCTGATCTGGGCGCGGGCGAAGGCTCTGCTCCGCCCCTACTCCAGTTGGGGTGAAGTGTGTACCACGCTGGCAGGCCGCTGGGCCTGATCCGCCGGTCTGTCGCAGGTCTGCTTACCTTGCCGGCGCGGGCGGTGGCTCTGCCCTGCCCCTCCTACCACGCCTGCAGACCGCTGGGCCTGATCTGCAGGTTGGTCGCAGGTCTGCCTACCTTGCGGGCGTGGGCGGCGGCCCCGCTCCTCCCCTCTGGCTCCACGACAAAGCGAGAGAGACTCGGGTATCTGTGACTCACCCTCCCTACCAGGGGACCAACTGTTTCCGTCGCTGCTGGCACTGATGAAGTTCTCTCCTCGGCCGCTCTCCGATGACATCAGATCTCTGCCATGCTGGCATCCCCTGTTCTATGGCTGAATCCCATTTTCTTCTCTTCCAATAGGCGGAGCTGTGCCCTCTGAGCCGAGCTTCTGCCCTCTATGTGCTGACAGAAATCCCTGTACGGTGGCTCCTGGGAGTCTCTCAATCCTGTTAGTCCAGAGCCCTTTCACTTATCCGGCCCCTCCCCCTGTTCCTCCTCCCAGCCAGCCAGCCAGGTCCTGTTCACCGGAGGCGGTTCCCCAAGGATCTGATTACACTTGCAGCCCCACCGCGTGTCCTATATCCCGAACGATGAACACCCTCTCTGTCATTCATCTAAGCCCCAGTGCTGTGGTGGGGTGATCTGGGAACCAACAGTTTAATTTTTCCGGACCCCTTTGGTGGGCACGCCCCCAGAAACTGGCGGCTAAGATCTTGGGTGTCGCCGCTGGTGTTAAGGGGAGGTGGGGATCTGGAATCCCCTCTGCTTCCCTACAGACACGCCCCCGGTGGTTTCCTGGCTGCTTGTATCTGGAGGGGGTGGGAGTCACACACCTGCTAATGTGGATTCCGCTGGGAAGGAATTCTGTCGGCGGAACTCTGGTGATGTCACCACTCTGCTATGGCGGGCCCCAGGCTCCTTGCCGGAGTGTCCGAAGGGAGGGGTGGGACTGGTCTGTCTCTGGTTGGTTTCAGCTCCCGGTTTGCTATTTCATGAAGGCTTGGCGAGAGACCTCTTCCTAGAGTCCCTGCACCGCTCCTGCTGCACTGCGCCTCGGAGGCTATCCGCCCTGACGCGGGGGCCGCGTGCAGGCAGCCGACAGTCGCCGAGTCACGCGGGCAGCGGCTGGCGGGTCTGGACCTCTGCGCTGCGTGGCGGAGATTCACTCGTCTAGCGCAGACTGTCACCTCCAAAAATCCTACCGATTCCCGGCCGATCTCTTTTTAGTGGAATTTTGCTAGGAGTTTCTCAGCAGGTCGAAACTAAGCGTATCCATGCGTCTCTCTGACCCCGTTGTTGAGGAGGTACTGAAAGCGCTGCCTCCCCTCTCGCCGCCATGTTGGATCCTCTCAGGAAAAATTCTTTATTGAAGTTTCTTCAAATGTAAGATGGAGCCAAGTGGAACTCACTTCATATGCTGGTGTGAATATGCCCTACCCCAAGAAATGTGTAATAAATGGTAATTACTGTTTGAACAAGTTGTCACTATGGATTTTGAGACCAAGTTTCATTTCCAGTAACATCGAAAACTCTTTAAAAGAATTCAGAGCTCCCAAGACTGAAAAGGACTTGAGAAAAAAATTTTCCATTTACAACCACAGAGAATGGGCTAAGCAGGAAGTGCCTTGGCTGCCAATTCTGAGGAGAGCTGAAGAATGTTTCAGAATACTCCAAAAAAACAGATTTTTATTACCAGAACATTTTCATGTATACTAAAACAAAAGGCATTCTTAACCTGATACCCTTGGATTCCCGAGAACCTAAGGAGGGTGGAGAAGTACTGTGTGCACTCAGAGGGTGTATGTACATGCTCTATATAAGGGTATTTTGTAGACAAGGGACTTCACATACAACAGTAGTGAGCCATGAGTCCCATAATAAGACTATATCATCTATTGACATCCTCGCCATCTTAGTTTGTGTTAACTACACAACAATGGAATCTCCTAACACATTTCTCAGGACGTGTCCCTGTCATGTAGCAGCTTGTGACCACAAATGAGTGTGCAAAGTTCCAACTCTATCTTTCCAGAGTAAAGAGTTTCTAGTTTCATCAGTTATTTATTTATTTATTTATTTTTTTAATGAGGGACTCTGTATCATATAAAAATCAAGAACTATTGGTCTTGAAGAAACCTGTACTTTTTAAGATTTATTATGCCATGGGTGAGATTCAGTTAATTACCCATGGAACTCTCTTTTGCCTGGAGAAAGTGAGAAGGTGTTACAGAGAAGTAGGCATGCTCCTTGCCAAGTGCCCCTGTGTCTTATCTGTTGTGTTGCAAATAACAACTGTGGAGAGGGCGAGGTCTTCATTTTTCACTTTTCAGGGGCTGAGGGCCTTTTTCTAACATTACATGGTGAATGCATTTCTAGACTTTGTTTTGTCATCTTGTCATTGATTTTATCACTTAAAAATTTGCACCAGAGATCTTCCTGTGCCGACTGTCTGTTGGAGCCCATTTTCCTTAATGGAATTATATTGACCAGAAGCCATCACAGCCCATGTTCATCCTCCACAGCAGTTTGGACCCTTCTGATCTTACAAGTTGGAGCAGCTGGAGCTCGCTTCTCCGCTCCATTGCTAAATAGACTTTATTTTTTTTAATTAGTAGAGGACACCTCCTGCCCTTTACTCTGCTAGCTTTCCTAGTGGCTCTTCATTGCAGTGGACTGTTATCATGTTTTTCTCTTGTGGATGTTTGCAGACCTGGGGCAGACACTGACCTTATAAACTAAAAGTATTTAACTGACATTAGACTTAGGCCCTATTTCTTATATCTGTTTTTTTTTTATAACAAATACAGGATAAATGTACATCTGTGATTTTAGCTGAATGATAAAAACAGCTTGGTAGAGATATCTATGAAAAAAAAAGGCAAAATGTCTTGATCAAAAAACGCTGGCACCCAATGG
This sequence comes from Marmota marmota marmota, assembly GCF_001458135.2. Taxonomy (NCBI): domain Eukaryota; kingdom Metazoa; phylum Chordata; class Mammalia; order Rodentia; family Sciuridae; genus Marmota; species Marmota marmota. Next base: position 4,172,996 of record NW_026000223.1, read on the forward strand.
CCACTTGCTTGCTTCTCTTGTTCTCCCTCTTCATTTCACCAAGTTTTCTATTCTGGTAAATGATACTGTCATCCATTCAGGTGTTTAAACTGGATTTCTGAAGTCTTCCTTGAATTCCTTTTTTTAAAAAACTGGTTATTCTTAGTTATACATGGCAATAGAATCCATTTTGATAAAATTGTACAAGCATGGAATCTTATTGTAATTAGGACCCCATTCTTGTGAATGGGGCACAATGGTGGAATTCACTTGGGTATTTTCAGATGTGTATATAAGGAAATTATGTTAGATTTATTCTATTGTCTTTCCTAGTCCTATTCCCCCCACCCTTTCTTTCATTCCCCTTTGCCCTTGACTTCTTTCTCTCCCTCAATGCCCATACCTACTAGGAAGTCCTAGGATTAACCTTCAAAATATATTTCAAATCTTTCATGTCAATCCATCTGCACTGCCACCTCCTTTTCAGTGTTAGTTCTCCAGTCCCTGAGATTCATACTTGGCCTTTCACCTTCTATTCTTGCCTACTGGTGATCATTTCTTCACACAGAAGCAAAAGGAATTATGCTAAAAATGTAAGCAAGGGTAGGGAACTGCCTTTTTAAAACTTCGAGACCTAAGATAGCATTTAAAATAAAATCTCAACACTGGTATTCAGAGCCCTGATGATCTTTGGTCTCATACCTTGCTATTCTGTGCTTGGCTCACCATGCTCCCTTAGATTTCTGGAACATGCCAGGTCAGTTCTGACATGAAGCTCTCTGCATATGCTACTGTCCCTGCCTGGGATGCTCTTTACTCTCAGCAGAGTTCATTTCCTTTTGAGGGCCTCAACTTTCTCTTCCCAGAGGTGTCTTTCCTAGTCATCTGAGACACTCTCTTGTTCTTTATCCCAATTTCCTATATCTTTCCCTTTTTAGCAATTAATCTGTAATTTTGTTTGACTTTTCTTGTTTGTGCATCATAATCACATTATAAAAAATTGACTACAGAGATCTTACAGTTTTTTTTCAGCTCTTTGTGGAAAAGACACACATATACTTATGAATGAATTGTTTATTTTTGGAATCTCAAGCTCAAGCCTATTCTATACTTTGTACTTAATGATAAGTAATGAAAATAGAATCTGAAATATCTTATCTTCCAGAAATTATATTTCATCCATATATGGACTGGATTTTAAGTGTGGGCTTAGTATGTGCCAAGCTGAGCGCTAGATGCTAAAGATACCAAAGGTCAGAGAAATACATGTTTTTTTTTCATGTCTTTAAGACACTTAAAAACTAGTTCAAAAGAATAAGTTTCCCCAATAATTAAAGAATTAGTATAAATTGGAAATTGCAGTAAGCCCTGCAAATGAGAAGTAACAGGTGCCACAAGAGCTTCTTGCTGGGAGGAAATACAAACATGCTCAAAAGGAACAGCATCTGCAAAGGTCGGAGGCATCCAGGTAAGTCTGAGAAATTAAGATAAAGTCCCTGTGGCAAGTGCTGAGCTGGAGTGCTGAGTCAACTGTGAGGTGAGGGAGAGGGTGGGTGAGACCAGGTGAGATCAATCAGACATCAGCATTTAACTACCGGAAGGACTGACAGGAAGGAAGGAAGGTGTAGGCTTCAGCAAGAATTGACAGGAGTAGATTAATGTTTGCAGGGAATCAATGTGTTTGCCAACATGAATATTATAGAGTTTAGTCATGAGGAGTTTATTGAAAGCTTTAGGGTAAATTTTAGTGAGGGGATATTGAAATGTACGAAGTCAAGGAGAAAATTAATAGTTAATAAAAGGACACAGTATGTGGAAGAAGGTAATTAAGCATCTATTAAATACAAATCTATTATTTATTAGTCAATTCCAGGAGTAATACACTGTGAAACAATTTGTATGTGTTTAAATAATTGACCAAGGGATTATAAATGGAGAAAATAAATTCTGATCACAGTTAGGCTTGAGTGCCATCTTCATTGCATGTACTTCAATAAAAAAATTATCAAGATATCTCACGACCAGCACTCATAATTAGGCCAGATAATAATCAGCAAAGCAATCTTATGGTATACATGAACTATAATGGGTCAAACTATAGTTGATATGGTATTTCTGTTTGTTTGTTTAATTTCTGTACAGAAGATTGAACCCAGGAGTGCCTTACCACTGAGCTACACCACAGTCTTTTTTTTTTTGAAGACAGTATATCACCAAGTTGCTGACGCTGGCTTCAAATTTGTGATCCTCCTGCCTCAGCCTCCTGAGTTGCTGAGACTGCAGGTGTGAGTCACAGGACCAACTGGTTGGTTTTATTTTTTTTTTAAACACACTTCTTAGTCCCTAACTGAATATGCTTCTTCCTACTGGATATGTCTCAAAAAGGGACTGCTGTTACCATACATAGTAATCTTGTAATTTGCTTCTCTGTCATACACAAACACTTCAAATCTATTCTTTAAGTTTTTACAGATGTACCTGAAGGATAGAATACACTTACAACCATAATTTGAAATGAACGTAGAGAGATAATGATCTATCTCCATTTATTTAAAGTAAACTCCCAAATTCTCCTTTGACCCTATTGCAGCCTCTAAGTGACTTTGAATGCATTGCTATCTATGCATGCAGAATTCAACCCTTGTCCAAAATTGACTAAATCATGAAGCATCTCCAAAACCTGCGCATCTGTTTTCCTCTTCTATCAAATGTATCAGATCTAAATTCTTTTGCCATCACTTGCCACAGATAATAGCATGTTCCCATGCTGAAGTCAGTATAAAAGTTTATGATGTTATTGACTTCACACAGCTCCATCAGACCTCAGTATTACTGATTTAATGACTCTTTCCTCTTCCCCCCTTTTTTTATTCTACTCCACAGTTACCCCATAGTTTATTAGAATGCCAGTGCTCAGATTTTTATTACATATCTACAAACTTATTTCTAAGGATGCATGTTCATAAATTACCCAGCAACCATTTAAATCCAGAGCCAGAATATAATAAACATCAAGAAACTGAAGAAAACAGACCTAGATAGAGCACAAATATCTTCTTGCTCTTTGCCTGTTGAGTATACCTCTTAGTAAATAAAAAAGGGAATTTAAAGGAAAATGTCACCTGGCATGTGGTATATCTGTGCCTCATAGCAGATGGCCTGGTTCTGCATGGGGAGAGGGTTGAAATGCCACACGTATGGCTGGAATGGGAGGATTTTGAGCAAGTGGCATTCCTGGGAAGCTAGCCGGCAGGCTCTGACATTAACGGTTTTATTAAGTTCAGCTGTGGGCTGGAGCGGCCTTGGCTTCCAATGTTTGTAGTGTTTTAATGGCTGTCCCTCTGGTTCATGCAGAGTGGTGTGAAAAGTAATTGTAGCGGGTGGCAAGATTGATAGGATTGAGGTGGATGGGGAGATAATATGTTTTATTCTAACTTTTTCATTTACTTAGGAACAAAAGGAAACACGGATGAAGTACTTGAAGAATGATTTGCTTTTTAAAAGGAAATTATCTCAGAAAGGTGACACTGTGCCCCACTTTGAAAATTTTCTAAATTATAGTTCCAACGAACACTCTATTGTACACAAAAATTGCACACCCTACTGTGAAGTCATAGTTGGGAAGAAAGTGAGTTTGCAAACATGCTGCCCTCTAAAAAAGCTTAGCATGCATTTAGCAGCATGAAATTTGCAAATATTGGGGTGTCATTTACAAACACCAGGAGTAGTTTTTCCTTTGCTTCTATTTTAAATGACTCTAGGAAGGGACGAGATGAATCTGTATGACTAGAGTTTATTGTGCTGTGTTCACCTGTTGACCACATTATATGGTAATACTTGTTTTCTTTCTTCAGAGGTGGTTCTGATGTTTTCGAATTTTGTCATTTTCAGACAGCCTTGGGTGATAATGGATTGTGCTTTTAGCAGTATAGAGCCTGTTTGCTCAGCTAATCATTTCCCAAAACTACTGTAAACAGCATACGTGGGCTTCATTGCAATCCTCCAGATGGAATAAATGCATGTACACAGGTTCTGGGTTATATGTCCTCATGCCCTCTTAGGTGGGAGGAAACAGATTCTGTTGCTGATGGGCTCATAATTAGGTGTGTAGAGTACAGCAAGTTTTTGCATTTTTCTTTAGCTTACTCAACATCAAGCACCACTAACCTCAGATGAAAATTATGTCTACATTTCTGTGCCATGAAGCTTTTGTTTTGTCTACACAATATTAAAGTAACTACTTAATTCAATAAATTTAATTGAACCAATTATACATACATGGAAATGTCCTAATAACGTCTACTGTCGAGCTAGTGGTAGTAGTGCGATGTCAGTGTAGCTTAAAACAATTACATTTTGTTATGTACAGCACAGAGGCTGTTGAAAGCTATATTTAGCTAGGTAGCTTTATGCAAATTCAAATTTTCTTCTCTATTCCTCACAATCATTTCAATCTCTCATCTATATTCTTATCCCTTTTTGAAGCAAAGCTACTCAAGTTAATACCTTTAAAATTATGACAAAAGGCACAGTTCCCAAATTTTTATATGTTTTCCTTCTAAAGTAGAATAATAATTATTTTTAAAGCAATGATAGTTAGATGTAAATAAATTTTCATGAGTATGGATGTACTGTAAGCACGCACATTACAGCTGAAATCCAAAGTGCCCCACTCTACTGCATACTGAATTACGTTTTAAGTGACCTGTTTTCTTAGTTACCAGAAATGCACATTTCCTCGCATTACTATAATATATTTTCCTGTATTTTACTCCATCGCTTAGTGAGGCCAAGATGTCATGTGGTTGAACATGTAAAAACAGGAAAGAAAATTAGAAATATAAATAACCAGAACAAAATTTGGGTCTTCATAAAAAGAAAAAAAAAATCATCTGTGTATATAGGATGCTCTTGATTTTTTAAAAAAAGAGAGTTTTGTTTTTGTTTTTTTTCCACCCTGAATTGTCTAGAAACTCAACTCAGGGCATTTCCATTGTGGTTTCCTGAAGTGAAGAGACTCTCCAGAAAGCAAGCCACTGAATTAACTGCAAACGTTTAAAATCTGTCCAGGTCTCTGAAGAGGAGAGTTCCCTTGTACCTCCTCCTTCCCCACTTCTTTGAGGCACCTTGACATTAACCCAAAACAAGAAAACCTCAGATAGATTTTAAAATGGGAAAATGATCTAAATAAACATTTCTCAAAAGAAAACATAGAAATGGCCAACAAGTATATGAGAAATATACTCAACAGCACTAATCATCAGGGAAATGCAAATCAAAACCACATAAGTTATCATCTTAGCCATCCTTAGTCAAGCAGGAATGGTTAGAATAAAAAGTGCAATAAATTAAAATTGCTTGCAAGGATGTGGAATAGGGAAATGTGGTTGGTAGGAATATGAATTGGTTCTCCAAAAAACTACATGTAGAAATATCATATAACATAGCTACATCACTACTGGGTCTACATCCAAAAAAAATGGAATCAGTATATCAAAGAGACAGTTTGTTTTAGTCAGCTTTTTCACTTCTGTGGCCAAAAGACCTAAGAAGAACAATTGTAGAAGAGGAAAAGTTTATTTGGGGGCTTATGGTCTTAGAGGTCTCAGTCCATAGACAGCTAGCTCCATTTGTGAGGGCTCAAGCTGAGGCTGAACGTCATGGAAGAAGGAGGTCTCAGAGAAAAGCAGTTGGGAACATCACCGGGAAGTAGAGAGTTTCACTCAACAAAGATGAAATATAAACCCAAAGGAATGCCCCAGGGATCCACCTCCTGTAGCCACAACCTACCTGCCTGGAGTTACCACTCAGTTAATTCCTATCAAGAATTAATGCCATGTCTAAGTTAAGGCTCTCATAACAGGTCATTTCACCTCTAACCTCTCCTGCACTTTCTTACACATGGGCTTTTGGGGGACACCTCACATCTAAACCATAAATACTTGGACTCCCATTATTTCTGACTAGAAGCCACCCTAACTTCACCTTTTCTTTCAGGTATTTTGTTTGCTGCACTAATGCAAGGCTGTTCTTTGCTGAACACTTTGGCAGAAAATGAAATCAACTAGGTAGGCGACAGAGTATATTAACAAGAATTCTTAGGTGGGATTTTATTCTCAGTTGATTTCAAGTTCATTATTAACTTTTGATGATCTCAAGAAGTAACTTAACTGGTATTTTAATATAAAGATTAAAGGAGCTAACACCAGGATTCCCTTTAGAGATGCTCAGACTTCTATCATGGAAATGTCGTTTTGTGCCTAAAATAGATCCAAAGATCTGATCCTTATAAGCAGCATCTTCTAGTTTTTATCACTCTCATAAACAAAGCATATTTTGATCATGTGGATGTCATTTGGAGTATTTTTAGCATCCAATGGTAACTTTAAAAATATTAAAAACAGGAAGTGCATTTGCACCAAATAATCAGAGGAGAGGAAGCAGTAGGGCCCCTGCGTTGATTCTTTAGATGGTTAACTTAGAGGTTAAAGGAAGAAACAGATCAACACAAACACTGGTTGGTGAATGTGAGTGTAAGGAGTGTAACAAAGAACTCAGGGAAGTGGTTATTTATCAATCAATGAAAAAGCATCTCATTATTTTTTAATATGGTACACTGATACTAGTTGCTGAATACTATGTTGTGAATATTTATTTTCCTCCAAAATGCATGTTTAAACTTAATTCCCAATACAATAGCATTAAGAGTTGGGGCTTTAGGAAGTGGCTGAGTCACAAAGTCTTCATTCTTATAAATGGCATTAGTGCAATTATAAAAAGGCTCAAAGGAGTCTGTTTGCCCATTATGGTGTCCTTCAATGGATGCTGCACCTTGAGTGCAGAGAATGAGCCTTTACCAGATACCACATAGACGGGTTCCTTCCAGTAGAACTTCCTTTGGTTCAACTAATGCGTTTCCATCATGCATAAACTACCCAGTTTAAGATATCTTATTATAGCAACACAAATGGATTAAGACAACTGCTTTGGTAGTATGTCCTGAATGTGCTATCTGCATATTAGTATCTATGCTCTGTACTATTTGTTTATAACAATAAAGAAGACAATATATATTAATATTTCTAGTTTAGGATTTTGAAGTTTTATATTCTGATCCCCCGCCATCACAAAATAAATACTATGATTTTGGTCAAAGTGCTTGCCTCTTGAAAATTATTTTCTTTTTCTGTCAAGTATGGGCTATAATATCTGCCTTAGATACTTAAAATGACTATAGTGAAATTAAATAAGAGCTAACTGTTGCCAAGAAATATAGGCTGGACTTATAAGGAATGCTTTGTAAGAAGTAACTCATTTAATTTTTATAATAACAATAGTATAGGTATTAATATTTTTACCTATTTTGGGTGAAAGAAGGAAGATTTAAAAGCAGTGAAGAAATTACCCTGAGATCACATAGACGAAAAACATAGGACTCAGGTTTGAATGCAGGCAGTCATTCTGTAGAATTCTTTCTCTTAATAACTATGCTCAAATGCTTTCTTGTGAGCAGAACTTTTGCAGAATACAACATCCTGTGTACTTGGGAAACATTGTCATTTCCAATATTATTTTTGAAACCATTATTTAGGGATGTTCTTTTTATAACTAGAAACAAAAACCAGTGTTTATGTTACTCCTAATGCTTCTAAGAATAATTATCAACCAAATATAGAGACTTGGCTTTGAAAGGCATTTGATTATGAAATCCATAGGAATGTAACTGTTGTACTCTGTACCCATATGTTGTTGCTATGTGTGCATGCTGAGTTCATTTATATTAAAATCAATGCTTTACTTCATGGTCTAAATCATATTGAACCACTATAGATTTTTTTCATCAATAATTTTTGATTAAATATTGAAGGATGTTTGGTACTCGCAGGCTCAACAGAGATACTAATGGTGAGGCATCTAACATGCACTTGTTTATCCTGTACTGGATTGCTCTCTAGCACTTTGAATGCTCTGTTTCATTTAATATTCTTAATAAAGTTGTAACATTTTAAATGTTTTAATTGTTTTAATATTCTAAAAATATTTGTAATATTTAAAATATTTTGTAATTTACCAGTAAAAAATCTAAGCTATAAAGATGTCAAATAAGAATTGAGTCCAATTCTTTCCTGAGAAATTTCAGTTTCTAATTACAAACCTATATGTGAGACCAAGTACCTACTGCCTATGAACTAAGAATACACAGAGGTTAAAAAATGTCTTTAAGTGAATGGCATGGCCTACACATGGAGCTATTGGCAAATAACCCCAATCGGGGGTAAAATTAAGCTCAGAAAGTGACATTATTTTCTAAAATGTCATGCAATAATTAAGATTATGTTTCTGAAAAAATAATCCATTCTAAAATCAACCTATGTACATAAAGATACTTTCAAAGAGAAAGTGCTTAATCAAGGAAAACCTGATTCTATAGTTGTAATCAGCAAGTTGAAGAAATATTATGTTAAATTTTGTTAACAGACTAGTGTGATCAATAATATAACTAGATTAAAAAAGAAGAATGTGTTACTATTTGTTTGCTCTTCTAAGGAGAAGGCACTTCGTCTTTTTATTCATTAAACAAATGCTTTTTCTATGCTCGATCACTAAAAAGGCACTGTTGTATGTTACAACTTTGGTTGTAACAGAAAATAAATTGATTAATAGATAATGTCAGGTAGAGAAAAGTGTGTTGGGGATTAAAAAATAAACCTAGGTCAGGAAGAAAGAATGATAGAAGATTATTTTTGATAGGGTGATTGGGAAGTTGATATTTGAGGATAGAGGAGAAAAAATGGAGCACACAGGCTAGGAGGTTATGGGGCAAAGAACGTTCAGACAAAGATCCCAGAAAATGCATAGACTCTATGGCAGGCACAGATATGCCAGTTTGAGGATTAGCAAGGATGCATGCATGGCTTGAACCGGTGTATGGGACAGTGGTGGGAGACAGCAGACCCTGCAAGCCCACAGTACAATTGTCAGTTGTACTATATTATGGGAAGTCACTGGGTAGTTGTATATAAATGACTTCATGAGACTAATTTTGAAATAACCATACTATCTGTTCTATGGAGAATAGATAAGTTGAAGTCAAGAGTAGAAAGAAAGTAAGGCTAGTCAGGAGACTACTGCAATAGTCCAGGAAAAGGATCAAGTTGATTTGGTCCAACATATAAGTAGTACAGCTGGTTAGAATGGTTAGTCAGGATATTTTTAAGAATGAATAGGACAAGAACAACTCCATCCCATATAATGATGGGTTCATGGTAAAAGGCAAGTGGCAATTGCCTAGTCCATAATGCATCTTCCTTTTGATATTTAAGAAGCATGTGATTGAGTAAATACTCTGAGAAGTCTTGCAGTAAACTTGCTTGAATTATTGAATGAACCTTGAATTTCTCAAATCAGTTTGAATTTCAGAATCCATTTTCTTTATGTAATAGTGATGACTATCTACCAGAACTCGTATTCTGTAAAATACATTAGAAAAAGCTTTCTTAAAGTAATACAAAGGATTACCATTATTTCAAGATCATCATGTATACTTCTAGATAAAACTTGACTTTTCATGAAGTTTGGACAGAGAAGAAATATGATTACCAAAAGAACAAAAAAATATTTCTTTTGTCAATTTATAATTGGAAAATAATTAACTGTGATTGCAGTTTAAAATTCTATTTTTTTAATATTTTTTTTTAGCCTGGGTAATTTGTTTAGTTTGGAATTTCATCATTTCTAGGCACATAAAACTATTATATACAGTAGGCACCAGGTTTTGTTGACACAAAGTATTAATAATGATCCTTTGGCAAGAATCAGAAAATAAGTCTTGATCAAATTAACACACACAAAAAAATTATAGGATTACATGTCTAAAAACTAAAGAGTTTGGTCTGGCTTTAGGCAAAGTTTGGCGTGGCTTCTCCACAAACTTGATCAGAACTTTTTTCTCTTTACATTCTTAGTTCAGTTGCCAGGAATTGATATCTTTCTCATCAGCCTTCCTCTATGTGTGTTTTAAAATGACTACGTAGAAATGGCTATGTGGGATCTTGAGGAAAACCTGCCCTCCCATTGTACCCCATAGGGAAGAGGCAACATTTCTACAGAAGGCCTGGATTCCATCTAAATGAACCAGTTCAGTAGGTTGTATGACCATCTTTGAACCAAGCAGAGGGAACAATGGCAGGTACTTATTTTGCAGCATATAGGTTCCATGGGAGAGTGTGGGTATTTAAATTAAAAGTGAGATATCATTATAAAGAAACATGGACAAGGCCAGGAGCTGTGCCACATGCTCCTAATCCCAGCTGCTGGAGAGGTGGAGGTAGGAGGATCGGATTGGGAGTTCAAAGCCAGCCTCAGCACTTTAGCCAGGAGCTAAGCAACTCAGTGAGGGCTTGTCTCTAATAAAATACAAAATAGGGCTAAGGATGTGGCTCAGTGGTTGAGTACCCCTGAATTTAATTCCTGGTAACCCCCCAACAAAAAAAAAAGGAAAGAAACATGGACAAATAAATTCTAGGCAGATCAAAACAGCAAAATTCAACTATACCTAAATTCTATTTGTTTTAACTACTGCAATGGGCAAATAGAGTCTGTTTAAGTTTGGAATATTAACATATCATCCTGAGGCTTTCATTCCTAATGTGCTGCTTTTTTCCTGTTAAGAAATAAAACCTTCCAAACTTTGTATATTTCCTTTTTTTAGTAAGTTATTCTTCTGTTTTTTTTTATGACCAATTTGTGCTTCCTAAAATCTCATTTGATTTGTAGTGAAAACCCTGACAAATTCTCTGAGCTGTAATTGTCTCACTTATAGACAATAAAATGATTTATTATGCTTTTACAAAACCCTTTCCAATGCAAAATAGTGTCTTAAAGTTAAATGAAATTTCTGTATATTAAAACAGTCCATGTTCATGTTCTAGACAATTTTTGATTTTGGTTAGTTTTCTTTGCTATACTTCAACATTCCTTAGGTATATGAATATGAAATTTTATGTATAACAAGAAATCTAAAAAAAATGCTTTTTTAAAAAAAAATCTATCAATGTCATGAATGGTATTGAAAAAGCATTCTAATCTGTGAGCCAAAAATAACAGTGTTTCCAAAGCCTTGCTTGCTTTCCTATGTGGCTTAAGAAGCTATGTAAATGATTCAATAGGCCCCCAGTTAGTTAAAAACCATAAAGCAGATGAGAATTAAGCAAGGTTGAAAAGGCACTCCTCTATATTGTTGTATAATGAACGAGTTGCGACCTTTCCATAGATCTCCATATCACTGCACTATGAAATCACTTGGATACATTCCTCAACAACTACATATCTCCCTGGTACCTAATGATGCCATACATACCATTTCATGAGCATAGATTATGGTTGTGTCTACACCCAGGAGGATATACACAAATTCCACACACACTGAGTACAATAACTGCACAATGTTTGAGACCCTCCCTGGTGGGCATAAGTATGAATATGGCATGCATTCTGCTCTTATAGAGTTCATAATTTGTTTTGACTCAGACACATAGAAATAATTTCCTTTTATTATAATGAGAAAACTGAGCATGATGTAATGATAACTCAGCAGGAGCATGAATGAAGAAGTTATTGACACCCTTGCAGTTGGGAATAATAAATAAGTATGACTTTAAGAAAGAAGGATGAGCCAGGCATGGAGGTGCATGTCTGTAATCCCAGAGGCTCAGGAGGCTAAGGCAGGAGGATTGCAAGTTCAAAGCCAGCCCCAGCAACTTAGCAAGACCCTGTCTCTAAATAAAATGTTAAAAAAAAATAGGTGGGGGCTGGGGATATGGTCCAGTTATTCAGTTCCCCTGGATTCAACCCCACTTACCTAAAAAAAAAAAAAAAAGAAAAAGAAAAGAAAGAAGGGATGGGGGCTGTATACACAATATGTAATACAAAATATGAACCAAGGTCCCAAGTGCTACAGTTCACTAAACACAGAACAGTCTTGGCTATGTCATTTTCCTTTCTGGCTCACATTTATGCAAGAAGGAGAAATTGAGTTTTGATCTACAAATGTAGATCCTCTTCCATATGTATATTTGTGACAGTCCCCTCACCCACAACACACACATAAAGGAAAACTCTAAAGTAAAGATGGTCACTAAAATGCAGAAATCTGTAAAACACAGGGTATGCACCAGGTGACCTCAAAATAGCTTTTTCACTTTCAGCATTCAATGATTCTAAGCAAATTTGGCATGAGCTGGTGTTCTTTCTGTATCTCTGAGTCTCTAGCTTTCTTACTTAGGCAAGGTTTTTATGAGGAGAGTGGGTCAGAAGCTAGGAGCAGAATGATAATTTGTGATTAACAGGAACACCACCTGTCTCAAGATATCCTTTCTGAGAAAGGTCAGCTGTGGCTGTGAGTAAATATACTTCCTTGGCAGAGTGAAAATGCTATAGTTTCTTTTTCTTCCTTCATTTTCCCTTTGTATTCCTGCTTTTGCAAATGTTGACTTCTTGGGAGAACATGAAAGGTCAGAAGTGAGCATGTTAAAGAGGTGGATGTATTCCTTTTTCATTTGTATTTATATAGCTAAGGAAGATGGAGCTAGAATAGAAGTTGATCCACATTATTGAACCATGGGGCAGTCACTTTTAGTGCTGAGGCTGCTGTCTTCTGGGATAACACTATTAGAGGAGAAGGAAGAAATAACAAATGTTTCTTGGAATAATGATTCAGGTTCAGCAAGCAACACTAGGAAGTCTAGAAATACGTTAACTGCTCAGTCACATTTAGGCCAACAAAATTCAGCTCCGCAGAAGCTTCAGCTTAGGAAAGTAAGTACAGAGAACCCAGCCAAAAATGTTTCTGACATTCGAACAGTCAAATTTGACCCACACAAGGCAAAGACATTTAAATCTTAACAGGTGCATTGGTAGAAATAAGAAAATAAAAATATATTAAATTGAATAAACTCATGGAAAACCAATTGTCCATGGGGGTTAAAGACTACTGAAAAGGCTGATCTCTAAATTTACAGATATTAGGTGTTAATGCCTTTTCTATGTTTTTCAATTCTTACTCTTTTAGATACTCTTTTAGCCACTTAACTGAAGACAACAGTAGTGTTAAGAACTCATTGAAGCATACGTTCCTTTTGTTACTCAGAAATGCTTCTATTAGCTGGGCTGGGTGGCACACTCCTATAATCCCAGTGGCTCCAGAGGCTGGGGCAGAAGGATTGCGAGTTCAAAGCTAGATTCAGTAAAAGTGAGGCACTAAGCAATTCAGAGATACCCTGTCTCTAAATAAAATACCAAATAAGGCCGGAGATGTAGCTTAATGGTCGAGTGCCCCTGAGTCCAATCCCCAGTACAAAAAAAGAAATGACTCTATCAAACTTAATATGCAAGATATTTGGATATAGATGTAAGTTTATTTATAACAGTAGTTATCAGATTTTTTTTAATTTCTCAGAGTAAATAAGATCTGAACTGCACATATTTATACACATAGACATAATGGTCCACTTTTTGTTTCACCAGGAAAAAAAAATAAACAAGCATAATAGTTTGCTTCATAATTTTTATAGAACATTTTAATTCAAAAATTAAGAATGCATTCTCAGAATACATGTCAGCTGTGTATTGAAAAATTTTTCTATGAAAAACTCATTGCATTGACCTTATTTTCTCATGCCATACACATTGAAAAATTAATGGTCAACTGGCACAATTAATTGGAACATTAGGATCTTTGGAACAATTATTTTGAAAAAAAGAAATTGATCCACTTTCTTTCTGCTTTTTTTCTATGCTTTTATTTCTCCCCTGCCCCTTTCTCTCCTGCTCTCTTTTTATTTTTCTTTTTTTGTCATGCCTTAGGATACAACTCATCCAGGATTTTGTTTTATTTTTTTTAAGACAATCAATCCATGTTGCTGACAGCTACATTAGAAGTTTTTCTCTAATTGTTTAAATATGCTCTATTTAGGTTGCAATTCAATAAAACAGTCATTTGGAGTAGAGGTCAGGAACAGGACTGAGAGCTTCATGTCAAGTTTGTGTGAAGGTGTGGACCCCATTAGAAAATCAAATATAAAAAGCAAGAATTGGCATCCATGTCTGGGCACAAGAGTATTAAAAGTAGATGAGAATTACAGGTCAGGTGTGGATACTAGGTGAGGGCAATCTGGGAACAAACACTGGGACTGGGCTTGTTTGAGATTATTTATAGTTATTTGTGAATTCTGAAGATTTGAGGAATTACAGATTTTTACTCTTTCCTTTTTGACAATGGGGACTTTATGTCTCAAATACCATAAAACAAACCGAAATCAAATGTCCAAGTATAAATTCTATCTTTTGTGATTAGAATATATGACTCTTTTACTTCTGAAAGATAATGTAAATTTAAGAGGTATCGTTTGATTTCTCAAATGAGAACTGAGCTTGCTAATAAAGGATTCAGATTCTTGCAAAAAATGCATCACATGCTCATCATTCACTGCCTTCAGGAACACATTAAAAGGAAATGAGCCTAAAAGCATTGGCTTTATTTTTATTTTAATTTAGTTTACTAAGCTTTTGTGGTTTATAAAAATGTCTGGCAACCCATGGATCTTCTTAAGTTAATTCTAATCAACACAATTATTTTTCAGTGTCTACTGGCATGCTCCAGTAGAGTATCATGCAAGCACAGCAAACATCCACATGTCAACCAGTTAAGCTGAGGTTCCCCCCATCTCTTTCTCATTTCCCTATTTCAATGACTATTACCATTATTCTTCCAGTTACTTAAGCTTCACCTGGACCCCTCATTACTTGTTGTAGCCCACATTACTTGTTCTTATGTGTGATTGATTTGGTGCTTATAACATTATTTAAATCACCTTCCCTCTCTGCATTCCTTTTCTTCAACTCTAATTTGGGCCAGGACTCCCTGTTGTCTGCCTTTTATAAGAGTACCCACTTTATGTCATTTTTCTTTCAGTCAAGTAATTCTTGTATTAATATTTCCAAAGTCCAATTTTGAACATAATATTCTGACTTCAGTGTCTCCTCATTGCCTATGAGACAAGACTCAAATTCATTAGCTTAAAACTTAATTACTTTAATCTGATTTTATCTCCTTCCAATTTTACGATGACTTGATCATTTTCATCCCCCCTGCAAACATGCTTTTATTTTTTCTATCTCAAAAACCCTGTAACCGAAAGGAAGATCATGCCTGAATCTCACTTCCTCTTCTAGCTACTGCCTCATTTTTTTATCCTTCAACCTAGAGCAAAATTTGTTAAATTGATCTACACCAATTGTCTCCATTGCTCTCTTTACATGATCATTCTAATCCGGGACGCTTTCAAGAGAGCATGTGACTTGCTGTCCTCAGGGTCAGAACTTTATGTTGTTAGACATGGAGCTCATCTTTAAACATTCATTTAATTTGATCTGTCAAAAACATTCAACACTGTTGATTACATTCTCTTTTCAAATATTTTTTTTCTCTGGGCTTCTATGTTCCCCTATTTTTTCTTTCACTTTTCTGGTCTTTATTTTTCTTTTTTTTAAATCTCTTTGATTATTTTTTCACTGGGGTCCCTTGCCATCTTCAGCTCCCAAATCTTGGTCATCTACAGAGCTCAGTCTTTGTTCTCTTTTCTTTACTCTTTTCTTTGTACTCTTTTCTTACTCACTCTGTATATAATCCCGTCATTTTACATACCATTTATATTGCATTTAGAGTTCTTGTCTAGATTCCACTACTTCAGCCAAATATATCTAGATTGTGATTAACATCTTTACTTGAATGTCTGACCCTCATATCAAAATCAACATGTCCATAACTGAGTTCCTAATGTTTTCCCATCAAAAAGTAAAGCCAAGTGGAATACAAGTAATTCCCTCTTCATTCTTCTCTCTCAGTTATTCACTCTTCTTGTTTCTGTGGTTGAAAGCCTAGAAGTCTGTTTGACAGTTTTCCTTTCAAATATCTCATCTTCAATGTTATATTCAGACTCTGTTCCTTGGTTTCATCTCTATCTTCTCTCCTCTGGATTATTGTCCTAGCCTCCTAACTTCTTCTGTTCATGACTCCTTTTATCTTCTTGCAAAACAGTAGACAGGTTGATCATTTAAAATACAATTAAATCAAGTTCCTCCTCTGGTCAAAACTTTCTGGTGGCTTCATAATTGTCTCAGAGTAAAATCCAATGCCTTTACTACCTTCTATAAGACCTTACAGGAGTGGGTCTCTGGTCAGCTTGCTGCCTCTCCCTTGCTAAGTTCCCTCCCATCCTCTGTCTAGCAATATGATCCTCCCATTCTTAGTGGATTTCCTCCTTAGGGCTTTGCTTTGGAATTTAGCTTGTTTGTGTATTTCAGAGGAGGATGATTTTCACTCACATAGCCACATGATTAGCTAGAGCTTTGACTCAAAATTTCTCTTCTCAATAATGAGTTCTCCCATTCACCTCTGCACCCCAACAATTTTTTGCTTCTATTTCTTGGGGTCTTCCCCTTATTATATTATTCTACTCTAGTATATATTTTAACTATATACTTTTGTGGTATTTGTCACTTCAGTGGACATATGGCTAAGATTTTTGTCTCTTTTGTGCACTAATGCAACCCCAGCAGCTATAACAGTCTAGCATATTAGTAGGTGTTCAAAAGTGAATTGTCAGTGATAAATATACCTTTTACTCATAAACATTCATTCCAGAAAAATGAACATATGCCTTTCCCAGATGCACAACTTGCTGCTTTTCTTCCATTTTATTTTGTAACTTCTTCCTTTACTTGGAACATCTTTCATCTTTTCCCTAAATCTCTGCAAGGTCAATTCTATTGCACTCTTCCCATCTCATCAAAGAGTTTCCACTTAGGCTGGGCTCAGTGGTGCATCCCTGTAGTTCCAGCTATCTAGGAGGCTGAAGAAGGAGGATCACTTGAGTACAAGACCAGCCTTGGCAACATAACACTATCCAGTATCAAAGTAAAAGACTTCAGGAATGGAGTGCAGGCTCAGTGGTAAAGCATTTGACTTGTGTATGTGAGGACATAAATTAGTTTCCCTGTAGAAAGAAAGAAAGAGAGAGAGAGAGAGAGAGAGAGAGAGAGAGAGAGAGAAAGGAAACTTACATTGTCCATTAAAATTTTCCCATGTGTTTTCAACTCAGCTTTATTTTGATTCCCATCATAGACTAGCCATAATACTGAAAGTATTATGTCCCTTTTCCAGACACCCTTAGCATTCTGTGAGCATGCACATCCCACACCAACCCTATGTTCGCCTCTTTCATCCCACTCACAACATCACCTATGTAGCCAATTGTATTGTCCTTACCTTCTCAAGACATGAGACAAGTCTCCTGTTATAGTATTATACTGTAGGCTTGGCTCTCTCATTAGAGAATTACACCTCCTTGACTCTATTTCTCTTTGTTTCTTTTTCATCACTCTTTTTTCTTTCATTTTTGTAGACTTCACTTACAGAGAGCTCCCTGAAGAGTTTTGTGCATTTCAAATTCTTTATGCCCTCCCCCTGAACCCCCCCACGTAATTTTTTCCATTGAAGTAGGTTCTAAACAGTGGTCTTCAATCTGGGATTTTGCAATTTCTTGTGTAGAGATAAAGGGGAGAATTAAGATAACTGAGTTCCTGCAATTCTCCCATGTTTACAGCCTCAGCCCCCATATATGTTGATGATAAAACTATTAAATACCCTGGAACTATACACATGTATGCGTGCGCAGACACATCTTTCTTTGACAAAAATGATTCTGTTCTTAAAGATTTTATAAAAGTGAATATATGACCCACATTAGCACAGAAATTTTCAATTTCCAATTTCCTTTTGAATTCAATTCCAGAACACATTTAAGATTCCATTTACAACTTGATGAGCTACAAGTTATGGTCATTGTCTAGGTTCAAGTTCTTCCAAATAAAATCATAGATAATAGAGTTGCAAAGATGCTTTTTGAACTTCCTGTACAGCATCGTCGTTTTATAGATGATGAAAATAGGCCTTAAGAGGGATTGATTTGTTCACATTCACATAGTTATTTAGTACAAAAGTCAAAAGACCAAAAATTAGAAATAGGTTTCAAGAGAAAAGCACAATCTATGCTCCATCTTGCCAAAATAACCAGTATTTTCTTTTACTTTAGACTACTCTGATAGATCCCTCAATCCACTGAAATTGAAACTTGCCTCTGGTTAAATCAAGGATTTACCAAATACACTGTTTTTAACAGGTGAAGATTACTAGTAGCTGTTTTCATAGCAGATTTCTATTCATGTTACATGAATAGAAAGGTGCCAATTTTAGGGTCTGTATCATGGAGATACAGTGGCAAAAGATGATGAAAAATAACTAAAGAACAGAGTATTATGAAGTAATTGTGTAAGACATGTGTGAGGAAGAAATCATTACTTATCTGCTCCAGAAAAATCAAAATTATTTAGGATGGTCAGCAGGGTCTAATAGAACAGTCTTAGAAACACTCACATGAGGTTAATTTCCTGCTCTGTCATTTAAACGTGAGACCTTGGGAAAGCTACTTATTATTTCTGAGCTTTGATTCCTCATCAAACATTAAAATGGCAACGATCATATGATCATATTGTTGCATAGATTAAATTAGATAAATTATGTAAGAGACTATACCTCAGAGTAGTCTCTTAATAAACTGTAGGTATTCATAATTGAGTAAGATAACATGACCAATAATATAAAATTAACAGAGACTATGTTACATTATTAATATGACTTCTA
The DNA here is from genome assembly GCF_001458135.2 of Marmota marmota marmota. Classification (NCBI taxonomy): domain Eukaryota; kingdom Metazoa; phylum Chordata; class Mammalia; order Rodentia; family Sciuridae; genus Marmota; species Marmota marmota. The sequence continues at coordinate 4,191,735 of NW_026000223.1, forward strand.
ATGTTAAGACACACAGACTGAATAATCTTACCTCGCTCTGTTATACATGGTCACAACAACTGTGTATTTATGATGAAACTCTGAAGCTCCCTAATTTCATACCAGCATCTCTGTCTCTGCTGATGTTAATGGGAGTCTCTAGCACACAGCATATAACAAATTTTTGTTTCTGTATCTTGGAGTTGATATAAAAATGACATCTATCATATAATATTTCTTGCTTGTAACCTTGCACAGATCTTCTGATGATGTGTGACTGTGCCTTATTTTATTTACTTAGTTTAAACAGAAGGAACAAAACAGACAAACCTTCCTATGCCATCAACTGTTTTGAGCCAATATCGAATGCCTTGGTGAGATTAATGTAATTTATATGCAGATTCCTGGTTGGAAGGGGGAACTGCTGACCTCCTGTTCCACTGCTTGGAATCTCCCTGGACTGAGGAAACAGAGAGTTTAAAATATTAATGCCTTGAATAATAAATTAGAGTACATAGTAAATGAGGTGTGAGCACAACAATTTTAATTAGTTTTAGGCACATTTTAATGATTGTTTGGCCATTAACTCCAGTAAACATAAAAATGCAGGGGGAAAAAAAGATGTATGAGCTCCTTATTACTTAGCTTTGTTTTAACTGAAGCCTTTGCAAAGATGTATATCATTTTAATTTTGGTTCCAAAGGCTTTTATGTAAATTAATTGCATTGGAGAATTGGCAAGAACATTTTATTCAATTTGGAACAGCAGTGATTATAAGCTTTACATTAATATAACAACAATTTAACAATGGCTGATAGATGGGCCACAGCCATGCAATTATCAAAAGTGAGGCACTCTCTTGATCTCTAATTAGGTCTATAAGCAAATAGAGTTTTGCCGGCACTAATTGCCATATTAGAGCTGGCAGTGAGGTAGCAAGTGAGCTCCGTAAAGGTAGTCAGCACAGGGTGCTGTTTATCCAAAGATTTTTCCATTTTCTGATTCAATCAGATATGTAATTCAATTATATATGTTGTGGAAATAGACATTTAAGGGAATTGGAAAGCATTCTCCTCCTTGCTCTATATAACTATCCATCTCATTAACTGCAGGCATCAGTGCTTCAAGTCTAAAGACCAACATTAGGTTGCAATTTTTTCCCTCTATCCTTACTGCTTGTTCAGACTCCTGTCCTCTAATAGCTCTGACTCGGTACCCAGGATATGTAGAGCTAAGTGCCAGACAAATGCGTAGATGGAAGAAGATGTTCAATTCCTTGATTTGTTGCTCCCTTTTAGTGGGGATTAAAAAACACTCAAAGGGGATTTGGAAGGCATTTGAGCACCGGGCTAGATATTGTGGGACCAATTTTAAAGAACCCAGGAAATCCCTTTATTCCTTTCAGTCTTTGACTAAAGGCTTGGCCCATTATGCAACAAATACTACTTGTTTTCTTTGTTTATTTTTCTCCTGCTTAGCCCAATGGGTACATCAATGTCATTTAAAGGGAAAGAGATTCTCATTTAGGCATCAGGTTGAATTTAAACTAGATCCAAAAAATGCACTTTTCTAGTAAAGAGCCTATAAGAAGTCAATCCAGAAAAATCACTAAAAGAGTATATTTTAAGTGTTCTCATCACAAAAATGATCAATATGTGATTAATACATATATTAATTAGCTTGGTCTAACCAATCCACGGTGTGTATGTATTTCAAACCATAATGATGTACATCGTGAATATATACAAATTTTTATTTGTCAACTTAATAAAAGTCCATGTTATAGGATTTCTAAAAGCAAACTGGCTTTTTTAAGCACTTCCCTAAATAAAAAGAACAAACCTCCCCACTGTTTTCAAACCTGAAATCGAGGATCATGAATGTCTATAACAAAGAACCTAATATAATCCTATGAAAAATAATTTCAAGCTTCTGACCAGATTTTTATATACCCATATTAGTGTCATGATGAGAAATAATGCTTTAAAGTTTCCAGAGAGCCACACTTGAAAGCAGGAGATAAATTATTTGTGCAAAAGCATGTGAAATATCCACACAGTTGTAAATTCACCATGAAACACATGAAACAGAAAGACATATATTTTTTCTCTTGTATCCATTTAGCATCACTTACACTGATAAAGATTATTGTGTGAAATTCTTTGTGTTTGTATGAACTTGTGACTGAATAGTTCCTCATCAGACAGGAGGATGAAGAGATGTGCCTATAACTCAGTCAGCAAGAGAGCTGTCAAGGGAGAATCAGATTCAAGGATCTGTGTCAAGCGTAGGGTATGAGGTGCCAGGGATCAGCTAGGGAAAAACTGATGAAGCCTGAGTTACCTCTGTTCCTTACCTTGATTTATCCAGTCAGGTAGGACCTAGTGGTAGGTTCCAGAAAAACACAAAACCAAAATGCAAATAATGTCAAATGCATATTGAATTTTTAAACAAAAAGGTAATTTGGAGATTTATTCTAGTAACTTCCTGTTCTCAGCAGGAAACCTAAACTTGGCTAGTATGTCCATTGGGAACCTACCATTAACTTCAGGATAAGAGACAGAATTTCAAAAGGATGGGTATGTATTTTCACTGTGATGATTAGAAAAAGGAAATGCTTTCAGAAAAAGGTAACTCCTTTGACAGGAGAGGATGTTAAGAAGATGAGTGTACTCAGTAGAACTCCCAGCTTTGGCCTTTCCTTCATCAACCCAGGGTTTGACATTCATGTGAAGTACCTCTCAGCCTGATGAGGATGTGTGTCCAGAAAACCTTCCAGAGGCTAACTGAGAGCAAAGTGGTCATCTGGGCATGCCGCAGGGAGAACAGAAGGAGAAGGTTCTGGGAGGGTCATTCTAGAGGTCTAAGGTCTAGTGGACTAAGGTCACTCTTCCAGGTGGCTGGGGAAAAAGGGGGATGTGTTTGTCTTTAATTTATAAAATCTTAATATTTAAAAACAAATTCAGAGGGCAAAGAGGCCACCTGATTTGGGGACAAATGCCATTTAAAGATGTTATTTTTTTCTGGCAGGTCCAAATTTGCTAACTTTTCACAGAATTGTTGTTATTTTGTCAGGGTAACTTGTGCAACTGCTGCCATTTGTAGCTTGATGGCAATTCAGGCAGTATGGTCTTCACAGTCATTAAGAAAGCACTCTCCTTGCAGTTTCTTAAAACAAAAAAATAACTCCTCTTCTGACTACTTACTACCTGCCAGAATGACTGTCAACTATGTGAATGTATGTATATGTCCATGTAATATCTTTAATTCTCATGATATCACCAAAAGGTAGGTGCTATCCTCTCTATAAATAATACAACTAAAGCAAAACGAGGGTAAATAGCTGTTCAAGAAAATGATGAAGTCAATATACAAACTCAGGCCTGGCTGACCCCCAAACCATACTCTGCTCTCTAACATATTGCTTTCTGCTAAATACCTGGTGTGGCTCAAGGTATATCATAAGAAGACTATGCTTTTAATAATGCACAAATATTACCAATATCTCATCCTTCTGTCTGCTAGCAATGAAACTGTTCTTATTCATAGGTAAACAGAGACATATGGGAGATTCTAAGGGGTTCCTACTGCTTGCCCTTTTCTTCAAGCCTGCTGCAAAGTATAACAGATCCGTATTCTGAATCTAATATTCCAAAGTTATGTCTTGGTTGAAAAGCAGCATGGGTTACTGGAAAGATCCCTGGTTCACAGTGGTCACAATATTCAGGTCCAGGCTTACTGCTCTTACTGTTAAGAGGAAATTTCTAAAATAAATGATCCCAAATTACTCTCTTGTTAAAAAATGCAGTATGTTTTTGCTGCTATTTGTATTATGGTTTTGTTTTTCAGTAAAGATAACATTAACTTTTCACAGATTAGCAGGACTAATATCTGCATATTAATCTTTTATCATCACATAACAAAGAGAAGCCCCTTAAGCAAATGGAAGGCAATTATGGTGAGGCTGTAAGAAAGATGGAAAGAATAGACAGTTGTTACAGGAAGGTGGCTAAGAAAGTGTAGAAGACAACCCTGGGTGCCCCAGACTACGATATCTCTGGGAGCCAAGAAGATGAAATACAGAACAGCAAAACAGTATGTTTTTGAGTAACAGCAAACTTTCAGAGGGGGGTGGGGGTGGCACCAGCAATTGAGATAGCCATATTATAAACTGCATTTTGAAGTGGCCCTGCCCAGTAATTATACCCAGGAGGCTAAAAATGTAGAACTTTCGCTCTGAGTCTTGTTTCCAGTTTTTTCTTTAATTTTACCTTGGCCAATGTCTGCTCTTTTTCACATCCATGACCTAAAAGGGCCAGTAGTGAGCTGCAATGTAAGAAACTTCTGATGTTAAGAATCAGACAAGAAGTTGAGAAGCCATGAAAGTTGGAATGCTTGGCTTCATGGCTTCTGCTCTAGCCTTGTCTTAGTACTTCAGAGATCCAGCAAGGTCTTCATCCCAAAATTCTGTTGGGAATTCAATTTACTTGGTGAGAGATATGCATCATTGGAGTAAGGCTAAATGGTCATCTTTTTCATTTTAATGCTCTTGCCCTTAATTAATAGTTTAGTCATTCAGACCTTCATTTGTTACACTTAAGTGGATCTTGTAATTGGCTTTGCATCTCAGTTAGGTTTGTTGCCCCATTACAGTCCAGAAAAACAACCAATTCGTTCTAGTTCCTTATGCTTTCCTACTTTCTTGGAACAACTGCCCTATTTCTAATTGCTTACATTCAGCTAATACAATCCAACAACATCATATCTGGGCACAGCTAATGCACTTAGTTAAAAGATTATTGAATTTATTAAGCATTTGGACCAATAGAGCTCCTAACAAATGCATTTTGAGGATATGACAGTCCTGGTGAGTGAGTTAAAGACTCATTATTTGGATGGCTACTGTTCTTGCATGTAAACGGTGAGTCTTGTCAAGTCCATTAGCTGCTTTACAAAACAAGAGCTGTCATTTCATTAAGCTACTCCATGCACATCAACAGCTCCAGGGTGAATTCTGGTCACTTCTTGTTTATGTCACAATTCTATTCTAAAGTTGACTTCCCTGAGCATATGCCACAGCCCCCAAGTCTTCATTGTATAGGGAGATGCCTTGGCTCTAACTGAAGCAGCAGCAACTGATTCTAAAAGCATAGAAAGATGTTAAAAATATGTGTTTATTTAATCTAATTTATTCTTCAAAAATTAAAAAGAGAAAACCAAAAATTGTTGAAATCAAAGCATGAGATAAAGAACTCAGGCCACTTCTTAATTGAAGGGCAGAACAGGGTCTAGAATTTCCAGTGTCAACCCTCCAATCCAGTGTTCTTCCTGAGAAATCATACACTCTCCCACAGACGGACTTCCTGTGCTAATTTCTTTAGTGTTCTACTTACTTGATATTTAGCGAGTCCTCTTCTATGCTACATGTTATACCAGGGCTGGAGTTATGTCAGTGAACAAGGTTAAATTCCTGCCTTCATGGAACTTACATTCTATCTGGCTAGATCAATTCAATCACCTTTAAAGTCTGATGTCATATAGTGTTCAGTCAAATAAGGCCAGGTAAAGGGAATGAAGAAGAATGAGTTCCCCTTTAAAATAAGGTGTTAGGAATAAAAACCTTTTTGAGGCTGTGTTGGAAGAGCAGTGATGTGGCCAAAATAAGGGTGAAACACAAGTCACGCAGAGAGGAAAATTGCAAAGGCCCTGAGGCAAAAATAAATGTTGTGTGTTTATGTTCACAGAATAGCAATGAGGCCTGGGTGTCCAGCATAGTGAGGGTGGCTGAGAATAGCAGGGGATAAGTACATATTTATAGATAATGATTATTTCTGATTCCAGTTCCAGTGGACCTACAATTCCAGTGAAAGTAGAAAGAGAAGATTTATCCTATCACAAAGGCTGATAAGTGATTTTGCAATCTGTAACTATTGAATTTTCTCAGCAGTAAAAGAAAAATCCAATCCAATCCAACCAATGACCCAGGGAGGCCAATATTATATCTTAATTTTAACCAAAATTGAGAACTGTGCGCCAGACACTGGAAGACACAGAGTCCAGCAGAAACGAAGTGTTTTTCTTACAAATTAATGAAAACAAAGAAGAAATAAATTAAAGATGAGTAAAAAAGAATATGAGGTACCACCAATGATGTCATTAGTGCTGGGGAGGTTTGGTCAGGGAGCGAATGGGGCTCGTTGGAAGCTGTAGATGGGTGTATAGCAGAAGTTAACAAATGGTGAGAAAGAGAACAAGACTTTGACAGGTAGGGACAGGTGCCTGTGAACCTGTTATAAACTGAGAAATCAAGATGAGTAAAAGCAAGAAGGTGAGTGCAATCCACATCATATAGCATGAAGTCCAGATGGCTGTAACACAAGGCCAGAGAATACGGCTGATAAAGTTGAGGAGATAATAAAGAGCTTTGAACACCTTCACTGTGGAACTTGGACCAAATTAATTAGGCGATACAGAGTTGTTAAAGGCTTTTATCAGAGAGTGACAATGGCAAAGAAAATGATTTAGATTCCCCTTAGTTCTTTATGTTCCTATCATTGAGAAATATAGGTATATTTGTGTTTTTCCAGCTTTTAAAATTGTAAGAGTCTCATATCCATTGAAATATTTCAAAGGACTCATATCCAAAGACAGGTGAAACTTATTTGTTTTGTTGTGGGATAAGAATTCCTGACCATTCCAATCTCTTTCTTCACATCTGAGGAAGTCCAAAAGCATTTTTAAAGATATCAAAGATCATGAAAAACAGCTTGCTGTACTCCACCCACTTTAATGTTTAAGATTAAATTATGAATATAACAGAAAGACCAGGTAGAGCATATGATTAATTCAGAGTAGCTAGCTTTGACACTTAGGATAATACAAATGGATTTTTTAAGTAGTTTCACAAATTTTGGAAAACATGAGGAAATTTCAGTCAAAAGTAGTTATTATCCATTCCTTTTAAAAGTTTATTTTCCTAGCACGTCATCAACCATGTTGTTATACATTTTAATCTTCTGAGAACCTGAATATGGAGGTGAAGATGAGGTCATATTAAAAACAGCAGAAATATATTCAGACTCACCTACTTTCTGAGTATATGCACCTTATCTAGATGTGAATGAATAGCACAGTATTGATTTGTGCTTTAGTCCTGTTCAAATTTGTCTCTCTGTCACAAGAGAGAAGGCTTTGAAGACTTATTGAGCTCCTGTAAGTATTGTTTTGTCCATTTTCCTTAGTTCCTTCTGTACATTAGCCAACTGCTCTGAGTAACCCCTGAGAAGTCACACACCTCTCTAAAAGGATGCTTGCTGTGGTTGCAAGCAACCTCTGGTGCCTGCCAGGACGCCTACATACATACCTGTCTCCTCTGTTAAACTGGTTAAGACTGGAGAGGTCTCACCAAGAGATGATGGAACTTTGTGCTTCCACAGGACTGATGGATATTCAACAGCTAGACCACTCAGGCAATTGTTTATTCACAAAAACGCATGTGTCCTGTAACAGACACTGTAGTTGATGCTTCAAAATTTATTCCACTAATCTCTAAATCTTCAGAAGAAAGATAACACAGACCACTGTTTATTCAATTAGTTCAGAAAGGCAGGCTTTAGGCTTATCCCTGACTTCGAAATTCCATTCATTCCTCCTCCTCCTCCTCCTCCTCCTCCTGTTTTTCTTTAGGTGGAGATGGCATTTAAAATCAGAGTTAGGTAGCCCAATGAAGATGTAAATTAAATATAACATTTAGTTTTACAGAGTAAAATAGTAAGATAAGTAAGGAAATTTGGGCTCATGCCCTTGCACTGTTCCATGATATATCAGGTAATGTATGGTTCCTGAGTATATTATTCTTGTCACTAGGTTGGGAAGAAATAATTCCAGTATCACAGGATTATTATATGCATTATATAATTAAATTGTATGAAATGAGCTTACTAGGAAAAATCTAAAGTTTAAACACTAAATCATCAATAATACAGATGATAATATGTGGTGAGAATATAGGGGGAAAGGAAAGCCTACACATCATTAGTTGAATTTTAAACTAGTACAAGCAATATGAAAATCAGTATGGAGTTTCTTCAAAAGTGTAGGATCAGAGAGAAAAAAGGCCCAGTGGCCCACGGCTGAACAGAGCTTCCAATCACTCCTGCAAGGTAGGCGGACCTGCGACCCACC
>NW_026000223.1:4203834-4222066 GCF_001458135.2 Marmota marmota marmota
TGTAAATCAATGGATGTGTAACTGATGTGATTCTGCAATCTGTGTATGGGGTGAAGGTGGGAGTTCATAACCCACTTGAATCAAAGTGTGGAATATGATATGTCAAGAAATTTGTAATGTTTTGAACAACCCACAATAAAAAATTAAAAAAAAAAAAAAGTGTAGGATCAGAACTACTATATGACAGAGCTATCCCACTCCTGGGTGTTTATCCAAAGTAATAAGATCAGCATACTATAGTAATACATGTATACCCATGTTTATATCATTAAAATGCAGAATAGCCAAGTTAGAAACCAGTCTGGTGTATGGTAACAGATGAATGGATAAAGAAAATTATGTATGTATGTGTACACACACACACACACACACACGCACACACACACAAAATGGAGTTTTTTACTCAGCCTGAAAGACGACCAAAGTTCTGTCATTTGCAGGAAAATGGATGGAACTTGAGAAATCATGTTAAGTGAAATAAGCTAAGTTCAGAAAGTCAAGAGTCACATGTTTTCTCTCATATGTGGAAGCTGGAAAGATAAAAAAGGAAAAAAATATCTCAAGAAAATAGAAGGGAGACCAGTAGAATAGAAACAGAAGATCAGGAGGAGGGAGAAGGGGTGAGAAAGGGGAAATGCGGGGAATGAAATTGATCAAATAATGTGTACGTACAAATATATGACAATGGATTCCACTATTTTCTGTAATTATAATGCACCAATAAAAAGTTTAAAAATAAACACTTAAAACGTTTAAACATGTAAAATATATGTAATGGTATCATTCTAAATACACCCCAGCAAAGCACCAGAGGTTAAAATTGAATCACCCACATATCTTCTAGTCACACTGCAAATTGAGAAAATGGCCAGAGGAGTATGTTGAAGAAATGGAAGAAAACAAATTGATTCTTACCAAATAGATTCAAATCTTAACAGGGAACTGTCAGTATACAGGCCACAAATAAGGCAAAACAAGGCACAAAGAAAAAGGACAATGCCACTTGATGTTCTGTTAAAAAAAAAAAAAATCAGAAGACTGATCAAAAGTGACACTAGTGATCTGGTAATTGTCCTTGATAAAGCCTGCTAAGGTACATCCATGGTATATAGATAAATGAGACAGGGGAGTGGGAAGATATGGAGCATAAATCCACAGCACTCTGGGTTCCCTCCAACAATTTTATCCATTTTGTATACTGAGTTTCCAATTTTGTTTCAAGAATGGAGACTGATGGTAAACCCAAAAGCAAAGCTCTCTCTTCTTCAACTTCTACATAAATATCACCATTGAAAACTATTTCACTGCTTCTTGAGTTCTTCTTCATGTCTCCCCAGACTATTGCTGGGTTACAAATATTTATAAATATCCATCCAAATCAGGGAAGACAATGTTCTAGTTTGTTTCATCTTATACAGGCAATATCAGTAGACTTGTATTCAAGTAACTGGCTTTGACTATTAGGAAATTTAAATTATAAGGAAATTTTTTTCTTGCCCTCAATCATTTTATTTCTATCACTTAGGCATGACACCTGCAAAAATAAACTAATATCTCTTTTCCATGATAAACCTGTAAATATTAAAAGTCTTTAATTTGCTTAATCTGCATTTCCTCTCCATACTAAGATGACATGAGTTTCAAGTTTTCTCCCTATTCTGCTATCTCTACTATGGAATCACATTTATTTGCATAGTGTAGTGCAGTTACTTGAGAACAATTCTACCCATATTGCCTGTATAAGATGAAACAAACTAGAACGTTTTCTGCCCTGATTTGGATGGATATTCATAAATATTTGTAACCCAGCAATCTGTTTACATCAATTTCTTTTTTATGATCTTTTATGATTTATCATCCCCATTGCCTCAAGCTTAATTCTGTGAATTTTTGGAAAGCTTAATATTCTTACCAAGAGTACAGGAAAAAGTATTCGAGACATGTGTTTTCACAGTTACCACTGGCTCTGAACATCTAACAACTCTGAATTTTAGTTGAATAATTCCCTTGATGTACTTAAATGCCTGCTGTTTCCATCTAACATCCTACTCTTTCTGATTAAAATTAAATACTTTATTAAATCCTTTACACTCTTTCTCTTCATTCCTGGAACAAAATATATTCACATGTATTCCGTTTGCATCAAATTTTGTTGGTGATTTCAGTGGATGGAGGGATTTACTTTAAACAATATAAATTTCCTTAAGTTTTGTTTTGATCAAGAAACAAGCCTGTTGGCTATTTCCAGGGGATCTTCAGCCTCTAGACCTCTTGCTCACACCTCTTCCTTTCTCTTTGTTTTTCTCCTTGAAGCAGCAAAACCACACACCGGATTTTGTTCCTTTTATCTCTTATCCTTGAATTTAGGTTGATGTCTCTGTTAGTTTTTTTTTTTGTTTGTTTGTTTGTTTTTTTAGTAATAGAAATAGTCAAAGTATTTTCTGCTTTTATTTTTTATAAAAAAATTTCTACTTTCATTTTTGTAGAATAGATATTTTGGCATGTTTTGTGCATTTATAGTAAACTTTTTACAATATCACAGATTTGATATTTTCAACCTTTGATTAGAATTTTCCTCTGAGTCTCAAATCTGTGAATTACCTGAAAAAGCTTAAAAGTATCCCATCCAGATCATTTGAATTGTATTCTTCTTTAGAAATTTTGCTTTTGCATCATTTTTTAAAAATTTGTTTTAATTAGTTACACATGGCAGTAAAATGCATTTTGACACATCATACATATATGGAGTATAACTTCTCATTTTTCTGGTTGTACATGATGAAGATTACACAGATCATGTAATCATATGCACATAAGGTAATAATGTCCGGTTCATTCTCCAGACATTATTATTCCTACCCCCATGCCTTCTCCCCTCCCTTCACTCCTCTCTGTTTAGGCCAGAATACCACTATTCTCCTCCTACTACCAATTATGGCATTTACCTGTAAATAGAGGTAACTGCAGATTATTATGCTAAGTGAAATAAGCCAATCCCAAAGAACTGAAGGCTGAATGTTTTCTGTGATATGCGGATGTGAATCTGTTAAAGCTTTGAAACTAGTATTTGGAAGAACTCACCAACTCCAGTTTCTGCAAAAGTGATTTTTCTCAGTTCTTCTCTATTAGAGGAACTATTTTTTTCACATACACACTTATTAATGTAATCTAAATATCATCACATATTTTTGATTAATTTCTCTTAACATTTTTAATTAGACAAACTAAACATATAATTTAGCACAGAGCTTTTCACATATTGGACCTGGCCTGAGAAATAGCATGACTGGAAAATGGGAAGCACTTGCATCGGCTGATTTGAATTTTATTTTTCAGCCCTGGCCCCTGGGGAAAGGATTAAACGTAAATTACACTGGGGAGGCAATGGGAGAAAAAAGGAATCAAGAGACTGAATAATTCCCAAACTGGATAATGTAGCCATAAAATAACTGATTCCAGCCTACCACCTCTAAGGTCTCTAAGGAGCTGTAGAAATATTATTCACAGCACTGGTTTTTTCAGAAGCAGCTCTTCCAGACCTGCTATAACAGCTGTTCCTGATGTTCAGTGGGGAAACCCAGGCAGATGTTGCATAACTTGCTTTTTATCACCTCCTATAGGAACGCAATATGAATTAAAGGGGCATTTATATTGTTGAAAACACTACAAAGGAAACACAGTCCCCAAGCCTTGTTATACAGAGCTACAGGGGCCAAGTATAATTCAATATTCCAAGGCAAGCAAGGGACACTCATTATCTGCATTGGATATTTAGACAGGGAGGAATAAAAATGAGGAAAAGAGATCATGGAGGAGAAAAGCATTCTCTGGAAATGAAATTCAGACTGAGAGCAATGGTTAAATACCTAAATTAACAAACCTGAAGTTAACTTCAGGAATGTCTTTCATTGGTCTTGGCTTACTACCATTTCAGTAGTGCTCTCTGCTTAAAGTTATACTCTACACTGAGGGAGGCTGGCCTGAGGTCTCTACATGCAGCACAATCATCCACTATCATACATTGAAACAGAAGTGAACTAATCATAACTTCTGTTTATGTGTACTTTCGATTTCATTCTATTAAATTTCTACTTTTCTGATTTTTAATGCACATAATCAACAGTGCATTTGTATTACTTGCAAATGAGCAAATAGATATGCATTTAACTTTTTTTTTCAATTAGGCATTAACAATATTTTTCCCCCCAAAATTAGTGTTCTGAAGGATTTATGGGGTCAACCAGAAATCTGTTTACAAGAGGGATTGAAGAAAACTCTGGGAGGAAAAAAGCTAAATCTCACTTTAGTTGTGTCCGGATGTCTGATAGAAATTAGATGGCAAGCATTTTGGAACTGACTTGGATCCTGTCTTTTTCCTGGGGTCCTCAGGAAATAGGACTGCTACAGTGAAAGAATGGTGGTATCTAGGCAAGCTCTTTTTAAATTGCAAATCAATGGCTGATTTCAACGTTTCCTTTGCCTTATTAAGTTGTCACCTATTTGGACACTCTCAACCTACGCATGGAATTGAAACCCTGAGAATCAATAACCCCATATTTCAAAGCTCTGCAGGATGTTTTCCTATCACTTTGTATGATAGAAGACCAGACACATCACAGTCAACTACAGAGGCAAGCATTTTTTTAATAGCCAGTCTCACCAAAGAAGCTAAATTTGTCTACAGGTATGGCATGCTGATGTGACATCTCATTTTTAATTTTTAGATTATTCAGTTTTGAGGCATTAAATGTCTATTTTCATTAATAACAGTTCTGCAAAGGACATAAAGCAATGGACAGTTTTATTGTGAGCTCCAGGCTTAGTATTAGGTCAGAAGTTTGGTTTTAACATTTAGACAAAAAATATTTGCATAGAAATGTGGTAAGTCACTCCCCACCCCCTCAACAAAAGAAAAAAAAAAGAAATTCTTATGAGTTACAGAATCTGGCAAATACATTAGTTTGAGAAGTCAGTGCATAAATGTATTTTTGCTTTGAAGTTTGAGCCATCTTTAACCTGCATTTCCCTCAGGAATAACTGGCAATGATTCTTGGTTGAATGAGGTGAATCTCATCAAGACTTGCACTTTCCTTAAGGATGATATTTTTGCTTCCTCCAACTGGGGAAACCAACATATATTCAAAATTGCTTCTCTAGGCCATGGAATAACAAGGGATTTGAGTTTATTTACCCTTGATCACCACAAAAAATCAAATAAACTAAAAATATCTTGGTTGGGAGACAGATAGGAAACCCTCTTGGGAAGGCCTTTTGTTTTATGGGAGTCTTTTGGGCATGAATGATGGGACCATCACTGATTCATCACTTTTTATTGGAAAGAGCATGACCAGGACAGTTTTATCCACAAGAAGGTGAATGATTTAATCACATTCATATCTTCTTGTTTTATTTTCAATTTCACTCACTGCTTGTTTTGCCTTGAGTTTGGTTTGAGTGCCAGAATTCCCTCCTGACTGAGGTTAAAGATGAAAAACAAAAACAAAATGAGGAGCTTTACAGGAACTTAACATGGAATAGCTCTTCCCTTGTGTCCCAGTGGGGAGGAAAGTCTGAGTGAATTAAGAATACACTCTGACAGCCAATGATCAGCCTTCAGATTGGCCCTGAGTCATTCTATCATCATTTTATAATTACATCTTCGCATACAGCGGATTTACATGTGTTAAGATTCATTTAGAAATGGCACACGAGCACCTGCAATTTGGCATTCCAGTTAGAGCCCCAGTGTATCACACACTTGATTAATAAACTCTGAAGTGCTGAAATGATTCTCTGTCATTAATCATATTCTCTTCTACCTCTATATTACCTGAAATCATTAGAGGAGAAGAAAGCCTGAAGTGCAATCAGCAACCAGCATGTTAATGCAATGACTCGACTCTTAGCTCCAAATACGCTAAAGAAATTAAGTGAAAAATTATAACTAGAAGTGATTTTATTTTAGGGGGATTGTGTAGCAATCCTTCTTTAAAACAGGGGACATTTATAAGAGTCATCTTTTGATGACATTTAAGAGAATTTATGCCCACAGATCACATTTAAGAGAATTTATGCCCACAGATCAACGGATAGAGTTTTACCCACTGGAATAAATATGGGACAAGTCTTGCTTTGGGTAGAAAAAAAGACACAAAAGTAGAATTTTAGCAATTCAGGATTTTTCAAGCAATTGAGTGAACCATACAAACCCAGGAAACACTTTTACATCATCAGTTAACCTATCCATTTTCTCACACATGTAAGATCAGTCAGTGGTTCCCTGGAGGTAATGCAGTCTCTTTGAGGTATGGATCCATGTGTCTATTTTTCACTTGGATCAATTAGCCTCATAGTTCAGGTGTTTAAAAACATTGCAGCAAAATTTAGTACATATCAAGTTCAAAGCCATCCAATGTACATCACCTGGTCTATGGAGATTTCTTCCCTATCAGGAATGCAATGAATTGTTGTGTATCTATGAACTGATGCCTACTTGCAAAATTATAAAGGATTATAGACTTACAAGGTGAAAGCAAAGAAAGAAGAAACCTTTTGAATAAGAAAAGCTAAATACTATATGTGTTGAATCATAATATTGAAAGAGATGTTAATATTCAGACCAGAGTGGAAAGATATTTACCTTGAATCAAACAACTCTTATGTGCATATTATTTCTTATAATTTAAATATGAAATCTTTTTTTTTCAAGGATCCTAGAAGAGCAGTCATATTCCCTAACTTCTAAGAATAAGTTAACTTATCTCTCAAATATCTCAACCAACCTGTGATATATTGAGCTATTGTTTCTTGATTTATATGTCAAAGAGAATGGCGGAATATTCTTTTTCCCTAATTATGTTATATTATAGAGTTGGCTGTAGAAATGACTGATGTTAACAATAGAAAAATTCCATGGTGTACATTTGTTCTCTGCTCATTCTCATATAAACTCAGCCATTCAATTCTATTGTCCTCCCCCATTATTTGTAAAGTGAGGGATCTATGTCTCATACCCTCTAGGACTCTTCACTGAATGCTCCAAGACAAAGACTTTGAATTTCCTGTCCACTAAACTTTTTCAAAGAACATTTACATCAATTTTTTTATTCCCTGCAGTTGTCCCATTGGGCAGATTTATCAGAGATGACTATGTTCATTTTGTACAAGGAAAACCTGAAGTTAAGAGGGTAAGTGATTTTACAAACTAGAGACTAAGCCATGAGTCTTAGCCTTGAGTCCATGTCTTATTCCAGGCAGCTGTTTAGTACACACCTCTATCAGACCTCTAAATTACATTTGGCCCAGAGTCTATCATATCCTGGGGAATGATAAATAATCTAATTTTCAGGGATAAGGTACAGTGGGGTGGAACACAGGTAATGAAAAACATATATACATGCATATACTCACATTTAGGTAAACAAATTTGTTATCAATTTTATTGATATGAAGGATGCATGACACACAATTCAAAAATAATAAAAATATATAATGTTCTTTATGCTACCTTTTCTATAGCCATTCATTTCTATAGAATGCTTTTGGTGCTTTCTCTCAGAATTTTGTATTTGACATCAGTCTGTAGTTGCCAGTAGTCCACCATGATTTAGCAAATACAATTTCCTTCCAATCTACTAGATCTTTCTCAATGAATTTTTCTTATTACATCTGATGAACTATACTATTGAATTATTTCTCTGCCTTGTAAAAATTATGTTAATCAAATTGAAACTTTTTTCCACTGCTGCAGTAAGTCAATGTCCCATTTGTTTTATTGAGGATTTCCATGGCCATGTTGAAGCCACCAGTGCAATACTGCTAATTACAAACCTTGCTAAAATGTGTCGTCATTCACCATTGTATAGTATTTCATTTCTCAAGATGCAATAAACATAAATAAACTCAATACCATAAGTAACAGTAAAATATTGTCAAATAATTAGCAAGTAATGATTTTCAAGTATTTATTACTTTTCCTTTTATAGAAGTTATTTAATTGTAAGCTTATATAATTTATTGTTAATAATAGCTGTGTTTCATCAAGAAAAGTCAAATCAAAACTACAATGAGATATCATCTCATTCCAATTAAAATAGTTATTAT
Organism: Marmota marmota marmota; assembly: GCF_001458135.2. Classification (NCBI taxonomy): domain Eukaryota; kingdom Metazoa; phylum Chordata; class Mammalia; order Rodentia; family Sciuridae; genus Marmota; species Marmota marmota. The sequence goes on from NW_026000223.1 coordinate 4,211,938, forward strand.
TAATACAATAATAACAGATGCTGGTGAGGATGTGGAGAAAAAGAAAATCTTAGATACTGTGGGGTATTATTTTGGAAAGGTGCTATGGAGAATTGTATGGAAATTCTTCAAATACTTAAAAATGGATCTACCATATGATTCACTTCTAGGTATATAGCCCAAGGAAATGAAATCAGCAAGCCAAAGAGACCATCTGAGTATCTATGTTTATTGCAGCACTATTCACTATAGTTAAGATATGGAATCAGCCTAGGTACACATCCACAGATGAATGAACAAAGGAAATATGGTGTGTATACAAAATGGAGTACTCTTCAGCCATAAATAAGGATGAAATCCTGTCATTTGCAACAAAATGGATAGAAATGGACGATATGGACAAGAATGAAATAAGCCCCTCCCAGAAAAACAAGTATCTTATATTCTATCTCATCTGTGGAAACTAAAAAGTGTTCACCTGAAAGTAGGGATTATTTAGAGATTGGGAAGGGTTGGATGGGAAAAGGGAGTTTGGCTTTTTTTTTTTGATTGGTACCTTTTATATGTTTATATGGGAATATCACAATGAACTCCATTAATATGTGCAATTAAAACATGTTAATAAAAAAAATGCATGGCTGTTTTTAACAGCCAGGTTGCAAAAGTTCTCAAAAGTTAATAATGATCTCTTATAAGCTGGATCACAAGTTCCTGGGTATTTTTTGCTTCCTGAGTAATTCTGTGGTTTATAGCTTCTAGCATTTGAATTCAGGTAGAAAGTTCTTTGCCCATTTTGAATTCTATTTGACCTTAAGGTACATATGATGTTTTTTGTAGTAGTAGTCATTGTTTATGTGCAGTCAATTATTTTGTGCAGATATAGAAATGTCAAACTCTATGACTGAGTTCTATGAGCACAATATTGAAAATAACTGCATTTGCTTCCTCTGTCCTGTCAACATCCTGAACTGTGATTCCATCTGCTTAAGACTTTCCATCTGCATAAGACCTCCTAGCTTCTTGTCTGACTTCCTTATTTCTGAATCACTCTTTGGGTATCTCTGGCTTCCTAACTTTCTAATTTGTACTACCCTAAGCACCAGTCCTTCCAACCAATTCTACTAATACCTTGGCACATCACTTATTTAAATGTTTTTTTTAAAAACAGTATTAAACCTTTACTCCTACAGAGATCAAATCAGCAAATACCAACAAGTACTGTGGCCTCAATTGCATCTCAGAGCAGCATTATATACATAATGAAGACGAGGTCAATGGACGGTTTAGAATAGAATCATATAAGACATCAGCAGCTTCTCCTTTCATACCACTATAGTCCGTCCATAGGAACAAGGTTCTTTCTAAAACCAGGGAGTTGACCACCACATATTACCCTTCTCAGAGCTCTATCTTCATTCTCCTTTTCAATCAATATTAGGCAAATACCCAAGAGTGGTGGGAGTATTCACATTCATTTCCATTTATAAATATACAATCCAAGGTAGGCAGTATTCTATGATGGCCCCCAAATTCCCATCCCTTGGTGTACATAGCTTGTGTAATCCCCTTTCCCTTGGGAGTGTGAGGAACCTGTACTAAGTTAAGGTAAAAGCATGCCTATGCTTCTGAGGGACTTGACATAATCAAAAGAGATGCTTTGTAGTGGGCCTGATCTCATATTCTTTTAAAGAAGGGTGAAGTCAGAACACTGTGCTCCTGCTAGCCTGGAAGAAAACCAATAGCCATGCTCTTAGCTACATCTGGAGTCCATGTGGCCTGAAACAGTGGGCAACCCTTAGGCACAGAGAGAAGTTTTCATCAAGAAAACAGGGACATCAGTTATTCAGCGTCAAGGAAATTAAATCTATCAACAACCTGTGCTTGGAAGAGGACCCAGAACCTCAGATGAGAACTGTAGCCCTGGCCAACATTTTGATATCAGTCTCATAAGAACGTGAGCAGAGGACTCAGCTAAACTCCATCTGGACTTCTGACTCACAGAAACTGTAAGATAATATATTTGTGTGATTTTAAACCATTATAACTAATAAATTGTCTGAAAGCCCTATAAAATTTAACTTCATTAATCCATCCAAAAATATCAGAAGCCCCAATTAGACTTATTTTTCCTTTCATTTTTTTGCATATTTTTAGTAGTCTGTCTTTGATTGACCAATAATAACAAATAATAATTATGTATACTCACCAGGCATAATTTGATATTTTCTATGTATACCTCATAGAAATATTCAATCTCATTAATAGATCCATCATCTCATCGACTTCTCATTTTTGTCAGGATGTTCAAAATCTATTCTATTCATTTTTCAACATAGAATAAATTATTCACAACTGTCGTCCATGTATAGTACAATTGATCACTAAAATTTATCTTTACGTTTTAACTAAAACTTTGTACCTTTTAATAAGTTCCTTTCATTGCTATCCCTACCTCTCATCCACAGACTTTCTGGTAGCCACATTTCTGTTCTCCATATTTCTGAGATTAACTGTTTTAGATTGGGCATATAAAGGAGTCCATAACAGTTTTTGTCTTTACCTGTCTGGTTATTTTACTTATCATATATTCCAATTTTATACATGTGTCATCAATGAAAAAAATTTTTCCTTCTGTTTTTAAGGCTTTATAGTATTCCGTTTTATGTATGCATCACATTTTCTTTACCCAATCCACCTGTTAATGGATACTTTGGTGCTTCTATATTTTGACTGTGAATATTGCTGAAATTAATATGAGAATGCACATATCCTTTCTACGAATATATTTCAATTTCTTTGAATGTATGGCCAGAAGTAAAACTGCTGAATACAATGATAAATCTAATTTTAGTTTGTTGTGAAGACTCTGTACTATTTTCCAAAACGCTTGTCCTATTTACATGCCCATCAACAGTGCATAAAGATTTTCTTTCCTTCACATCCTTCCTAACACTTGTAATCATTCGTCTTTTCGATAGTAAGATTCTAATACCATTCTAATAGGTGCAGTGATATTTAATTGTAGTATTAACTAGCATTTCTTTGATAGCTAGAGTTGTTGAGCATTTTTTGGCCATTTTTATTTCTTCTTTTGAAAAATGTTTATTCAAATCCTTTGTCCATTTTTTTCACCAGGTTATTTGCTTAGCTGCACTTGAATTGTTTGAGTTCCTTATAAATTTGGGATGTCAGTCCCTTACAAAATATATGGTTGGCAAATATTTTTACCTAATCTATGGGCTGCCTCTTCCCTTTACTAACTAATTTTTGTTTACTACTTACATTTTCAGTGTAATTTAGCTTAGTTTGGAGCTTTTCCTGTTTTCCTCTAGTAGCTTTAGTTTCAGCTCTCAGAATTAGACCTTTAATATATTTTGAGTTGACATTTGTGCATGGAGAAAGATAAAGGTCCAATTTCAGGCATGTGGATATGCAGTTTTCCCAGCACCACTTATTGAAAATGTTATTCTGTTTCCATTGGTGCCTTTGTTGAAAATCAAATGACAGTAAATGTTTGGGTTTATTTCTACATGTATTACATTGCTTCATCAGTCAGTGTCTGTTTTTATGGCAGTACCATGCTGTTTTGACTGCAATAGCTATATAGTGTATTTTTTTTTCTTAGAACCTCCTTCATTCTGTCCTAGAGTTTATAGCATTTTCACCATTCTTATTTGATAATAAGAATTTTAAAATTTCTCTATTACCCATTCATCATTCAAAAGAATATTGTTTAATCTCCATGTATTTGTATAGTTTCTATAAGGATTTGGGAGTTGATTTCTAATTTCATTCAATTATGATCAGATAAGATGGAAGGAATTAAATCTTTCATTAATTACCTAGGAGACATTTGGTGACATGAAATATGGTCTATTTGGAGAAGTTTCTATGAGCAACAGATAAAAAAAAGTGTCTTCAGCTTTTGTTGGATAAAATTATATTCCATAGATGTCTGTTAAGTCCATTTGATTTATATTATTTTCTAGTTCCAAAGAGTCTCTACTGGCTTTATATCCAGATGACCTATCAGAGAGAGAGGTGTGTTGAAATCTCCCAGTGTTTTAATCAGCTTTTTCACTTCTGTGACTAAAGGATCTGGCCAGAACAAGAGTAGGGAGGAAAAGTTTATTTTCAGAGATCTTAGTTCAGAGAAGGCTGACTCTATTTCTTGGGGCTTGAGGTGAGGCTGAACATCAGGGCAGAGTGTGTGGTAGAGGGATGCAGCTCACATGAGATCAGTAAGCCAAGAGAGAGACTCTACTTGCCAGATACAAATATATACACCAAAGCTACACCCCAATTCCCACCTCCTCCTGCCATACCCTACCAATTTAATTAATCCCACCAGGGATTAACTCACTGGTTAGGCTAAGGCTATAACCCAATCATTTCTCCTTCAAACCTTCTTGGATTATCTCACATATAACACCCAGTATTATTGTGTTGTATTATTTGTAAATCAGGAAATATGGATACTTCCAGCTTTGTTCTTATTGCTCAGATTGTTTTGGTTATTTGAGGTCTTTTTCCACTACATGTTAATTTTAGAATTTTTTTATATTTCTATGAAAACTGACAGATATTTTTATCAGGGTTGCATTGAATCTAGATCAATTTAGGTAGCATGGGTATTTTAACAATATTAAATCTTCCAGTCTACCAATATAGAATGTGTTTTCATTTATTTTTTCTTTCTCTAATCTTTTTCATCAATTTTTTTACACTTATTAATATACTGATCTTTCATGTCCTTAGCCAAATTACTCCTAAGGACTTATCTTAGCTAGTGTAAATGGGATTGTTTTCTTGCTTTATTTTAATAGCTCATTATCATTGTGCAAAAATGCTACTGAATTTTGTATTCTGATTTTTAACCTGAAATTTTATAGAATTTATTTATCATTTCCAACAATTTTTGGTGGAATCTTTAGGGTTTTCTGCATATAAGATTATGTCTTAAAAGCAGAGAAAACTTTTCTCCTTTATTTCCTATGTGAATACCTTTTGTTTCTCTTTCTTGCCTATCTGCTGTGGCTATAATTTGCAGCACTATGTTGCATAAAAGTGGGCATTCTTGTTAATTTCTATATATTTTTTGAGTATTCCAATATTTCTCCTTTATTGCTTTTTAGTTTTATGCCATTGTGTTAAAAAAATACTTGATTTTTCAGTCTTCATAATATTAAGACTTGTTTTGTGCTCTAGCATGTAATCTATCCTGGAGAGTATTCTGTGAGCTCTTTAAATAGAATAGTCTCTTTTATGTGTTTTTAATCATATCATTCTTAAATCAATAATAAAAACTAATTTTCACAACATCTATAAATATGAATGCATAATGCAGTATAATCTTGTGCAATCACAAAATAATCTGTTTTGTAACAGAAAAAAATAACTTTTGGTGGTATAAAATACATTACAATCTTTAATGACTATTCATTTCCAAATGGCCAATAGACATTGAAAACGCAGATACTTAACATCCTATAGCTCCTTAATCATGCTGGGGCATCTGTGTTGACTCATTAGCCAACTTCTCATGTTTAAAACAATTTTGCACTAAATCTCTCTCTCTTTAACATTTGGGTTGTGCCTGTAATTTACCTCTCTCCTTCTCACATCATATTTTACTCCCTCTCCGCTGCCTATTTCTCATCAATATGCAGGCATATTATCATTCTTCCATCTTAACAACAGCAGTCATACTCCCTTGGCTTCCCCACTCTCAGTATTGCCCCCTTTTCAGCAAAACTATCTGCAAGGGTTGTGTAAATTCACCACATGCAATTCTCCTCCTCCATTCTTCCCTTGAACATAACTCAGTCAGACTTTCTCCTGCCCAACCCCACCTAGTCCTCTTTGATGCACAACACACATCCTCAACCGAACCTATTAGCAGCTTTGGCAAACTCATTTTGTCAAAACACATCTGGAAACTCTTTCTTCACTTGGTTTCCTGTTACTCGGTTCTTCCAATTTTCTTCCTTTCCCACCGATTTTTATTTTTAGTTTACTTTGCGAATACCTCTTCATTTCCTTAATTTCTAAAATCACAGGTGCTTCAAGTCTCAAAACTTTTATCACTCTGTCAGCCTACAGTTGGTGATTGTGTCCAGTCTGTATTTCAATGGCTTCCAAATTTTTATCTCTATGAATCCCTCTCACCTTAGAATTTCAGACATGCATATTCTTTTACTTATGGATATCTCAATTTCAGTGTCTATTAAATACCTTGAACTTAATGTTTGTAAAATCATAAGCTGTTCCTCTCAAACTTAAGCTTTGTATACTCTTTCACATTTTGGTACAAAAACATCTTAATGTTTCTTGAAATATAGGAGAAAAATAAAAGCAACATTTTGCTTCCCTTTTCCCCTCACATTTATGTAGAATCTGTCAAAAACGTCCTACTATCGCTACCTCTAAAATATACCCAGGGGTTGATCTGTTGTCAACACATGGAAGGTCGCCACCTGGTTTCCAGTTCCAGCCATTCCTCTCCTGGATCTGTGCATTGGTCTTCAAGATGACTTTCTCATTCTGCATTCATCCTCCTATGACTTGCTGCCAAACAGAGTAGACAGAAAAAAAATATATTTTTAAAGAGACAATTTAGATTATTTCATAGTTAAGATGTTCCAGTGCTTCTCGTTTCCATCAAAATAAAAGCCAAAACATTAAAATGGTCCATATTACCAGAGCCCAATATGAGGACCACCTTCTCCCTTGCACTGTTTCTCACCTCCTCCCCTGCTATTCTTCTTTGGCTTCACACACTCAAACCTCTTTTCTATTCATTAAACTCTTCCATCTGCCATGTTGTGCCATCTGGTAGCAATGTTCTGCTATCTTTACCTTCTTCAGGTCTTTACTTCCTTCTTACTGAGGGTTCTACTAAAAATACTACTAAAAATGCAGTCCTCCTCCACTGTACCCTATAGCCTCCTCTTCCATCTTGTTTTGGTTTTTCCATATTCATCACACTCTAACATGCCAATAATTTTAGTCATTTATTTACCGAGGATCCTTTCCCCGCATTAAAACATTACCTCCAGAAGAGCAGGTATCATAATCTATTCAGTTTACCATGTGTCACCAGCACCCAGAAAAATATGTGGCACATAGATTCATTTTGGAAATATAGTATTTAGCTTTAAATGTAAAATTACTTGGGATATATGAAAAGCACAGTGGGAAGTTACAAGCAGGTTAATACTGGAGTGTGAAAAATTCACAGCTCCTTGATAAACAGGAGGTGAGATGAAAGGGCCCTCAGCCTTTCCAACAGAGATAAGCTGAGTAGTACCAAAATGCACTCTACCTTCAAAAAAGATCTTCCTGCCACAAGAAAACAAAAGGCAGTGGAGACACCTAAAGGTACATTTCTTTAAATAACCCAATGGAAGACAGTAAAACCTAGGTGGCATTCGGAAAGACTGTGCACCCCACAGTACTCAGGTAGTAAGGAACCAGGGAAGAACCTTGGGACTAGGGAATAAAATGCTGATTGTAACAGCTCTGAGTGTCCTTGCTCACCCAGACACCAGATCTTGCAAGACCATCATGAAAAGTTTCGCTTTCTCTATACCCTTTGTCTCTTAGTGCATTCTTTGGGTTTTGATAGTTGAGTGTGTTTCTTATAGTAAATATCTGTACTTTTCTTATTAGCCACAAACTATAACACATCTCACAAATTATTGTATTTTAGAAACACTGGACTCTACAAATTCTTAATTTATAAGTGATTTTTAAATTAACACTGAGCTTGTTAATTAACAATTAGAGGCTATGTTGAAAAGTGATCTCAATATATAACTGGCTTTCACCATATCAATATGTTAATTAGAAAACTGGGTAAAGACATAAAATTCAAAATATGTTGATCACACTTAATTGAATGGGTTATCATGATGGAAAATTTTGATTCCTGGTTTAACATCGATACACTTCTTTCTTTCCAGCCTAAGAACAATTTTATGCAAAGGACACTGCCTCTGCTCTTACTCTAGTTGGGCACATGGCTTGTCAGAAGAAGATTCTATTCATTTCCCACAGGTAGTTCCATAGTGAACACATCCTCCTAATCTCACAAGTGAGACTGTATCAGAGGTTGCTGAAAGCTTCTCAGAAAAACTTTAACTCGTAAGGGAGAGTCATCAAAAGTTACTCTGGCTTCATAGTATGTATCAAAGGAAGCAGAAAGTGTGATTTTATATGGCAGCTGTTTTATGATCCTGAGGGGGAATTCTTTCATGATGAAGTATGGAAGAGCACACTGGAGAGAGAAGAAAAGCCCAAAACACTGACAATGTCGTTGTAGAACCTCTGTGTGTCATTAAAGTAGAAGTCCATTTGACCTCTACTTTAATGACATATAAAGCAATTTTCTTTATTTAGGTGAACTTTATGTAGGTAGCTGTTAATTGCAGCTAGAACTCTAAACTGTCAGAGAAACTTAAAATATGAGCTATCAGAGAAAATACTAAATGCCGCAGTCTGGCTGGGCACAAATCACGAGCCACTGAAGCAGGAACAAACTTTATTTCTGAACTCCACCAGCACACTCCACACATGCTCCCCGGGAATTCTCTGGAACGCCACGTGGCTCGTCTAGGAACCAGCAACCGGAAATATCCATCCTCCGGCACTTCCCCAACCAATGGGAACTCTCCGGGAATCCCCGGGAGAGCTCAACTGGAACTCGACAGCAATTCCGGGAGAACTCGCTGGCGTCACCTATCAACCACTACTTCTGGCAAAAATGCCATGCATCATCCCGACACGGCTGTGGCCCTCAACATCTCCCCCTTCTGTTTAATTAAACAATAAGCAATGTGGCTTAGGGACCATGCCTGTTAGGCTGGCCAATACTACACATGGTCCTTACCCATCATTGGATGAGCTGAACTCTAGGCCTCAGCCTCCTGTCTTAGGTTGGTACCACTGCAATTGGATCATACCCATCACTGACTACTGGTCCAGCATGCAGCCATACTTGTGGATAGGCCTATGCACCAGTTGGGGAGTGAGGTTCTTTGCCTCACCTCTGTTGGCCCCCAAATTTTAGACCATCACTAGCAGAAGGGAGGAGGATACAGAAATGCCACGACACCAAGCCAATTGAAGGCTCCTTTGGAAAAATAGTATCACCGGTGACACCATCAGCAAAGATACGCCAGCACTACCACAATTCGCTGCACCAACAGATAGTTCACAATGCATACAAGTGATACATAGTCCAGACAAGTTCTGCAAGCAGTTCAAAGCAGAGGAATCCATTAATATGTCCATTTCCTCCCAAAGTAAATCGACTCCTTGATTGAGCATTACTTGTTGAGTTATTATTCATTGATGCATCAGTTTATAGAGTTTGTTGTGATAACTATCGAAGAAGCTGTAGTTTGGTTTCATCTTTGTCTTCACCGGCACTGGGATGAAGATAGGAATTCTGGCAATGATGCTAAAAAAAAAATTTGTAACATTCCAGCAGGCACTAAGAAAATAATTTTCTGAACAATTTACATTATCCTGAACAGAATTATTAAATATAATGAAAAGGAAAGGTGAAAGTAAACAAACAGATCTGTTAAACTCCTTTTTTGTTCACATATTAAAACAATTCCAAACAGTTGTTTATCCAATTTAAATTAAACCATTAAAATCACGTGAATAAAAAAAAAAAAATTCGGATCCATTTTTTCATGAGCGCTCCTCATATATGATATATGGACATATGCACACACAGAAATGCAACACAAAACACAAGTTTGCACACAAACATACAACACATAAGAAAATAGTAAAGGCCTTGTAGCTTTACACAGGTGAAATCTCCATTGCAATGTTTAAAAACTCCACAGTCAAAAAATAAAACTGATCAGAAAAACATTAAACTAGGTCTGTATGAGGTCAAAAAATAAAATAGAAGTTTATGATGTGGGAAAATGCAATATTAAAATAGATATTGAAAAAAGCATCCTGGTTAATCACTGTCACAGATGTAAGAATAGCAAAGCTGGAGCTCTGGATATCAGCTGTTATGGATTTGAGCCAAATCATCTTCTTTTTGGTCTGTAGAAATTGCTTTAGTTAATCTCTCTGGAATCCAAATCGGCTGCTGTTCTCCCTGTGGAAACACACAAACAGA
>NW_026000223.1:4222476-4228250 GCF_001458135.2 Marmota marmota marmota
GGCATTCATTAGCCCAAGGTCTCCCTCTATGGCATCATGGGCAAATACCCGGTATTCTATTTCTTTGATACCTAGTTTTGTTAAACCCTCCTCCTATGGGGCAATTCCTTTTAAAATGTCCTGTTTGTTCATAATTGTAGCATGTTTTTGGCCTGGCATCTAAAGCCTGTTTTACTGCAGCTACCAAGACTTGCCCTTGTTCATTAATGTCTCTACATAATTTAATATATGTGTTTAAATCTCCATGTTTCCATGGTCTAATGACCTCTCAGCACCAACGATTTGCTTGGTCATAAGCCAGTTGTTTAATTAATGGCATTGCTTGTTCTGTATTCCCAAAAGCTCTGGTAGCTGTTTGAATAAGCCTATCTACAAATTCAGCATAAGGTTCATTAGCTCCCTGTATTACCTTAGATAATTGACCTTGTAAATCTCCATGTCCTTGTAAAGTCTTGCATGCCCTAACTGCATCTGCAGCAATTTGTGCATATATAGCAGGATCATATTCAGTTTGTTGCCATTGACCCTCATAAGGTCCTTTTCCTAACAACATATCTAGATTTCTTTGAGGATAACAGGCTGCTGCATTTCGCCTAGCCGTCTCCATGCAAAATTCCTCATTGGCAACCTTCCATAACAAATATTGTCCTCCATTTAGCACAGATTTACACATCCTAGCCCAATCTGCTGGCGTCATGTCCAAGTTGGTAATGGATTCGACCATGCTTACAGTGAAGGGTGCTTGAGGACCATAGGTTGTTACAGCCTCCTTTAACTGCTTCCCTGTTTTGAAATCTAAAGCACGGTGAATTCACTGCCCTCTGGCCTGCTCAAGTACAGGGCATGCTAATCTTTGAGGTCCTGTCTCAGGATCCCATATATCAACTTCGGGGGTTGAGGGCCACTCAGCTGTCTCTATAGGTGGAGCTGTTGGTTGAATTATGCCCTCTGGTGATAGAACAGTGTTAGTAGCAGCCTCCTGTTGTAGCTTTTTCCCTAATAGCCCCTTTTCCTTTAAATTTTCTTCCTCTGTCTGACTAGCCCTAGAGACCTTCTCTTTTGCTTGATCTAAAATGTCTTTCTCCATGGTCTGAACCTCTAACAATTTACTTAACACTCTTTCAGTTTGTTTTTAACTAATTTCTAATCTACTATAAAGATAATGCAACCCAATAAGATAACATAGAACAAAACCGAAACAGAATGAAACAAAAACAGAACAAAAAATCATTGTATCAATTTTCCTATTTTCTTGACATGTGCATTTGTGGTCTATTTCTATCTCTTCCTCAGGGGTGAACAACTTCAAACCTTGAGCCAACCATTTTTCCCAGTTTGCCTAAGAAAGTTCTAGGGATAGGCAGCTTGAAACAAAAACAAAACAAATCAAAAAAAGAACACATTGGTTTTTGAAATGGTCACCCATTCTCTCGCCTTCCCTCAGGGGCAAGCAATCTCACTTACCCCCGAGCTTCAGGCGTTCCCCGCACAAGCTGCCAAATGCCGCAGTCTGGCTGGGCACAAATCACAAGCCTCTGAAGCAGGAACAAACTTTATTTCTGAACTCCACCAGCACACTCCACACACGCTCCCCGGGAATTCTCTCGAACGCCACGCGGCTCGTCCAGGAACCAGCAACCGGAAATATCCCTCCTCCGGCACTTTCCCAACCAATGGGAACTCTCCCGGAATCCCTGCGAGAGCTCAACTGGAACTCGACGGGAACTCCTCGAGAACTCACTGGCGTCACCTCTCAACCACTACTTCTGGCAAAAATGCCATGCGTCATCCCGCCTCGGCTGTGGCCCTCAACAACTAAAAACCTTCTTGAAATGCTAAAATTATGGGACAAATTAACAGTAGTAAACTTAATAGAAAATAACTTTTATATATACATCATTATCACCTGAGTAAAGAGAGGCCAGACTTGACAACATTTCATGATAAAAACCTTTAACAGCTTCTATCGACTATAAACTCAATGTAAACCAGCAAAGAGATCAACTGCAATAAATTAAAGTATAATCTCAGGCCAAATTATTTGGAATATAATATATTACAGAATAAATTCTGGACCTCCATAATTCAAGCACAGGCTATTTGTTCTCAAAAGCAAAACTTTAAAATAACAAAAAATTAAAAGTAATCTAAAGCAAACCTAGTCCTTGCGTCTCTCTCTCATTAAAAGAGATGAACTTCATAAAGTAAATAACACTTTTTGAAATCATATTTCCCCCGATGCTGCTCTATTCCCAACTTTTTATTGTCTTCAGCTACTTAGAAATCTCTCCTCCCACCTCTCAATCTTAATTTCTTCTCTATTTTCTGTCTTCCATTCCTCGATGGCTCTCTTAATTCTTTTTCTCCTTTCCTACACTATCATTATTAATATTTTCTACTTACTAATAGTTCTTAATCTTTCCAGTGCAAACTGCTGAGATTAGATTCTCTATCCTTCATCTCCTCTTTACTAATTAGTTCTATTTATTCAATAAAGTGAGAGGGAAACATGAAACAAAAATTTTCCATAGTTGATGGAAAAACAATATGGCTATATTCAGATATAGGTTGCTTTTTTCAATAATATTCTAAGAATAATTCATCTATACTATTTGCTGATCAGGCTTCATTGGAAGTATATAATGTTTAATTATTTAAACAGTATTTTATTACTGTATAAACGGTATATTACTGTATTAAAGAGTAGAGTATTTAAACAGAGATATTGAAACATTAGTAAATCTGTAAGAAAATATGTTCAGATGTTACATCAGCATGTCAAGTAAAAAATGACTGAAGAAATTAGAAGCTTGATTTAGAAAAATATGGTGCATGACAAAAGTACTGAGCTCTCTGCCTTGGTAGAAATCTGGGCTACTCAGTAGAGTAGTCAATGGTCCAAGTGGCTATTGAATTCCTAAAATGTGGCCACTTTTAGCGACTTTTTAATTTTATTAATTTTAAAACATTAAAATTAAAACTTAAATAGCCACTCTATCAAGCAAGATTCCAACAGAGAAAAAGAAATAGAAAGTGGAGGTATATAGATAGATATATGATAGATAGATAGATAGATAGATCAATGGATATCAGATAGATGGAGGAGTGGGGAGTCAGAGACAGATTTTGCAAGGAATTGTCTGACTAGATTGTGGGGGAATGGCTAAGAAAGTATAAAATGCACAAGGAAAGAATGGTTGGAAATACTTGTGCAGGAGCTAAATTTACTTTCCATAGGAAGAATCTCTTCTTAACAGAAATCTCAGTGCTACTCTTAAACCTTTGTACTGATTAGATAAGTCCATCCATATTACAAAGGATAATCTACTTAAAGTCAACTGTCTGTAGATATTAGCCACATCTGCAAAATATCTTCACAATACTGCCTAGATTAATGTTTAAATGAATAACTAAAGAAAAAAACCTAACTAAGTTGACACCTAAAACTAATTATCATAATTGCATAGGCTGGTGGCTTCAATGCAGATCTATCAAAAAGGAAATTTAGACTGGGAATGACAGATGACTCCACATATAGCCATCACTGGAAAGAATGAACAGTGTTCTAACTATGTTCTTACAATGGGTGGGATGCAATGACTTAAAGGTTGAACCTTCCTCTTCAAATTATTAAGAAGAAAATTTAGCAGATTTAGAATATTAAAAATTAGAATAAGTTGCTTTGTATAATAATAAATTCCTAGATCTCAGAATACTGAGGATTGATATAATAAGAATTGTTTATCCCTTAAGGAATGTTCAACTGCCTTGAATATTGCAGAAGAGATTCTTTTATTGGGTTGGGCTTCAACTAATTCATCTTAAAGTATCATAATTTTTAGAGGCACAGGAACCAAGATTTAAAAATTGTAGATAGACTTATAACTAATAAATTCTCTGTGGGAAAGAATTGAAATGCGACTCTTCTTGGTATGTTCCCCCAATACAAGGCTTATAGAACAACACCAGTTATATATGAAAATATTATAGTCTTTTAGACTCCAGGCTAGAGGCTGCAATTATAGCTCAGTGGTAAAGTATTTGCCAAGCATGTATAAGATCCTGGGTCTGATCTCCAGCACTGAAAAAATGATTTAAACTTGCTATTTATCTTTTAATTCCATCTTAAAGCATGGCACACAGTGCAAGAAGATTGACCAGGCTGGTAAAGAAGTAAGATTTTGCAATCAAACAGACTACACTGAACTTTAAATATTACATTTTTCTGTACATCATAACACCAACACAGATTTATGCTACACAATTTGCCTTAATGCCACAATACTCTCAGTTGAACTTTCATCGTCATTATCCACATCAAATGTGCAAAAATCCTAAATCTTCCTATCTTGCCAAATCTTGTTTCAAGAAAAAAAAAACTGAGACTCATGCTTATGCCAAACAAAACTAATAATAGCTTAAAATGTAATATCTTTTCTAGAATTTCAAGGTTTGAAATCATACAATCTAATCCTCATATTTCATAGATGAGAAAGCAGTGAGCTCCACTAAGAAAACCAAGTGTTATTTAAGATTTTCCTGGTATTTCTTTATCAAGTTGTGTATTTTAATCAGATGTAGCAGAAATTAAATATAAAATGGAAAATAATCAAATTGCAACACATCATTTAGGTTCTCAGTAAGCAGATGAGGGCTACATTTGGAGAAGGAGAAGCCTTGGGCCTCCTCTGACATCTGTGACACTAGGTAGTTACTTCTTTCTTACTTGAAATTAAAACACACATGAAAACAGAGTTATCTACCAATTTATAATGCATTGGTAGGTACTTGGGGACAGTCTTGTTTGGAGCACTGAAGGTGGGGGAGCCCCTCAGGGTAAGACTGAAGCATCTGCAGTTAAGAAACAGTGGAAAGAAGGATGGGATTGGCAGTACTCACGTTCCCTTCCATGATAAGCCAAATTACGAGATGCAGGGGATGGAGATTAAGTGGCTTGTTTGTTTTGTCTTGCTCCAGATAAAGAGGTAAATCCAGATACAAAAACATCAGTAGAAACAGGCTGGTTTCCAGAACACCCTGTTCAGACTGATTTAGCATTTGAAGCTAAAGGAATCTTGGGGAGCATGTAAGGGGCTATTTAGTTTGCAGTGTTCTCTAGGGTCTATAAGTCAGCCAAAGTTGCTCAATTTCTATTGCATCAAGAATTCTCTTCTGTGTTTTGTTGCAGAAGTTGCAACTCACTTTTCCTTCCTTTCCTCACTTTCCCTTCCTTCTTCCTTTTATCCTCCCTCCCTCCTCCCTCCTTCCCTTCTTTCCTTCCTTCCTTCCTTCCTTCCTTCCTTCCTTCCTTCCTTCCTTCCTATTTCTATATCTACTGTGGAATTCAGTGTCATATTAAGATTACCACCTTAAGATTTGTTTATCTTTATTTAATGTAGAATTTCTAAACATATTTACCCATTACTTTTCTATAGCACATTTTAACTCATAGCTATTAACTTATTTTCCACAATATAATAGATTCATATAAGTCACTATTAGAAGTTTTGACCTAGAAGGAAAACTTGAATAAGAAACACTATAGGGAGATCCAACATGGCGGTGGGCGGGGAGGCAGCACTTTCAGTACCTCCTCAATAACGGGGTCAGAGAGACGCATTGATATGCTTAGATTCTACCTGCTGAGAAACTCCTAGCAAAATTCCACTGAAGAGAGACCGGCCGGGAATTAGTAGGATTATTGGAGGTGACAGTTTGCCCCAGATGAGTGAATCTCCACCACGCGGTGCAGAGGTCCAGACCCGCCAGCCGCC
>NW_026000223.1:4232937-4255559 GCF_001458135.2 Marmota marmota marmota
AATGGAAGGAGACCCTCAATGTTACACGAAAATTACATATAAGAGGTTGTGAGGGGGAAAGGGGGGCGGAAACAAGGGAGAGGAATTGGAACAACAGCAGATGGGGTAGAGAGGGAAGATGGGAGGGGAGGGGAGGGGGGATAATAGGGGATAGGAAAGGTAGCAGAATACAACAGTCACTAATATGGCATTATGTAAAAATGTGGATGTGTAACCGATGTGATTCTGCAATTTGTATTTGGGGTAATAATGGGAATTCATAACCCACTTGAATCAAATGTATGAAAGATGATATGTCATGAGCTTTGTAATGTTTTGAACAACCAATAAAAAAAAGAAACACTATAGAATGGTAGATTGTGAGATGATATTATTTTGTTCTTGTTCTGTTTTATAAATTATTCATATTGAATACAAACCATTTTTTCAATAGGCAAAAATGTCCATTTAACAAACAAACTGACATACAGATTGTCTTTTGTGATACACACTCAAGTTCTTTCCATATATCCTGCAAGTCACAGCACATTGGCCTTCCTGGCCTCATATAGCATCTGATGCACCCAAATTCCCTCACCTCATTAAGATGCTAAAGACACACAGCAAGGGGAAACTATATTATCTCAAGGTGGAACACATCAAAATTTGATCAGCAATTTGTGCCATGGAATGAGCTTTTACATTAGCATTTTTCCTTTAATGGGGTCCAAGAATGAAAAAGAATATTTTGAACACATTTGATGGAGAGTGAATTGATCCCTGTCCTTAGCTCTAGATACAGGATTATCACTGGTTCCACTTCATTCAAGACATGGAGTCTCCCTTTAGTACACTACACTTTCTTCTATTAGGACAATCTTTTTATAAGAATCTCAGGCGTTCTGTAATTTGTCTATAGTCCAGGTATCAAATCTCACTGTCTTCACTCACTATTCCCAATTATATTTGGAAGTCCAACATGTTTATTATTTTATGGCACATCATATTCACTTCTTTTCCCTTCCTCTCCTTTTATCTTTTCTCCAGTTATATAATTTTCTTTTTGTCTTAAAATGTCAAATTCAAGCACCCACTATTGTGTTATCTCTATAATTTTTCCAGTTGTAGTGGTAAGAAAAGGTAACTTGTAATGATCTTTGTTAAATAATCACACACACACACACACACACACACACACACACACACACACTCCAGATTAGTTTGGCAGGCTGGGCTCCTTCTACCAAATAAGCTGATTTGTTCTGATATAAAGAGCAGGGTTAGATGTGCTGCATTCAGTGTGTGTTTTCCATGTGACATTTGCCCTGTGCGTATTTGCAGTGTGATAGTATCTCATGTGTTCTGTGGGATGTAGTTTCAACTGCTAGAGTTTTGTCTGCTTATCCACACTGCTAGCCAGTGGAGATTTTCCAGTGAGAGCACTATCCATAAACCTATCAAAGAGTAAAGTACAGTTGACTTGTGAGTAGGAAGTTCTACATCCTACAGAGTCCAAGGACATAATTCTCACAAACATCCCTTGAAGTTAACCAGCAGCCTGGCTGACTTGCAGCCAGGCATGGTGGCACACTAATGCAGTGACTCAGGAGGCTGAGGCAGGAGAATTGCAAGTCTGAGGCCTGCCTTGGCAAATTAGGGAGGCCCTAAGCAACTTAGCAAGTCCCTGTCTCAAAGTTAAAAAAAAAAAAAAGAGAAAGGGCTGGGGTGTAGCTCAGTGGTAGAACAAACAAATGTGAGTTCAGGCCCCAGGACCAATAAACAAACAAAAAAATAAATAAATAGAAAAGAATAAAAAAGAGATGACTTGTCCCCAGATGTTTCCAGATGTGTATCATATTATCATTATTAAACCAAATAAGTCTCTTTTCCTATTAGACATAGATGTTTGAGTGATTATTTGCTCCAGTCAATTTTCATGGGACACTAGAATTGAGATGATTGTGATTTATTATTAGTAATCATATTTAGATTGAGACTCCATAGCTCCAAATTAAAAAGCAGAGGCTAAAAGAGGAAAACCCTATTCCTTGAGTATTTGTGTGTTTGTTAAAATACACAGCCCAAGTACAGGAACCAGATATCTGGGCAGCCTCTAAATGGAGGCTTTTGTCTCCCATCTAGAAAGTAGGAGCTGGGCAGAGAATCCCAGACCATTTGTATCTCTTAAAAAAAATTCCTGTTTTCCATACACATTGGAAACACAGGTTGGTTATCAGAGATAGGACCTGGTATACCTTAAACAGCCCTGGAAAGAGCCTCTGAATTCCTCCAAGAAAGGACAAAGAGGGGAATCTAGTTTTCCTTAAAATAGTTAATGGACAAGGAACCAGGTCCAGTAATTTCTAATTCCTGGTCAAAGTCCTATGTTCAGTCATTTCTATTACAGATTTAGTTACCTAGAATTTATTATTCTTTTCTCTTTTCTCACATTTTCACTCTGCAATGCACAAACTTCTGTGAACTTTTTCTTATCCTTTGAGTCACTTTGGCCTATTCCTCTCTTCCCCCAGACCTCCTTATTATTGTGAAAGATGCCTCAAACCTCCCTCTTGACTCTGTATTCTTCACCATCCTACCTAACCTGTCTCCTTCCTTCAGAAAACATGCAGGAATAAAAATGATTTTTAGTGCAATAACATTAAACTGAACCTCTCCATGTGGAATCTTCCACAGCTTCAGGTAGGTACCCACTGTCAGTGATAGGACTGTAGTGACATAAGGGTCTTGTCCTTCAATGCTTTCACTACTCTTTAGCCACTGCTGAAATTCCCCCACCTTCAGCTGAGTATAAAAGGGAATCATTTTAAAAAGACATACTGCCACGTGAGTAAATCACAATATTTAGACCTTGCTGCTACACAAAGATGGCAGGGGCTGAGGCAGGTGCAAAGGAGAGCAATTATCTTCGCTTACAGCCTTCCTGACAGTCGTGGAATTTGTTGATTCTTTTGTATGACAAGTTACAAAGAGGATGGCTGTGCTGAATATTTGCTCCCTGCAAATGTACAATGCTGAGTCTTGAAATGAGGCTTTGGCAGAACCATAGTGCAGTATCTTATGCATTAATCAAACATAGCTGTTTCTTTGTTGCACCTAGCTCTCTGCTGTTCTCACAGAAACTCAAAGTGCAAGCTGCCGACAAGCTACAGCAATCCTGCCAACTTGACAAAAAGAGTCAATACATTTCAGTTATAAGGCAGCAGGGGCCATCTTCCTAGCTAGTCAGAGGCTTGGGAGCTGTTGAGCCCTTCTCATTTTAGAGTCTGTGCCCAGAGGGGACCCTTGGGTCAGAGACTTTCCTCCATAGATATTATTTTCCTGTGTGTTTATGCAAAGACAGGTGGGCTTAACTTGTGTACCACTTGCAGTGAAGCTGGGAAAAGGACAAAATCAGATTTCAGGCTATGCAGCTAGTTGAAGACTCTTCTCCAAACCCCTATTTAGTTTTCATTTTTTTCTTGTTTCTTTTTCCTAGATTTCTCAAGGCTAAGATAGCATAAAGCACAAAGCACCAGATCTAAGAGATACTTCAGTGATTTCATGAATCCTAAAGATGAAAAGAAATCAAGGAATGGCACAGAGGACCCTGGACCTCCAAGCACTCCCCAGGTTGGTAACCTAATCCATAATCTTCAACAGTGATTTGGAATCCTAGGAAGCAAAGCATTTTAAGGATTTTTTTTTTAAAGAAATTTGAATTTTTTACTTATACCACCCACCATTCTCTATACCTGTGATGATTTAAACAAAGTCTCGACCGTTCCACAAAAAAGCATCTGGTAGGGTTTCTTGGCCGTAAATCTTCAACTCCTCACAAGATAGCTGGAGAATTAAGTAGCCCATCAGCAGAGGTAAAATTTATGAACCTCCTAGAGCTCACCCCAAGTACCAAGGAGAAGGGAAGTAATTCACTGAATTGCAAAGCCATTCTCAGAATTTGCCCTGGGGTTGGAAAATGTTCTGGGTGAAGGGACACAGGTCCCCTTTGGGACCTGAGCTGAGGAGATATAGCTCTTGCCTAGGTAGACTGCGTGTAAATCTACAGGCCCCAAGTGAGTGTCTCATTGTTCATTCAGAGACGAGCTGCTTGGGAAATTGTTTATTCTAATGACCTTCATACTAAAAGGCTATTAGTTTGCATATAAAAAACTTTCCTCATCCAAAATATGACAAAATCCTGATGTGGAGTAAGAGCTGGAGCTTATTCTCCTTTGAAAAGTAACTGAATTTATAACAGTCTTTAAAATAAATGTACAGAAGAAACTAAGTTTTAAATAGGCATATGTTTGCCTAGAAGCAAAATCAAGCATCTGAGTTTTCTCTCACTCTCTGCCTAATTCAAATTTTGCTTGGCAATCTGCAGATCCCATGGGGGCAACCCCCAACGATTTTGATGGGTTAGAAAGGAAGCTTTAAGAGTAATGTTCCAGTTCTCAGCTGGCAAACATTTTCTGACTCTGGACAGCCTTCCTCCAATTCAGACCCTTCTGCTCAGTGAAATGAAATCATGATGGGTTCCAGGATTGCTTTTAGGTCCAGGAAGGTGGCAGCCACACTGTTGCTCCAAGGCAGCTGTTACCTCTTGAATTTACTTGGCAAGTGGCTGCCAACACAAGGTGCTGGGATGGATTTCAGAGTACTAGTTACTGCTTTATTCAATGCACAGCAGGTAAAGCTGACGGATGTGGAGTCTCTTTCAAATGAGGTTTGCCAAATAATCCCCATGTGTCTTATGGTTCTTGGAAGAGAGCTGATTGAACTTAGAGTACTATCTGCTTTTCTCCTTTCATTCTTTGCTTTGGGATGTCTTTTCAGGGAGCCGCCTACATTGGAAGTTCCTAGAAATATTTCAACTGCATTCATCACATTCAGCAGAATTTGGAAAGTCAATAATGAACCCTATTTTTCCAGGATTCTTTCATCATTTCTTTTTTTTTAAATGTATTTTTTTAATATATGACAGCAGAACACATTACAATTCTTATTACAATATATACAGCACAATTTTTCATATCTCTGGTTTTATACATAGTATATTCACACCAATTCATGTCTTCATACATGTACTTTGGATAATAATGATCATCACATTCCACCATCCTTAATTACCCCATGTCCCCTCCCTTCCCCTCAAACCCCTATGCCCTATCTAGGGCTGGGGATATAGCTCAATTGGTAGAGTGCTTGCCTCTTCATCATTTCTAAGGTCCCCCCTCGCTGTGCGCATGCGTGCATGCGCACACCACCCACTCAAACGCGTGTGTGCGCCTATACACACATATTCAACACACAGTCTCAGGAGCAGTTGTAATGTTCTCTTTTATACAGTCACAGTCATTGAGTTTTTGCTTCCTATATGCAGATAGTTCCTGAGAAGAGAGCTGGAAAAAAAGATTCCATCCTGAAGAAGAATAGCTAGAAAATACAGATATTAAAAGCATCTAAGGATATTTCTCTAAGGTGTATTATCACTTCAGATCTCGGTTTTATGCTTTTCTCTTTGTATGTATATCTACATATATTTAAGTAGCATTTTACAATAGTAATACGTATTTAGTACTTAAGAAATTTTGACAAAGTGAAGAAAAAATTTTCTGCCATCCAGAGATAACCACTAGGTATATATGTATAAATACAATAGGAATAAAACCAAATTATTCACAATGCTCTGTTTGTCCATATAATTCATTTTAAACTTCTTTTTATAATTAAAAATAACATGACATTTTATCTTATTATACACAATAATCTTCAATTGTATGTGCTATTGCTGTACAATTTTTTAACAATATGTGTAGCCTAATATGTTAAATCATTTAGCTCACCTTACTTTGGATGTTTAGTAGATCCAAATTTCTGCCATCATAATTTATAATGATATAAATCTCTTTACCATCCTCCCTTCCTCATTTTCGTCTCTGTTTGTTTCTCTTTTTTCAAAATATATACACTATCTAATGCATATTATGTATGTTAATTTACATATGACTAATTTCTAGAAACAGTATTGCACTTTTTTACACAGTTTTAACTTAGAATTTTAAGTGCAATATATACAAATTTTCATTTCTCACTATTCTTATAGACATAGAATGTTACAGTATCACATCATCTTTCCCAAATTCCTAAGTGAAAAGTAAAATTATTTTTTACATCAATATCTATGTTTACAAAGAGTTAATTTGTTTTTTTTTTTATGTTTTGTCATATACTTGTCTGTGTTTGTGAATTTCCTTTTTGTTAATAGTCTATTTCTCTATTGCCAGTTTTATCTGTTTAAAATTATTATAATAACATATATTAAGAATACACTTCTGTTTTGTCTATTTTGCAAATGATTTTTTCAGTTTACCATTTGTCCTTTAACAGTTTTTTTTTGTGTGTGTGTGTGTGTGTGTGTGTCAGGGATTGAACCCAGGGGGGCCTAAACTACTGAGCCACATCCCCAGCCCTTTTCTAAAAAAAAAAAAAAGAGATTATTTAGAGACAGGGTCTCATTAAGTTCCTTAGGGCCTCACTCTGAACTCACAATCCTCTTGCCTCAGCCTCTCAAATCACTGGGATTATCAGTGTGCACCACCAGTCCTGGCCTGTCCTTTACCATTTTTTATATACTTGACAACAGATCCTTTTTAATTAAAAAATTACACATTGAAATCTATTGACCCTTACTTTGTGGATTCAACCTTTGTGTAGAAAACCCTTCCTAATCACATTTTATAAACATTTTCTTATTTTTTTCAGATATTCCAATGTATTTTAAGTTAACTATTTTGAATATCTGAAATACACTGGGATATGAAATAAGCTTGTAACATAATACATATCTATTGAAAACTTATTCAGCAGCTAATGAGATGATCAATTAGAGAAATGAATGGATTCAGTGATCTGGTTTTGTGACTGGTTAGTCAACATGGATTTCAATAAAATGTAAAATTTTTCTCCTTTAAAAATGAGAAGAATCACCATTATCTCACTAAAGCAGAGTAAATATTTGGTTTTATGCTTATACATTTGTTTATTGATTGCTTGATTGATTGATTTTTTTTTTGTAGTGCTGGAGGACAAACCCAGGGTCTCACACATTCTAGATAAGCATTCTACCATTGTGCAACAACCTCAGTCCGGATTTTAGAAATATTTCATTATTATATGTCTTATAAGGAAACATTTCATGATAAATCAAATATTAAATCTCCATTCATTGTTCTTATCCCCACATTAATAAAACATTTGACTGTCTTTCACTTAATATATATGTATAATATCTATGTGGTAACAATATTATTCACCAACATTTCTCTTACAAAAGCCTGATCATAGACTGTGGAAATGTCCCCTGTGATAAGCAAATGCAACAGGACAATGTACAGGAGACAAGTGTTTTCATGCGCTGGACAAGAGGCAGCACAGAAGTGGGTCCTTGAGAGAACAGGCACAGGTATCTTGAAGATCAATTATTTCCAGACTTTCTTCTTCCAGGCACATTCCCTGTCATGGAGGAGGAGTGCCAGCTGATGAAATGTTGACATCACTCTGTGTGGAGGAGGTAGTTGAAGCTTCAAAGTGAAGTGGCAACTGGGTGTCAGAAGAATGAAGTTACCCTAGTTCAAAGAATCAGCATGAAGTTAGAAAATGCTCCACCTATTTTGAATGTAAATGATATACATCTTTTCAGACCATGGACTAATGAGAACTATAACCAGGAAAAAAGAATCACAAACTGAATGATATTGAAAATGATATATAAAATAGTTGGAGTGTGTTTAAAGCAATAGCTGGGGAGAGAAAGTTATAGCTTTTTGCTATGGAAAATATCGCAGAATGAATACTTATCAGAAAATAAGTAAAGTTTTAAATTAATCATATCATAGGTAAATTAATGATGGCTACCAAATTATTCTTTCTCCAACATGCTAAATAAATGTACAACAGCAACAAAGAAAACACACACACACACACACACACACCATGCCTTAAGCATAAGTAGAAGACAAAATATTTATTATTCAAATCACATACACATAGAAAATTAAGTACCAAATATTAAAAAAAAAATTCAGTAGATCTTCTCTTGCAAGGTTTTTGTAATAAATGTGGGCATACAAGGAAATATAGAGGCTATCTGTATAAAGGCACTGGTTGACCAGAGCAGTAATTGTAAGGAAGAGAAATAGAAGTTCATGGTACTGAGATGTGGCAATATGAGAAATATTGTTGCCAGGGAAGAGGAGTTCATGAAAGCTGGGTTTTGGCAAGAAGAGCTCAGGGGGAAAATAAGCAAGAGGAGAAAATTTAGGATTCTGTGAGACCAAAGAAAATGAAAATCATTGAAGCATATAACTTCTTTACCTCCCCCAAAAGCCATCCTTCAATTATTCTGCAAGGCAATCAACAGAAGAGCACCCTGGAAAACTAGATTGGATCACAAAATCTACTAAAGGAAGAAAAGAAAACAAAATGGCCAACATTCAACCAGAGAATCTTCTCTCAAATATTCAGGAAGAAAAAAGTTAACAGCAACACAACACTCCCAATTGAATTACATGTCCTTAAACAACCAGTTGGTTATAGGAAGAACAAATTTAACTCAAAAAAGAATTATACAAAACAGGGATTTAAAAAAATGAAATGAAACTATTATTCACAAATAATATTTTCTTTTAAAACGAGGTGTGCTATGTGAGGAGTTTCTTACTAACCCTTTGCTAGCTTCCTGTTAACACCTTTCATAACCATAGTAAGATTATCCAGACCTGGAGAATAAACCTGATACAATATTATTAATTAATCTGTAGACTTCATTGGAATTTTTCTAATTGCTTCCCTAATGTCCATGTCCTGCTCAAACACATTCTAATATTCCACTGATGTTGTTGTCAAGTTTCTTGCTCCTTTCAACCTGTGAGAATCCTCCAGGCTTTCTTTTCCTTTCATGTCTTTGACAATTTCAAAGAAAACTGGCCAGCGATTGTACAGAATGTAATTCAGGTTAGGTTTTCCCAATGTTTGTTTATGATTAAATTCAGTTATGGGTTTTTGCAAGAATTCCACAGATGGGATGGCATATTCTTTCTAGTGCCTTGTGTCAAGAGATATATAATGTCTTTGTAACCAATTAATGCTGAGGCTATCTTTGATCATTTATTTCAGGTGGCTTCATCCAAGTTTCTACAACATGAAATGGCCATTTTTTTCCTTTTGTAGTTAACAGAGTCCTTTAGACTATATAAATATCCTGCTTCTTTTACTTGTGTGAATATGTTGCATCATCCACTGCATTTTCTAAAACAACAGTGATCTTGGTGTTCACAAATAGTAATTTTCTATTTCCATCATTTCTCTTATGTTCATTAATAGCACACTATAAGGAAGTGCTTTGTGTTATCTCTCACTTGCTTATTCATTCAAATGTTTATTTATATTTGTATGAACATATTGGTTCTTAACATATGGATTATAATCTATTGCTATCATTATTTACTATTTTTCTCAAATTGTCTCGGAGGGAAACCTTGGGATCTCATTTGAGTTAATATTTGTGGGTTTTGGCATATCTTCATAACTTTTTGATAATTTTCTTATTTAGAGGTGTCACAAATTGTTCCAGATCCCTTTTATACTTAACCTTGCCCAAATCCAGGGATCAGAAATTTTTCTGAAGTTCTTCATTTTTCTTTTCTTGCAGAATAAATAATAATGATGCAGTTCCAAATCTGTAAGCGATGTTGAAGACTTTTTTTTCAAAGTTCTAATTATTTTCAGTGCCACCAATGGTTGGGGAGATGTATGGATCTGCTTTGTTTTTAGATTTTAACTTGAGGAAGATAGCCTTTACTCTTTAATTACATTCACTATCCCCTTATTTATAGGTATATCAGAAATACCTGTATACTCAGCCAGCCATTTAGATTTTTACAAGAATGACTAGAATTTTGAAGTACCTACTACATTAAGGATAATAAATTAGTGATAAGTAGGATATTTGGATGCTCACCACTTTTCGCAATTAAGTAAATCTCTTCGCTACAACCCAAGATATCTGATTTTCATTTTGAATTTCTCTCTACTTTTTCTCTCAGGAACTAACAGAGGGTCTTCTGCTGGACATCTTTGTCTGTAAGTCTCTGCTCCGCAAGAAGGTGGAAACTGGGCCTTCACAACTGTTTAGTACCCCACCTTGCCATTCTCTTCCCTTGTTGCCATCTTTATAGACTTACCTCCCAGTCTCTCTTCATACAACTACTATCAGTTTTCTGCTCACAGGCCTTAGCCTAATTAGCCAATAGCTAACTACTTCCTTTCATGAGAATGTTTAAGCTCTCATTATGCTTCACTGTTCTGCAGTATGTGGTCATGCTCTTCCCCAGAGCTGTTGCACGCACAGATTTTGTGCAGTCATGGTTGGCAGGCAGTGGCAACCCCAGCCTTCTTATTGGAATCCTTCAATTCCCACACCTCACACTCCAAATATTAAAACAACTCTTCCCTTCAGATTTTCTGTCTTTTCAAATTGAAAACCATTTTCAGTCACAAATTTGAGGAGCACTCTGAATGGTGATGTTTCCTTAGTGTTTCACACCTGCCCTGTTTCTAAATCTTGATAACTCTGCCTCTGGTTTCAAGTGGTATTTTCTTTAGTACCTGCATGCCCGCTGCCCTGAAGCAGACCTTCACCCTCAACTTCTCATTCTCCATTATTTCTTTAAACACTCTCCTTCTCATGCCTTCTTTGAGATTTTCATATCACATACAATGACCATTGCAGACTGCTGCTCAAAGAATTCCATGACACTTTTTTGCCCATAAGTTTATATCTATACTCTTCTGCAGGTTTTACACCATGTTTAACAGCCAACTGCTTCTACCTCTTCATTTTAGTAGTTTTATAATCTTTCTGCTATTCCTACTCTTTGCTCTACAAGTCAGAGTTCTCACTACTCTTGTTTCTTACTTAGAGAACACAATCATTCGTCTTTTTTGGACATTTCCTTCTTAGGTTTAGGCCGATCTCTTACCCATGATAAACACACATTTACAAATACCTACCTATCCCCAATCCCTATGGTGATCTTTGCATATTCTGAAAGGGATACAATAAACAGAGAGTTGAGGAGGAATTCTCACCTATAAAATAAGATGACCCTTTTAGCAAAGAAAGAAACCGAATAGGCAAGAGGTTCTCAGTGTTTTGATATGAATGTACAGGAGATAGTAGGGGAGACTATTAAAATCTGCAGAGAGTTTCAGGTTGAATTTTTTTTTAAAAAATGATAACATTTCTGATATGTTTTGTCACATAGAGTTCACTTTGTAATTTGAAATAACACTAAATGACACCAGGAGAGAATCTGGAGATACACTTATCTCAATGAGCACTGCTCTAACTCTTGAGAATTCCAGCAAAATTTCCTAACCAGCCTCCTTCACTTCAGGATGGAATTTGTGACTGAGTACAATGCTAGCTGTTATCAGCAAATAATACCTCCTTATTTCATGGGCATAGCATCAAGTATACTTGAGCATGTGATCATTTATACAAGGTTAGGCTATCTGTGCTTGTTCAGCACATATCTTGGTTTTGAAGCCTTTTCCCTTGAGTTATTTCCTCCTCAGAGTAATCCAGCTAAAATCAAACTTAAGGCAAACTAAAATAAGATAAAAGCAAACTAAGGAGATTATGATGGAAAAGGGGAGGAGGGTGGCATAGCATATGGCTATCTCAGCATGGCCCTATAGCACATATAAAAAAATTTTGTAACAATGTCTGTGGCATATAAACTGCCTCCTCCAAGTCTCCAGATGTCTGTTCCCCAAAAAGCTCCAGGGCATCCCTGAGAGATATTTTTACATGTAGGGAATTCAGCATTTGCTAAGAGAAGGCAACCCCGCATTGGAGTCAGAATCCCATAGTTTTCTGGGCTGTAAGGGGAAAGCAGAAAATACTGAGAACTACATGTTGTAATAGAAGTTGTGACCTGGGGATTTAAGGCTCCCCAAAACTCTTCAGTGCACACATCATTGGGTCTGGTTCAAGGGAACAGCTGTGCTGTTGAAAGGGTAAGTGCATGCTGCTGTGGTGCTCTCAATTGAAGAAGCCATAACATCAGGCCAGATGAGAGTCCCACCATCATTAGAAGACACACGATTTAATGGCCAATAGCCATGGCCTTGAATGGGGAATGGGAATTCAGCTACTTGGCATTTCTCTCACTTTGGATCATAATGGATTAATTAAAATTGTATAAGGATAAAAAGATGCCCAAGGTAAACATAAAACAACGTGGCATTGCTCTGAACAGCATTAAGAGCACTGTAGCTTGGGGCTTATTACACCCCTAACCAAAAGAGTTGGAAAGAAGCCATAGTGAGGAGTCCCAGCTATGCCCTCCATCTGTACTGGGTCTCCTCCTCAAAAGGCACAGCTTCACAACCTGATCCTTTTGGGATCTCGCAGAAAGAGGCTGTACAAACAAACTTCCTCTTTCATGTTCACTTCAAATTTAGATTGTTTTTCTCTCACTTTCTGTTACCTCATCTTCTGGGCTGGTGCTGTATCCTGAAATAGCTGATTTTTCTATGTTTCACACTCAATGAAGCAAGACCACAGTTTGTAGTTAAGTTTTGTACCTCACAGAAGAAAACATAACCTTTGTATGCAAGCTTCTCATTCAGTTTTAAGCTTCATAGAACTCATGTGCTAGAAACAAAAGCGACCTGAAGTCAGATAGCCTTGGATTTACATTCAAATACTGCACCTTGTCACCATGTGTTATTGATGACTTATCTTCTGTTAAAATGGAGCTAAGAGAGCACCCACTGTGCAGGGTTGTGACGGGGAATAAAGGAGGCAGCGTGATCTGAAATACCCAGGAACACCTACCACATGACTTGGTCACTAATGCAAGTTCAGTAAATGTCAATTTTCCCTTCCTTCTCAGGTTTCTGGTGTAAGGTGGCTAAAAGCAATAAGATCATGCATCCATAATTAAATTCAGATAAAATGTAAATTCTCCCTCTTAGCACATCACCAACTGTATCTTTTACTATAATTGAAATCAAAAGATGTATTTTAGCAGCTTCTCATTGTCATTCCTAATGTACTAGGAGACTGAAGAGGGTAAGGAACATGAGATGTCTGAAAAGTAAGGAGAAAGAATGGATAGTCATGTTTGAGAATTCACACCTCAGTGGATGACAGCTGAGTGCCAACCACCAGGCTTGCTTCTGTCCTGTGAGATTTGAATGACTGCCTCCAGAAGTCCTGGATGTTCCTCACACAAGCAGTGCTCAAGCAAAGGATAAAAGAATCCTTAAAAGATAGTAACTGTAAAAATGTGTTTGTAGATGAAATGTGATCTTGATGCAAACCTACAAAATTTCCTGTAGCTGGGTATCTGATGCTTTTATGATTTGGTCGTGCAATAAGTAGAAGCATATTCTCAGAAAGTGAAGAATCAGAAAAGCCCTTTCTTTGATTATTGGAGGTGTTCCCTATATGGGGCAGAGAGTAGAGGGTCTAACACAAGTTGACTTAGAATGACTATTACCAGGTTTTCTAAGTTATCTATGGTGGAGAAGGTCAGCTCACCACAGGCTCTGATTTGCAGGAGGGAAGGACCATTTATGAATTTCAGTTGCCTTAAAACTATGCCCATGTACATAAAGGCTCCATTCAAGAGTGTTTTGTTTTGAATGTTCTTGCCTTGCCTTTTTTTTAAGAGAGAAGAGAGAGAGAGCGAGAAGAAAGAGAAAAGAGAGAGAGAGGAGAGAGAGAATTTTTTTAATATTTATTTTTCAGTTTTCGGAGGACACAACATCTTTATTTTATTTTTATGTGGTGCTGAGGATCAAACCCAGCGCCCCACACATGCCAGGTGAGCGCATTACCATTTGAGCCACATCCCCAGCCCTCTTGCCTTGCTTGCCTTTTTGCAAGCTGAGTAGGTGACACACTGAGTGGAAGTTTGATGGAATGTGAAATTCTGAATCTTGGAATCAGAAATTTGTACTTTGTGAATCTTCCATTTGAATTACATCAACTTATCTCCAGGAGGCAGGCCCTAGTTAAATTCCAATATGATAACTGGTGGAGAAAAATTAATACTTGGACAAATATCTTTTAATACAGGCATTTTTGAGGGGAAATGTTTATAATGGAACTTAGCCCATTAAGGTCAAGCTAGAATATAAGTACAATTGTACAAATGTGCAGTGATTTAGGTCCCTTTTCTTGGAGAGAATAGAAGTTTTATCATATAGCTAACAATATTTCTTTGGAGGGAGAGAAAATAGGACATCCAGATTGAAAAGAAGGAACAAAAAAAAGAGTAGAGAGAAAGGCCTAGAAACCATATTTTAAGTGTTTCCAATTAACTTTTTGCCTTCACTCTAGACTATGCAATGAAACCCACCCCATCCCCCCATTCTCTGGGTTTTCAGACACTGGCTGTTTTGAT
Organism: Marmota marmota marmota; assembly: GCF_001458135.2. Lineage (NCBI taxonomy): Eukaryota > Metazoa > Chordata > Mammalia > Rodentia > Sciuridae > Marmota > Marmota marmota. The sequence continues at coordinate 4,247,400 of NW_026000223.1, forward strand.
TAAAGATTTCACCAGCAGTGTGGCTGCTCCACACAGGGACCTGAACATGTCTGGGTCTAGAGTCATGAATGGCCCATTTCCCAGCTCCTACTCCATACTTTCAACGTTTCATCCAAGATTCTCAAGCATACCCATAGTTCTTAATCTGTGGAGATAGAAGCTGATTCTCTTTAAAGCTGTTTGACATATTGTGTTTATATAGATGGAAAGAGCAATCAAATAAAGTATGCAAGCTGCATAATTCTTAAATTTCTTCCCTCTTCCTCTTTCCAATACGATCTGTGTTTTGTAAGATGATGACTTTCCATAGAAAATAACTCAGTTGTTCTTTTTAGTGCTTTTATTTTTGAATACTCCCAGACACTAGTCCACCTTCTAGAAGAATATCCTAATGATACCCCAGGAAATGATTTAATCGCAAAATAGGAAAAGAGTATAGAGCAAGATGAGGCCAAGACTCAAAAAGCATTGTCAACACTTGATGCAGAAGGTTTCCCAACTGGCACCATACCTCTGATTCAGGGCATCTGTTCTTTCTTTCCCAAAGGACTCCACAATAATGTATTGCATGCCATTTTCTGTATTCCAGGCAAAGAGGCATTAGTTATCACTCTCAGATCTGTGCTGGATAATAATTTTTTTTAAAGGAAGTCATAAACCCAATCTAATGAGACCAGAATTTCAGCAATTACTACCAATGTGTTCTATGCAAATGCTGCCTGCTGGATTTATCTATCTGGTTTGTGGTATAGTAATATATAATCTTTATTCAAGCATTCAATCATGAAACAGAAATTTATCAGCACCTACTGTGTGTAAATGATATGATTCCTGCCCTTGAGCAAGTCACAATCTGTTGTGAGAAGTAAAAATTTGAATAATTACAATGAAAAAGATGGCAATTGCTACCCTGACTATAGGAAAGCCAAGGATTATAGACAGATAGGAGGGACCATATTCAGGAGTTCTTCCTGAAAGCAAAGGAAATTCACCAGTTCAACTCAGAAAAGGCTATTCATGACCTGGGTTTCAAGGACATAAATGATTTTGCTAGATAGCAAAAGACATGCCTGGGAACAGAAATAACATGAACAATGACATGGGTGTGTTGGAGAGAAGTGAATTGATGTGACTAAGCATAGCATATGATGTAAAGAGCAGTGAGAATTGTCACGAGATGTGATTTGAATAGAATGGGTTCAGAATGCAAATAAACCTGTGCCTAAGCACTGTGTATTACATCCTTCAGGAACAGGGACTCAATAAAGGGGTAGGAGGATAAGCAGGGTCCTGAGAACTGTGGGTCAGGAAGTGTACTGGCAGCCGGAAGAAGGTAGTAAAGATGTTTCTGGAAGGAGGGAGAACAGTTGTTGCAGTCATGTTATCCCAGGTAAGAGGCTTGAAAGAAGAGAGACAGCAAGGGAGGAAGTTGGCTGCAGAATGTACATCTAATCTGACTTGGAAATTTGGCTGTGTCATCCTGTTTAAACATTCTGAGTCAAAGTAAAGAAATATATAATTATATGGAAGAATATGAGGAAACATCTTTAAAAAGTAAAGAGAAATATATATAGGCTTCAGAGGGAAAAGCACCCCATCCTTTGAAAAAGATGGTTCACCCTCTCTAGGAATACTTAGCCTAAAACTCTGGATTTTTGAGTCATAATACATGGATTCAAATCATTTCTATCCACTTAATAGCTGGGAAACTTGGGCAGTTATTTAACATTTCTGTGCTTTACATTGCTCATCTGTAAAATGAGAATAACCTTAGTATCTTTCTTCAAAAGTGTTACTCTTGTGAGTATTAAATAAGATAGTAGTTATAAAGTGCTGAGAAAAGTGGCACATTTTAGCCATTAAGAATCAGCTTTTAAAATAAGAAGTAGACAAGATCAGTTATAGGCACATTAATAAATTCATCCTCAGCACCTCAAAGCATTCAGATTATGCTTCTTGGTTTGTTTACTAAGTGGAAATGGAATTTCAAGAGGACCAATTAAAGGGAGAAGCAGCTTGTTTTTTTTTTAAACAAGTTCCATTTTAAACACAGTAGTGTAATATTTGAAAGTTTATTTTATCAATAAAGGGGGGAAGAGATGGATGCTCTGAGCATCATCATGGATTCCCAACCACAACACTCCTGTGAAGACAGACATTCTTGACACCCAGGGGAATATGGATCCCATCAGCAGAAACCAATGCCTGTCATGGTGGACAACATCATCCCAGGTTACAGGGAAGCAGGGAGGGAAATTAAGATTAAAAAAAAAATTAGAAAGTCTTTGTTAAAACCTAATCAGCAGGAAGACCTTGGGAGAAACTAGAAAGAAATTAACGTGAAGCAGAATCTTGATGTACAGCTACAGCTTCAAAAATAGGATGCAATTAAGTGCTTTTAACAAGGCTCCAGTAGTCTGCTGGTAAGTGTAGAAAGTCTAGCTTAATGAAATGTCATGGGGACACTGCTTATAACAATCATATGCCCTGGATGCCAAATGGAGCTTTACCTGTTGGAGAAACAGTTACAGAGGAAAAGAACAAAGCCTACCAGCTGTTAGGAAATAGAACAGAATGAGGCCCAGGGCCCTGGGGGAAGGTGGAAATTAACGCAGCCTCTGTGTCTTGTTATGTTTTCCTTACCACTGTGCTTTTTTCTTCTGAATTTAAAATGGTACATTTCTCACTAGGTGAGGGTCTTTTAGAAAAGCCATATTGGACCTGATGTCTGGACCTTGAAAACTTGGAGATTAGATTGGGATCGAGACTGCATCGAGCCAGGAAAGAGGTGCAGCTCATAAGACTTCATAACTACCATTATTTTTTTTTTGTATTGCTGTTTTTTTGTGAATTCACAATTTCTATTCCCAGGTGGCCCATTAACCTACCTTAGACTTCTGCTCATTCAAGGCTTTTGTCAAATGAAAGTCTGTTAGCCAGATCTTCTCTGAACGCCTTATCTACAGCTGTTTCTCTCAATTCCCCAGGGACTCTTTAGCCCATTGCCTTGTTTCATTTTCTTCATCGTATTTTCAGTTGAAAAATTTAGTTGATTGGTGATTTACTGATGTATTGTTAGTCTTGCCTACTATGCATTATACAAGCTCCAGGAGAACAGAAAATGTGTATCCCTGTTTTGTGCACGACTGTATCCCCGTCACTCGGGAAGTTCCTGGAATGTACACAGTGTTTAAGTGAGGCGTTTATAATAAATTTTTTACCTTATAAATAGCAATGATTCATTTCTCAACTCAATTCAGCACTCCTACTTCATTCTCTGCTCTGATGAACTATCAACTACCTTCTCATCTCTCCTCAATTCTACCTGCCTTTTGGTTTTGTTTTCTTAAATTCAACTTTCTCTCTTTTTATAATGTCCCTATGTGCCATCCTTGAAAACAGTGTAAAATGCCATGACCCTTTGTCCTCCTGTTCTTCCCTAAAACCTAGCCAAGTTAAGGGAGCAGTGAGAGGAGGCCTTGGCTGGAAACTCCAGATACATATCATCTTAAAAGACACTGCTTTTCTCCTAGACACAGGGGACTAGAACATATGAGGGTTACTTATAGAAAGAGACTTCCTTACATGTACTCCAGGACTGTTCCTCCTTGGGTACTAGTCATCCAAACAAACTCAGAAAATTGATGCTGATGGTGTCACTGCTTCTGCAGCCTAACACTTAAAACCCCTCTTTTGATAGTGATAGGGACAGAACTGAGGACACTGTGGAGAGGATACATATCACTCTCCAGCTGGCCAGCACAGGACAAAGTGCTGTGAGGGACGGTGGTGTTACAGGTTCAGCCTGTTGAACTTAACTCTTCTAGAAGCAGCCACTGACCTTTTGTACGTTTCCCCAAAAAAATCACATATCTTGCACGCCATTTGTGGGCACTTAGACCTTTGAACAACTTATCCCACTGCCCTGGCACAACTGTGCAATGGATGCAACACTTGTTTTATGCCTAAATCTATTAACTTTTCTGTGCAGAATCTTTATGCAACCCTTATTTCTCCTTTTCTATTCATTTTACCTTCTCTTACCCATAATTTTCATCAATACATAAATGTGCTGTTACTCTGAGCCTTAAAAAGAAATGCCACCACACCCCCCACCAGATACCAATCTAGTTGTCCAGTTGTCTTTACAGAGGAAATGTACAGAGTCGTCTTACTCCCTGCTTTCACTTGATGTCCAGTTTTTCTTGGAAACTACTTCAGTAGGATTTAGTCTTCAACTCTCCTGTGAAAAATGTGATCAAGACCACCAACTACCTTCATATTTTCTTAGTCCTCATATTATTGGACTTCTCAAGAGCAAATGAGAGGTGGAGATCTTCTTTTAAAATATAAATTTATTTAGATACATTAAATGTGCTATAAATTACATCCAATTTAAGTGCCTGATTTGATGGATTTGCACAATTGGATATATACAAATGTGTAATCTGTAACTACCAACACAATCAAGATATAAACATCCCTCAAAATTTTCTTAGACTTTGTCACAATTTTGCTGGACTTTTCAACTTGAGGTAAACATATATCTATTTTATGCAACTATACACTAAATGTTTTATTACAGATTTTTATATAAATGCAGTAACAGTGTATACATTTTTGTTTCTGTGTTTTACATGCTCAGCATGTATTTTAAGATTCATTATATTTTTTTGCATTTATCAGTAGTTCACTAGTTTTTGCTGAATAATGCTTTGTTGTTATGTTAGACCACTTTTAAAGATTTGTTGTTCTCTTGACGAACATTTGGATTGTTTCCATTTGGGGGCATTTATGAATAAATCAAATGCACATGTACACACATACATGTCATCTAGCAGTATGAAAACATAATGTGAACAGTTCTCATTTCCACTGGACAAAAACCTAAGAATTAAACTCTGTATCATACAATAGATATTTGTTTAACTTAAGAACTAATTGTTGAACAGTCTCCAAAGTGAATGTTCTCTTTCTACATTCCCATGAGAAATGTCATAGCTGTTCCAAATTCTTCACAACACGTGGTATTGTTAGCCATTTTAGAGGGCATAGAGTTGTATCTCCTATTAATTTTAATCCACATTTTCCTAATGAATTTTAGGGACTTTTTTATATGCTTTTGAGTTACCATTGTACTTTCTTTGGTGATTTATATTTATTTTTTTTTCATTTTTAAATATCAGTTTGTCCTATTACTAATTTTATTAATTGCGTGTTTCAAAAATATTTCTCTCCAGTTAGTGACTTGACTTTCCACAAAAATTCTTAATAGTATCTTTGAAGAGAAAAAAAAATAATTTTATTAAATCAAATTTATCTGCTTATTCTCTTGTAGCTTACATTTTTATGTCCTATTAAAGTACTGTGAGAAATCTTTGCTTTTTACCCATTTTATTATTTTAGAAACTAAAACACTTTTTTTTCTTTTTAGCTTTTATTCTTTCCCAATACTTTAAACTTGTATCTTAGAGCAGCTATGGCTACTTTCTACCAATGTTGTGTTTTTATTTCCATTTACTCAAAATGTTTTCAAGTTTTTAAAGATTTTATATTTGACTTATAATGTTTCAATATCATGGCCCTTTTCACCACATGATGCTTTTTAATAGCTTTCCCATAGTCACTATCACATTTTTAGTAATTTTTTATGGAATAACATAATGTTTTCATTTCACATGTACATATAAATGATTTTAGTAAATCAATGTAGTTGTGCTACCATTACCACAGTCCAATTTGAGAACTTAACCATCAACCCCAAATATCTTTTATGACAATTACTTTTAAAAAACACTGAACACGAGAGGTATACCATTAGATTTTCCAGGGTGCTACTAGAAGTTTTCACTGTATATGCGTTTTTGAACAGCCAATCTCTAGAACTTTTTCATCCTGTGTGGCTGAAACTCTATACACATCACATAGTAACTCATTGTTTCTTCCTTTAACTGGTCCCTACAACCATCATTCTTTCTCATTATTTAAATGAGTTTAAATAATTCAGACATCTCATGTAGATGGAATCATACCATATTTGTCTTTCTATGACTGGTTTACTTTCTATTAATAATGTCCTCAAATTTCATCCCCATGTTGTAATATAGGAAGGGATTTCCCTCTTTTGAAAGGAAGAAAAGTATTCAATTGTTTGCATGTATCATGTTTTCTTTATCCATTCATCCACTGATGGATCTTTAGATTGTTTCCACCTCTTGTCTATTGTGAATAAGGTTGCAATAAATATGGGAGAGAAAATATCTCTTTGAGATACTTTTAAAAAAAAAATTTCTTTGGATAAATACCTAGAAGTAAGACTGCTGGACCATTTGGTCATTCTATTTTAAATTTTTTTTAGGAACCTCTGTGCTATTTCCCATAGTCACTGTAACATTTTGTAGAGTCACACGCAGAGTTCATTTTTTTCCCCACATCCTCAATACACTTGTTATTTTCTGTTAGTTTTTTGTTGGGTGTTTTGTCTTGTTAGTTTATTGACATGGCCATACTAACAAGTGGGAGATGAAAAGTCATTGTAGTTTTGATTTGCATTTCTCTAATAAGTAGGGGTATTGAACATATTTTACTACACCAGTTGATTATTTGTGTCTTCTTTAAGATATGACTTTTTCAAGTCTTTTGCCCATTTTTTGAATTAGATTGTTAACTTTACTGTTGAGGTATAGGAATTCCTTATGTTTTTGATATTAACTATTTATCAGATCTTTGGTATTTAACTAGTTTCTCCTTTTTCATTGCCATTTACTCTGTTGATTGCTCTCTTTTGTGAACAGAAGCATTTTAGATTTTGTCTTATTGCCTTGTTGGTGATGTGTCATACAAATGTCATGATATTGGCAACTAATCTTTTGTTTTTAATGGAGTTTTACAGTTTCAAGACTTACCTTTGAGACCTTGATCCATTTTGAGATGATTTTACATATGGTCTAACGGGCCAGTTTCACTCTTTCACATGTGGATATCCAGCTTTCCCAAGACCATTTGTTGAAGAGACTATCCTTTCTCAATTGAGTATTCTTAAAACTCTCATAAATGAGTTGACAATATGTGCATGGGCTTGTTTCTAGACTCTATTATGTTCCATTGAGTTCTGCTTTTATACCAGTAACATAATGTTTTAATTATAAAGACTTTTTCTACATTTTGAAGTCATAAAGTATTTGGCCTCCAGCTTTGTTTTGTTTCTTTCCAATATTACATTGGCTATTGGGAGTCATTTGTGGTTCACTGTGAATTTTAGCATTGTTTTTAATTTCTGTAAAAGCATGTCACTGGAATTTTAATAAAAATTGTTTTGAATCAATAGATCACTTGGGATAATTTTGGATATTTAAATGATATTAAATCTTCCAATCCCCAAACACAACATGTCTTTCCATTTATTTCTTCTTCAATTTTTTTTCAATGTAAGCATTATTTCATTTCTTTGTAAGTTTATCCCTAAAAATTGTATTCTTTTTCATACTATTGTAAATTAGATTTTAAAAGTACCTTTTAGATTATTCATTTTTAATGTATAGAAACATCACAGATTTTTGTTTATTCTGCAACTTTACTGAATTCATTTATGGTTTAAATGGTTTCATTTTTTTCTTTAGTGAATGCATTGAGGTTTCTATATATAATGTCATGTTATCTATAAACAGAGATAGTTTTCTTTCTTTCTTTTGTTTCAGATGGTTTTAATTTCTTTTCCTTACCTAATTGCTCTAGCTAGGATTTCCCATGCAATGTTTAATGGAAGTTGCTGGAGTGGGCAGCCTAACCTTGCTCCTAGTCTTAGCAAGAGCATTTTGTTTTTTACTAATAGCTTTAATGTTAGCTGTGGGCTTTTTTTTCTGGCCTTTATTATGGTCTTTAATATGTACAGGTAATTTCCTTCCATTCCTGGTACAGTGTGCATTTTCATTATAAAAGGATGTTGAATTTTCAAAAATCCTTTTTCCTACATCTATTGAGATGATCAAGTGATTTTATTCTTGATTCTTGATCCTTGGCATTTAATCCATTTTAATTTAAAGACAGAAAAGGACTTATCATTGCCATTTTGTTAACTGTTTTATATTTCATAGATTTTTCTCCTTTGCCTTCACTATCTTCCTTTGTATATGTATGTATATATATATATATATATATATA